>NC_132816.1:20566314-20883586 GCF_048594095.1 Paramormyrops kingsleyae
CAGCGCTGTTTTACATCTGAATACCGCTGGTGTGGAAGCAGGGCTAGAATCGCAATGTCAGTTGCTGTAATGTAAGTTTTGCCAGCGGGACATGTTCAGCCTTAAACTCGACAAGGATTTCAGACATTTTAATTGTCCGTATCATACTCATATTTTTAAAACGTTTCCATTGGACTCTCTGGAGTCCCATGTTTTAACGCCTTTTTTTGCATTAGGCCTATCCTTTTTGCGATGGACTCTTTCTTCCCAGATTCTTTTTTAATAATAAAAAAATCTCAACCCAAAAAATGCGATGCATCTCAGAAAGTTAGCGTTCAAATGAAAGGGAAACACTATTCCCAGCTGGGACCTACCGGGGAAATACTATTTTGCGTAAATTACTCTGAACAAACACAGAGCGAGTTTCCATAGAAACCGTGTAATCCAAGAAGCTGACACACCTGCTTTTAATGAAGTAACTTTTCATGACTTTTGCTATCAAGCCCTGTACAGACTCCGGCCAGAACTGTGTTTTTTACTGCCAGAAGGCAGTCAAGCACATATTAAAACTATTATGTAAGTTTTTAACCAGTGAGCGGGGTCTGGATTTCAGGACAGGTGTCTGCAACATACTGTTCTGGACCTTCAGAAGTGACTGACTGTTTGTTCTTCTGGGTCGGTTAATAGTCTCCTATAAAATTAAATACTAGAGAATTGAAGTTCCAACGGAACCAGGCCCACTACAAATTTGTCGCTTTTAAAACTTGTGTAACCTATACTTTGTATTACATGTCAGAGTATTAAAAAGCCCCAAATTCTAAGTTTGATATGTGACGGCCACTTCATTAATAAAAGTAAATCATAGCAAGGGTTATATGTGTTTGCGGCTACCTTCGTTGGCCACAGGGGGGCAGTGAGGCCGCCTGCAGCCCGTCGCCGATTCCCAGCCGCCTGCCACACACACAAACGCTTCCCCATTCATTTCCCAATTCAGTAATCAACCAGTTGTAATATTCGCCAAGCGACATTTCGCCTTTAATGTGAACCAACACCTCAGCTTTGCGAATCGTCTCTCTAACCCTAACCCTACAGTTATAGACTACGTTTTGTTGAATGTCGTTTTCATAAAAGGTACGATTTGGACTTTGTTAAATGCAAAACTCCGCGAAGGACCGAGTTTAATGCAGACACTCGCCCAATACCACAAATGATTAATAAAATAATTACATTTTCTGAAGAACGTGTCCCCGGATCACATGCCCATTTTATCACATTTATTAACTTAATAAAAAGGTCGTTTGCTGGGACAGTATAAGTGTATCGGTCATCCGTGGCTTGATTTCGCCACTGAAAACAGTTTTTACCCAAATCTAAAATAATGACCAGAAATAAAATCATTTCATTTGCTCCAATTAACGCTGAACCCTCGATGATGACCCTGGTTTAATATATTCAGGTGAATTACTTTGGTCAGGTGATTATGTTTAGCAAAGGGAAAATACGAAAACATCACAAACATTGGCAAAATAGTTACACGGCGTAAAATTGTTCATAATTCTACCGTGGCATCGATTCACCCGTCATTTAATTTTATATTATGGGATGTAAAACAAAGGTGACGTATGGGAAGCGCATTATTTCTGAAATCTAAGAAATGTGCATCCATCCGTGTAATATTTGCAGTTTCGCTTACACTGTACAGTAGATGAGCAAAAAAAACAAGCTTTCAGTTTCGAAAGTAAATATATAGTTTAAGCCAATGCAAACAAAAATAAAGGCTATTTAAACAGCGACAACACATATTAATACTGAAAATATACCAGTAGTGCGTTGGTCTGTTTCCAGTTGACGTTCACCGAAATAATTTGTTCATATCATTTTACACAAGCAAATGGCCTTAAACTTTTTTATTCCATGGTTCTGTTTGCACTTTAATTGAAATTAATGTTTTGGATGCTGTTCAGTTAGTCACACATCTGGTGTACATTGCCCAATTCCGTCAACTTAACGTATCGATTGTTATTACTGTGCTAAATTCTTTCTGTTCCATTCCGAAACCGACTACGGTTTCACAACTTTTAACAGCTTAATGACTCATAGTGCTACTTTCCTCTAATTTAATGTGCCAGCGTTATCTAATCGGCCGAGTGAACCGGAGAACAAAGCGCTTCGTGTCCGCGGTGTTATAATTTAATAAAGTCCCGCCGCTCAGGCGAGAAGCAAGGCAAATAGAATGAACAGCCATCCCCGGACATGGGCTATCACAGAGACAGGACTAAGAGGACAATTCTGATAAACACATATACAAACGAGGCTACGTCTGAGAAGTGTAGTCCAAATTTATCGACACATTAACTGTAATTAACAGTTTAATCTACAATTTTCTTTTACTCGACGGCCAGAGTTGAGAGGCAACAGCGCAAATGTTGGGTTTTTCCCTTCCATCGCAGCTTTGTCATTAAAATGCTTTGTCATTGAAATGAGTGAATGGCGCTGAATGCGGTGGCCCGGGTGGAGGAGATTCCGAATTCATCTAATTAGTGTCACGCTTGCGGTTCTGGCACAATCCTCCCTCCGCGACGAGCTGTGGCTTTGGGGTAGCCTGCCTTAAAAAAGGAGAACATCCCACAATCTAGTCCATGTCAAAATGTGCGCCGAATACAAACAAACGTATAAGTGGCGCCTTGATTGGCTTCCTCGTTTTGCCAAAGCTTTGGCGACGTAGCCTGTGATACACATTCGATAAAATTATACTTCATAGGCATGAATTCCTATTAATGACGCTTCCCTACAAAGTATTAAACATGAGTTGTACTGGTAGAGATACCTTGCAAAACCCCTCCAGTAACACTTGCCTGACTGTGTCTGAGGCGTGAGACGCCCGTGTCTTTGTAGATGTTTAAATTATTCATTATGCAACTGTTGGGGTTCATACTTATTTACATGACAATTAGATGTGTGGGTCATTAAGCCAAAAATAATTGAACGAATAAAATTTCATGTTTCTTACCGGCTCTTTTGATTTTCTTCGGTCCTGTCAAAAAAAACTAAATTATTTCAACATTTGGCTGGCTGGGGTGCGACTCAGTCTTCTGTTCTGTCTTGTTACGACAATCATGAAAATCATTGCCGAAGGTCCAGTCAGTCATCAGGACGATGACTGAACGTTAGTTCTGAGTAGGCCCACGCTAACAGCACAAAATGAACAAAGTACACGACAGCAAAGAGCAAATCGTTTTTTTTAGTTTTACAAAAACTGCATATTATGTTGGTATTCCAAGCTATACTCATTTCTTTGTGACTAGTATTTAACCATTCATTTTCAGTGTAGACCTACTGCTCGCACGCTGCTGACATACACGTGCCCGAACTCCTAGAAACGGGTCATATTCTATTACATTTTAAAAAAACACACCATCCGACCTGTCTGAAAGAACCAAAAGAATTAAACGCAGTCCAAGGCATCCTACTGTTTCAATTAAGCAATTTGACTTTACTTTTTAAGTTACGCCAAGAAGTTAATGTAATTTTATTAGCAAACCCCGTACACAACACGTGGAAGAGGAATCGGATATATATATATATATATATATAGTGTGTATATATATACACGATAAATAAAATGATGATAAATGTATAATAATGAATGTGTGTGTGTATATATATATATATATATATATATATATATATATATATATATATATATATGTGTGTGTGTGTGTGTGTGTGTGCATAATGAGGATAATGAAAAAACAAACAATTCAATCACCGCTGGGATATCCCACTGGACCTTCGTTAGATGTTAAAATGTAGAAAGGAGCCATTTTTACCGGAACGTGCTTACTTTGCCCCCTAAAGAAGCGGATTCCTGCCTTGGAGATTACAAAGGAATGACCTACCCTTATCGTGCAGCACAACTAAATAACGGATGGAAGCACCAAGATATTTTATTTTTCAGGTTTTCGGGAAAGGCCGCTTATTGTTCCTGTTATTCTCATTATTGTTATAGCCAAATGCCCCCCTCCTGCCAAGCCAATTTGATTTAACTTCTGCAAAAGGGGGCACCTCGCTCTGAAAAACGCCTTTCAATAGTCCTCGGACGTCGCAAGAAAAACGTAGGTCTATAGACGGAAGAGCTGCCGTCTGTTCAAATATTATCTTAATAAATGCACGCGTGTTGAAATGTTATAAAAACCTGTAGAGGCCTGTGTAAACGTCGTAAATGTACACTTCGTACAGTGTTTGGTGGCCACCAATTAGGGCTAAAGCCACGATCGTTTTTCAGGATAAATGGTGTGAGGTGTCCTGAATGTGGACACTCGGCACTGCGCCCCGCCGCCTCGCATTGCGCAGACCGCGTACGCGGCGCCCAAGAACCTATAGGCAAAGTTTTGTGTCAATAAGTTGTGTGGACAAATTACGATGAATAAAATACGTTTCAAGCGTACATCACCGCTTTCCTGTATAAAAGGAAAAATGTTTTAAAACAAAGAATAAAGTATTCTAGCTTACAACAGCATATACTTTAGTGAGGACAGACCATACATTCCATTTCAATTACGTTAAGCTGACCAATATGTTTGTTTATATATACGTACGTTAACAGTCAGTTTAAGTTATTGACAGTAAATAGCAGGGTTTAAAGCATATTACAAAATATATGCTACCAAATATTTATTTTGCTGTCGGAATGTTTTGTTAGTCGACTTCTGACGTATTTTAACGAGATAACACCCACCTCACACTTCTTACCATAAATTCACATATAGTAAAATTAACAAGGACTTTTTAATTTATTTTGAATACCAAAACTTTAAAGTAGTACTTCTTTAATATTTTTATATGCATGGATAATCGCTTTCATCCTAATTATTGAGTAAATGTGTCTTGCACAGTTTAATGGGCCCCAAATAGGTGATACTCGTGTATTGCATTTTACTTAAATAACAAGCTGAAATGTAGATGGATAGATAGGCCTAAATAAATTGCATGTCGAGTTCACACTTTTCCTGAGTAGCCTGTTTCGCGAACCGTCAATTGCAAGCGTAACGTTCTAAGTGCACGATCACGCGGGCGGTGCGAGACGCTGTGCAGGTGACTAAAACCACTTCTTTTTTATCGTTTGTCATGCAAAAGTTGCAAGTCCCGCGTGCCCACGCTTCAGTTGCAGACGTCGTGCACTCCGTAGATATGTGTCCCTCTAACCTCCACACCAACGTGTCCTTCGTGACACACTTCGACACCCAAAGCCTCAAAAATAATAATAAAAAAATGCCCGAAAGCAACAAAGCCGTATGTACAGCGTAAATACAATGGCATGATTTTATTCTTATTTTATTTTATTTACAAAAAATTGATAGCAAGGATAAAATCCAGTGGCACAAACATGAAGCATATTTGCGTGCAGGGACTTTCAGTGTTCATAGGCGAGTGCGTATGAGCTTAACTGGATTATTTGCTGTATTTATACAGTATTTATATGATATTAAGTACAAATGTATTTATTTCAACGTAGTCACTAGTCCTAATATAAATACTGAAAAAAATGTAAAATTCGTTTACAAATGTATTATATCCACGACGTGTTATGTTCATTTTTAATAATAAAGTCAAAACTGAAATAATAATCGCCAGATATGTTGGATTCGAGACCATAAATGCCAACAACGCCTTTATAATATGAACAGAAATGCGTTAAAGTTAATTTCATTGGCCTCATATCCGTAGTTGCGTTCAAATAGGCCTATTTTTATATATATAAAAAAATAATAATTTAAAACATACGTTTTGAAAACTTTTAGCTTTTAATATTTTTTTGAAGCACGAAACTTTGGTCTGCTAAACATATTTGACGATGCAGCTGTTTTATTTGCCAGATCCTTGAATTTTAAAAAGGAGAGCGCACAAAGCAAATACCGAGAAAGCATGTGCTGTTAATTTTGTTACCCCCAGAGGAAATAAACCGCCGTTTTGCCGTCGAGAATTAGAAAAGGGCTTTGGTTCTAACCTAGAAATGGGATTAGTCGCTCATGATTTTTTGTTCCCTGTAGTAAAATAGATACTAGTAGATATTTAACTGCGGTGTTGGTTGCTCTTGGGTCAATTCTATACACACTACGTGCGATACTATATTTCTGCAGGACCCATTTACCTATATTCATTCATTTCTAAATTAATTAACAAATAAATGTACTTTAAGACATTCATTGACGAACAAAGACCAGTTTGGCCTATGCATTAAGACAGGCGATCGACTATACAAGACGCGCGGTTTGTAAACTATTATTTCACTTGCAGGTTACATCAGAGGTACAAGTCTGACAGCTCTGAGACTTTATTCATTTTTGCAGTTACATTTTAGATATAGGGCCTAGAACATTGTTAGCTGCGTTGAAAATAAATACTCGTGTTTCTTGTTCACTACAGATCTTGGCAAGCATAATAGAGCACTACAGTCATGGAGAAAAGACATGTCTCTCGCCCACCTTTTTGCGCAAACCTCATCGTTTTTCACTTCTGGTGCTTTTTTAAAGTAATCCCTTTGCTTCGCCGGGTGCCTAGCGGTGTCTCGCCGTTAGATGCTGCAATGTGAGCGACACGTGAGGAATTGTTATACCACCGCAAAGCGAAGGACAGATGCGTTTCCATTTGAGAGGAATAATCACAAAGCTATTTGTTCCGATAACCATCCTCAGTTCGGCGCGGCGTTTTCTCAACCATTTTCGGGATCCTGGTCATCTTCAGAGGAGGCGCACGTGCAGATAAACAGCGCATTAATAATTCTATGCAAAACACCGTTCAAAACTCGCGCCCCTGCAGCGTCGGACTGGGTGAGATTGAATATTTTAAATATGGTGTCAGACGCATTCCCCGTCGTCGAAGGGCTGAATCTCAGATCACAAACGGCCCACAGACCACATTTTATACGTGAAAAGAGGTTTGTACGAATAACAGCGCTTCCTGTCTTATTGTCAAAATGTGCAAACATAGATCATGTATCATGTAAGGGGGATATTTTTGTTAATTAAATACTTAAAAGTTTAGCCTCCAAGCAACAAGGGCGTAATCTCCCCTTTCCCCTCCCCCTCCTCCAATGATCGACCAGTTCCCCTGAAAGACGCCTTTCCTCCACGAAGGATGAAGCGTTATCTTCGGGAATCGGCATACGGGAAACTCCAGCGGTCCCCCGCCGACGGTCGCAGCCTCTTCTTTGAACATCCGGCATTTTTCTGGTTATTATTCAGCATCAGCACGAGCCGCTGTAAAAAGCACACTCTCCTTTGCGTGGAGTCGCGTAGTCTGCGAGGCAGCTGGCTTCCAGGAGAACCGTGGAATAGGGGGAACTACCCCCCCTCCCTAAGCAGCCGCTCGAGTAGGCGAAGGGGGAGGGGGCGCGTCTGATAGAGCAGGAGGTATCCCCGGGTCCACATAAGTGAAGTCTTTACCAGAAAATCCCACAAAACATGCCCGGTATTTAAGGAGGATCTGCATATTCATAAAAGCAGGTGTCGGCAGAAACCAAGCCTGTACGTGTTTATGTGCGGAAATTAAAGGGATACGGCTTTTCATGCGCGACAATTGGGTTAGGGTTTGAGTTATTTGGAAATACTTAAAAGTCAATAACACGCGTGAGACATCATTAACAGTTGGCCAAACTACTGCAAACAGTGAAACAATACGGTTCGCTAGGGAAACATATTTAAGTCTGAGATTTCGTCTGAGTAAATATAAGGACGTCGAAACGGGATCTTGACGAGATCGTTTCCAATTTACAAGTTGACTGAACAAAATGCGTCCACCTTAACTGCAAGCCACGCCCCCCTGTGCATTCAGCCAATTGGAGCAGCTCTTCTCTTTATAAGTGGTAAAATCCTATATTTGAAGTGTGTTTCGTTGGGTTAGGTGTGAAGTTAATTAGACAAATGCTGGGCCGAGCAGTGGTAGCATTTTGGATTGGGACCATGTAACCCAGCCGACTGTAGACCAAAATCAGATCAACCCATCTAGATAGCATCTACTTGGGGGTTAGGAGGCGGGGGTGGTGGTAGTGGGGGGGCATTTGTAAAAGAGGCGTATCAGCTTAATCACTCTTGGGTAGCGAACAGACACCGTTCACACCTATCTAAGCACACCCTGGAGGACAACAGATTTATTTGCAAGCAAAATATTCCCCGCCCCCAATCCGTATATACCTTAGATGGGTGAACGATTTCGCTTTGTCTTGATGCAAATAGCGTTAAAACCTAGATGAATGGGCACTGCATTAAAAAAGGAAAAAAAGCGGATGATTTGACGCCGGAGATCATCGCGTCATTATCCTCTTGTTTTTTAAAATGCCGGCTTATGAGACCTCGCTCGCTCGCAATCACACGCCGATTGCTACTTCGACACGACTAGGAGGATTTATTCCTGTCGTTTTATTACTAATCGCCTTGGACTCGTCGACTCCTGTGAGGGAGCGCATGCGCACATACACGGGTTTTAAAAAGGTGCAGTAACATCACGCGACACAATTCCATTTATACTTAAATTGGTTGTAAGGCAACGGCGTAAAAGTGATCCTGGGGATGATTTCACTCACTGAAAATGTGGGAATATATCGCTTCCCAACACAAATTGATCTTTGGTAAATAAATGTGTGTTTAATAATATAAATCCTTTCATCTTCCAACTGCTTATCCTGGAAAGGGTTACTGGGTTTTTGGAGCTTATTCCAGCATTAGTCCAACACAGTAATAATAATAATAATAATAATAATAATAATTAATGATGATGTATCTTTCCCTTGCTCAGCCACTGATCACGTACAGGGCTGCAGGAAATGCAGGTCGCAAGCGGAGCCGGTGGGGAGGCCACATGTTCTCTGCGTGTCCTGCAGCCTCCTGCCATCCAGATGCATGTAGTGCAGCACGTTGTTTTCCAGGTGCCGCAGAAAATGAGGGATGGGCCCTAAAAGTAAGTGCTGAGGACCAGAACCACATCCGCGGTATGCAGGGCGTGATCTCCCAGTGAGACCCCAGGCTCATCTGCCTCAGATGCCAAAGCAGCCTCATACATAGCTGCGTAAGGCACTGGCCGTGCAAAGACTGATACCGCATGCTCCTGGCCAAATAGACAGGTATTCATCCACCCATCTTCCAAACCAGCTCGCCCAGCGCCGGGTCACAGTGAGACTGGAACTATTTACCCCTACAGGCAATGCAGGGGGGGGGGGATGGCAGGAAGCCCCATGATGACACAGGGAGAGCATGAGCGCTCCACACATGTAGGGACTTGAACCCTGGTCTCCGTAGGTGTGAGGGAGTAGTGAGGGAGCACCGTGGCAGCCCCTAGACAGGCATTCCTAACTATCAGATTGATTTATATATAACACATACATAAATGCAGCAGGACTTACAGCCATGAGTAGCACTGGGCTCGTGTCCTTATGGTTGAATTTCAGCCCTGATGCCTGTGATTTTATACCCAGCAGGCTTTGCCAAGGCAATAAGAGAACTGGGGGGGGACCATGGCAGTCCAGGCCCCAGGCACCTTGGAAACTCTGTGAAGCTCACATGCCCCCCCCCCCCACACACACACACACACACACACACAATGGTGTCAATCACAGCACAGGGTGGATGCAGGAGGGACTGCTGTATACGACAATCACACCTCATCATGGGATTTTCTTTTTTTTAATGGGATGATTCATGTGACATATCTAAACATGTCATATTAAACTCCCCCCCCCCCCGTAAAAGTAACATGCCTGCCAACTGTGGGAATTATGAGCGGGAGTCCGGGGGCCACGTCAGAGCAGCGATACGTAACCAAGGGAGGGGTCTGCAGGTGCAGGCGTACCCACTCCGTGTGTAAGCCGAGCCCCTCCCCCCCCCCGGACATTACAATGGATATTAATAAGGAATCGGCAATGGCCCGTCTTGTGACTCCTACACAGCAGACCTACTGACCTCGGGGGAGGGGGGGGGGACTGAAAAAGTGCTCATGACGTGCAGGGTGGAGTCAGCAGCATGGGGGAGGGTGGGGCCACTTGTCTGTCCTTTCTCCTAGCCCCCCCTAGTGATGGGTGAGGTTCGGATGTCCCTCAGAACTCCCTGGGACACCTGGCACTTTTGATCTCCCGGCGTGGGGGGGATGGGGGGGGGGGCACCTCGCTTCAAATGTGACTCATGTTGCTGTGGCTTTGTTAGCGTGCTGGACCGCAGGATGGGAGCAGGGGGCAGCGCGGGGCGGCGCTAATGAACAGTAGCATCTGCTGTAGCTCGCGGGACCTTTTCTAAAAGCCTTATTTTTAAATACATGCACAAAGAAGGACAGCAAAGGTCGCTGTACCGCCAGGGCGAAAGCGTGAGCGCCTCCTGTGGACATCAGCGCTGCCGCGACTTCATCGGTTAGTGCCCTCGGAACTGCACGGTGCCCGTTAGCAGGAGGCAGGTGGGTTCGCTGGGAGAGTCCTCACCTCGCCAGCGAGAGTCCTCACCTCTCCAGCGAGAGTCCTCACCTCGCCAGCGAGAGTCCTCACCTCTCCAGCGAGAGTCCTCACCCTCGCCAGCGAGAGTCCTCACAGACTGAGCGACTCAAGAATTCATGCTTAGATTTGTCCAGAGTTTCCATAAAAGGGGATCCTCCATCCCACCAAACCATTAGCCAAATACTTTTATTACAACGCAAGTTCATTTTTGACCCTTAGTCTCAAATAACAAAAATGACTCCTTTCATGCCAAACTTTATTAATAAAGTAAAAGTCCTCCCAGTAGCCCTCCTGTGCTCCCCATTCCTACCCCAGCAAATCAGAAAAGCCATAAAAAGCTTAATGTTACAAATATCTTAGCAAGGTTTCCTCGTCTTTCCTTAGAATGACTGACCAGGCAAATTAATTCTGTTGTTTTGGGTCCATGTTAAAAGTTCGTTGTTCTCAGATTCGACTTCCGGAAAATTAAATCAGAGATCCTGGGACCTCGGCATATGGAACTGGTGAAGACTGGGTCTCCTTGTGCTGCAAACGGACTCCAAGGACATCTGTTTCCTAGCAACAATCAGGAAGATGTATAGGACAGAGTGAGCGATCCATCTGAGTGTGAGGGAGGGACTGTCGTCCATCAGGTCAACATGGCCCCCTACTCATCATCCAGTGTATGTAGACAACTTGATATAGATACGTTTGCACATTGCAGTGGATGGACAGATACATCAACCCAGAGAACTAAAACAGTTTTTTGCTTTCACTTGTTTGATAATTACTTTCTGTATTTTTAAGCTTTTACGTAAACTCATGATGGCATCTGTCACTGTACATTTACTGTCCAGGTTCCAGGATTCTGTTCCCATGGGTTCCGTGATTACAAGGTTTATCTAGGTCTGTCTCCCAGCACATGGCCGGCCTACAGTCTTCATGCTTGCCGGTGTCTGTTCGGTGTCTGCAGGACAGCCTCCGTCACCCTGCTCACCCGCTCACTCCTCCGTGTTGAGAAGTTCACTGTGTTCCAGGCTTGACCCCTGAAACCGAAGAATCGGTCTTGGGACTTTTGGAAGCTTTTGAAGATGGGGGTGAATCAAGCTACCGGGGGCCGTAGAGGAAGATGCCCAGGGCTCTAAGACGGAGACACGGATAAAAATACGGAGTGAGCGGGGGGGCCGGGAAGCAAATGGGGGCGAGATGGGCGATAGTGCCAGAGAGAGTTGGCTCTTTGTTGGCATGCCCACTTCCCCGCCCAACACGTTCGTGACCCCCCTCCACCCCACCCAGGCAGCCGGGACAAACTTCCTTTCTTCTTGAGAACAAGGGATGCGGCCATAGTTGACCGGAGTCACATGATCATCGCAGCGTCTGCTCTCCCGACCATGTGACATTGCTCCTGATGGGAAGCAGCAGAACTCTGATCAGGAGAGGGGGTGGGGGGGCGTTACTGTTGCGGGGTGGGGGGGGGTGGGGGGTGGAGTGGAACTGTCATGAGTAAGGAGGCATTTTGGAGCAATTTGCGTCAGACAGTAGTGTCACAATACAATCCTTGTCTGTACCCCCCAGCATCTGTATATAACAGCTGCAATAAAGGAACTTCTCCAAAGCACAATATGGTGGTGGGGGCTGGGGGGAGGCTGATTTTAAGAGAGCTCTCTGTTTGGCTGTACTTTGCTTTTTCTGCAGCATGCATATACATAGGAGTGAATGGGAGCTTCGGCTGACTTCCTGGGCCCTGCATAAAGGGCTGAATAAAGAGTGCAGCTTGGGACCAGGTCATTCTCCTACTCTCTCACCACGCTCTTCGCGTCCCCGGGAACAGAGGGACCGTCTCCCATGCCTCATTTAATTGCTCTTCAGACAAGAAGCGGACATGAATACCCCTCCCTTGGGCAATCACTGTAGATTATTGACTGTACTTTTGGCTGGAAATGACACCAACCTCAGCAGAGGACTTCATTAGCCCAAGCCTCTGCTTATCACTGCTCTCGCTCCATCCAGACGAGGCGCGGTCTGTCTTTAGTGGGTACATATAAAGCCGTCGTATCTTTGCATGTTTAAATGGTTTTTTTTTTTTGCTTGAGGTTAAGTCCAAGAAGGAGTGTCTGTCTTGTCTTTTGAAACATATACATTTACGACGTATTCCTCAGTTTGAAAAGGCCCCGTCTCTAGGGGCCCCACAACCTGTCAACGCCCATCTCCGTCAAAGTGAGGCTCTCAGACACGCTCAATTCTTTCTTATGTGGCCAGCTTTCACCCAACCACAATACAGCTGTTTCATGTGCTTAACAAATCTAAACTGTTTGTGTTGTTATGATTTTGGGGGGGGGGGGGGGGTGGTTTCTAATAATCGGCAGGATGGCCTGGAACTCACATTAGATGGTAGGGGTCCCATCACCATGGAGATACAGGGTGTAGTCCTAGTGTGGGCAGAAGGGACCATCTGTCTAAATGGACCAGAACCACTTAGACACATTCACAGAACATTCACTCGTTCACTGCACAACCCACTGCACAACCCACTGCACAAAACTATTATTTCTGAGCCACTTCTATGGAATTACGTGTGATACATTCCGTGACATTCTTTGCACCGTTACTGCTTTTTGTCGTATACTGTTTATTGTATCAGTTTATTATTGTCTAAATGTCTGTTTTATTGTCTAAAAGTGTGTGTTGTGCCACTGTAAACCAGCAATTTCCTTTGGGAGGAATGAAGTATCTTCCTGTCAGTCTTCCCACTCTGCAGTGTGAATGCAGTCTCCATTTCTTCAATGTCATTTACGCTGCAGTCATAGAACAGTAGGGGCCAGTGGTCAGACTGGGGGTGATAGACTGATGAAGGTCTGTAGCAGGCACTGATAGAAGTGCAACAGAGACTTTTCTGCATAACAGTTTGTATGTCTTGGGCTCTTTGGCAAATGAAGGTAACATACTGGATAGTCTTTAAGGTGGGTCATCTTGGGGGGGTTGATGATTACAACTATGAGAGACATCTGAGATTGGGAATAGGGGAGGGCTGTAAAAGGCGGAGCCAGTGAGAAATGGGCAGAGGTGTACAGACCTCCCTGACACCCCCGATGGCCAGTCTCTCCACTCCACACAAACGGAAGTAAGTTGCTTTTGGTTTGTTTATAACTCCCCTCCCACCTCCTCCCACCTCCTCCTGCCTCTTGCCCCTCCCTTCCCGTTCTGGCATTCTTTGAAACTGATCAATGTCTCAGAAATAAGATCACGCCCCCCCCCCCCCCCCCCCCACCAAAATAACAGGCTGTCTCCGTGCCAGTCCTTAGAACGGCAGCTATCTGATGGATGCCGCGATCACAGGCTGATTTATTGACCATTTGCTGTTTGATCTGTCCCCCGTTCCCTTCTCTTTGTCCGTGCGGGACGCTCCTTCATTCCGCAGAAACATGTTCCCGGGCCGCCTCTGTGAGCACGTGTTCGCGTTCGAAACCAAAGCAGATGCAAATATCAGCTAACATCGTAATTCCACCCAAGTCAGCTCCTACAAAGCTAACTGAGAAGCTTGCTTGGAGAGGAGGCCAGCAGCTTATTTAAATGATGCTGGAGATCGGGGGGAGGTGGGTTATGGACTGGTTTAAAAGAAATTCTTGACGCGACAGGGTTGGGGCGTGTGTGTGTGTGTGTGTGTGTGTGTGTGTGTGTGGGGGGGGTGTTTGTTTAACACTGGATGGGCAGAGCCATTGTGCGTTTTAATCCGCTGTTACTCTACCGCGTTTTCTCTCTGTAATTGTGGTAGAAACCAGCAACAAACTTAAGGTCCATCCCATAATTAGCGAGACGTAGGCACGCATCCTGGGGACAGTGGAGTGTGTCTGCCGGGACAGTGAAGCGCGGCGTGTCGTTACCCAGGAATGCCCACACGCCGGCGACGGCGGCCGCATGGACACGCTCCTTCTCCTTTAGAAGGCCCACTGCCGGCCCGCTCCACCACTAGGGATGGACATGGAACACCGACAAATAACTTTTTCCTCTTGGAATCCCCTGAGGATAGCTGTTTAACGGAAATTAGCACGTTGCCCTCATAATAACAGTTGAATTTTTACTGATTTTATGCAGAGTCCCAGCATATTTTGCTAAATATATGTAGCACCCTAGTATATTTCTGATATCTTAAAGACCTTTAACCAGAAGGTTACTGGTTCCGTTTCCTGTAGTGGCCGAGCTTCACCTGAATGGGTCCGGTAAAATTGAACCTACCATTGGAAAAAGAGGTGGAATACCAAAAGTGTATTTTTCATCATCATGCTGTGATCTAACATAAGATGAACAGATAATTAAGGTATCAGACTAATAGCAATTTCATAATAATAATAACAGCAATAAATTTATATTTAAAAAGAAAAACACTGTTCAATCATGTGTACTGAGGGAATTGCGTAACATTTTTTCCTCTCACATGGCAATAAGCGCTTATTCGTGCTTGTGGTGTAATGTGACGGCCGTACCTCAAAATTAGAGCACGCTGAAACTGATCGTAAGGAAATTGCGCGCCTGGCACACTGCCGGGTGAGGTAAGGGTTAACCGCGTGACGTCACCTTTCCCGGGGCGGTGACCTTAAAGGTAGGGGGACACAGATTTGCTCCGGGGATGTGTGGGAAATTACTCATCGCCTTTAAGGCTTAAATCCCCCTTTAAGGCTGCAAACTTTGGCACTAATCGCTTTGGTAACTGTTTTAAGAACAACTTGACAAGGGAAATTAGGGAATTGTTTTCTTTTTGTTCCTGGACATAATTTTACGCCAAGGTAACTCGACGTTTTTCAAGTAAACGATCGATGGAATCGAATGTGTGTATGTGTTATTCTTCATTAATCTTTCCTTATCTTGAAGCGTTGAGTCGTCGGGGAAAAGTGTGACCGCTGGATTCTTCATAACAAGGGCAACGGCGATATGATACGCGTCTATTTATCCATGCCTACATATTTGAGCGCATCTATTTTAAAACGGGTGAAAAACTGATATTGTAAAAGAAGGGAGGGCATTGCAAAAACAGCCATAAAGTGGATTAAAGTTATGTGTTTGGTGCTGGCTACGTATGCGTGCGTGTTTGTTCGGTGGTCTCTATGTACCCGTTCGCCGGAGCAGTTTTCCTGGTTATAACGAAACTCGTGTAGGAGCCCTGCAATGCACTTTCACGCGTGAGCAGCGAGGAAAGCGCTGTTTTTAATCGCGATCTCTTAAGGATTATCACCGGGAGTACTTTGATAAATGGGTGTCTCAGGAATGGGGGATGGGGGTACCAAAAATGGAAGCTCCGTGGCAGCACCAAGCAGCAAAGGTGTGTGTGTGTGTGTGTGTGTGTGGGGGGGGGGGGGGGGGGGGGGTAGGGTTTTTCCCAACAATCCCTGCAAAAGTCCGGTTCATGACAACAATCAAATACATAAACAAAATAATGACACGAGGAAGAAGGGGAGGGGGACCGTGCGTTCATGATCAGTGTGCACCCTCCCCCAATTAATAAAAGCAAGAAGCAATGGCCTGTATTTGGAAAAGAGATTAGATTTCGTTCGTCTCTCCATCAATTTTCTGTTTAATGTCACTGAGCTCCATTGTAGGAGAAGAGGACGCGTCATCCTGCCATAAATTTGTGATTATAGAGGCTAGAAGACGCTGTTGGTCCTATTCGGACGGATTTGCTTCGCGCGTACAGCTAAAGATCAGTTCAAGTGGAAGAGAGAGAGCGAAAGGGAGAGATCGAGGTAGAAACAACAGCCATTCTTATTTGCTAGATATCCGGGAAGGAAAATAAAAACCGCCGCCTGCCGTTACTACATCATAAATAAGAAAAATATAGACACTGTCTTATAATAATCATTTGTTGTTTTATTGAATTCCCAAGGTTTTTTCGCCTCTTATTGAGCCGTAATTGAACGAAAGTTTAGAGTGTTTTCCCTCTTTTTAAAAACGGGATTTCTTGGATTTTTTTTTTTTAGTCATGTATAACTTGAATTACAGATTGTTGGTATGCCGGTTTCGGTTTTTTCTGCATGGACTGTCGTTTATCTAGGTAGGTGCTTTCTGTTTTCCACAATTGCATTTATCATTGTCGTTATCATTTACCGAATTGCGACGACAAAATATGTAACTATGATCCTAAACAAATTTGAAAAGTAAACACTGTATTCTTACCAATTAATCACCGCCTCTGCACTTAAACGCGCTAAAACTGCTGAGCACGTGTAGCAGATTACGGCTATTATTTAAGGCTCTTTGTTGATGTTTTATGATACTATATGACATGCAAAATGCATTTTTACTAAACTTTCGTGGTTTCACTTGCTGAAAATGTGCACACTGAAAGGCGACCTCCGTCGTGTGTAAATATAGATGTAAAACAGTTTGTAATGTGTAATTTGGAGCTTTCACAAGCAATTTTTAATTTTCTGCAATTACTACGGCTAGAGCTTTTTGTGAGCCTTTGACGGCGGTTTAGTCTTTACAGAACCCTTATTAATTTTGAATATCCACGCCTCATTTGACAAAGCAATACAGAGACAATTCACACGATAATGTGCAATTCACACTGGAATAGCAGACAAACGAATTGGTTTTACTTCAGATATCAAATCGGCAGACTACGCGACCATATCGGCATAACAACAAAATTTACTGTATATTGTGTGCAATGGGTTAGATTTAGCGAGAAAAAACAAGAATACTATATCAACAATTTAATTGACATTTTCTGTAATGACCATTAATTATTTTATATATTGATATAAAATCTCATGTTAGTAGAAAAGCATAACTTTATTCATGAATTATCTATATTAACGTAATCGTGTATCGTATTTATTAACAAAATGTAACATTTATTACTGCAGTATCTCGTAATGTATTATATTTCTTGTTACGTTTTATCCTTGTAGGGTGGAGTTCAGTTACAATGTGGACACGCCATATTTATTAATTTCGGGAAGCTGAATTTGTTTTAGCCGCGAATATTACCCGGCTTTATTATTTATTTGCGCAGTATGAGGGCCATGAATTATCTGGGGTTGTAACTTCCACCATAGTTTCTTCCATTAACTCCGTGACTTTTTTTTTTTGCTGGATTGGGTAGCTCTGCTTTGCGTTTCTTTTAGCAGAAAACGGTAGAAACTACTCATGAGAAACAATGTAATCGGCAGGCTGCAAGGTTAAAAGCTCGCGAGGTCATTTTGCTCTGCCTACATACACATATTTATCAGTGTAACAGCTGAATGTGCCGCGTATACAGGCATTTGCAAATTAATTACATGGGACTTACTTGTGTGTTTTGCATTTGCTAGTTTGAATGAAAGTCACACTGCCTCTTCGTTTTAACGTTTAGTTTAAGGCTGATATGTTTAATTGTATGGTCATTGATTCCCAAGGCCGGCGCCGTCTCATTACTGGCCTACAATACTATCAAGGACTGGGAGAACTGGACCACTGCGTTTTGGATTCCTCTTGCATTGCAATAGAGTTACATTACATTACATTACATGACATAGACACGTTGTAACACGTAGTCTCTGCTTATTTTCGTTGCAGTGCTGGTAGCAACTGTTCTAAATGATTTCTTTAGGACTGTCTCAGTTATAAATTTCTTCGTACAACAGTGCACAAAAATGTGACTTTGCATAACTATATTCTTTTGCGACAAGGCCGGAATCACATTATTAAGGGCAGACTTGTTGTATCTCATTTTTTCATCGTTGGTTTGAAACGTGGTAATTCGCCATGCAGAATTTAGACGAGGGGCGTCACAAGTTGCAGCACTTATTCGGACGCACACTGTAAATGTGATCGTTACTCAAACATTTGCATAATTGTGACTGCAGTTGTAATATCGCCGGGTTTTGTAATATCGATAATCAATCCGTGTAGCTTGTCATTGCGTTTAGATGCATTGCTATTGTATATAAAATCAATTACTTTCATGGAGACAGATTTCAGGTGGACTTAAGGCGCACTGCTTTTTGCCGCTCTTTCACTGTACATTTTAAGTGCACCCCACCATCCGAGTCTCGGAGCCGTTGTGCTGTCGCGTTTGTATGTGTGCGTGCAAATTATGTTTTACAATTTAGGAATTTGGCGTACGGCTGTATTGCTCGAATGCCACGTTTAAAATTAATGTACTTTTGCACTAGAGCGCATTTTCTCGACAAATTTAAGTGGTTTCAATTGACTCAACCGGCTGCTTTTAGGCAGTCAGAGGTACAAATGGCTCAAACCCAATATCAACTGTCAAACTTAGCGAGCTTAGTTTCCTTGACTCCTGACAAATTACGGACGTTTTGGTGTTGCTCAGTATATCACACAATGTAATCAAATTCACAACAATTCACATGATACCCACATTTAATGTACCGTTGAATATACGTAGGATTGATTGCCTACTCGGATCTGCATAGACGTTCTGTCTGCTCAGATAATTAATAATTAACAGCTGTATTAGAAGTCATGAAAACATACCTATTTCACCTAAAACATTAAGCAGACCAACACTTTCCACTGTTGATACTATATGACCGCCTTTTGATCTTTTGAGAAATTTCAAGACATTTTTACTGTTTGTTTCTAGGTGGCACCGACGTGGTTCGGTCAAGAGAAACAGTCCAGACAATTTTAATTAATTAATTTGGTTTGTTTGTTTGTTTGACTTCATTTATCTACCCGAGAACCAACCTAGACTATAGGGTCTATCTCATGCCACCGATAATTTACAACCCTGTTGTTACAACAGGTAGATTTCGTATATAGGGTAAATGGTATAATCGTAGATATCTTTATAAACGTAAATAATAAAATTTATTTTGAACCAAATTCGGGTGGTTGGCCACATAACATTGCGTCACTTTCAACGTACTTTAATTTCCAGGTTAGAGTTCAGTGCGAAAACTCCACAATTGTTGGATTTCTTGAATGTTTAAATCTCTTAAAGTAAATTATTAGCTCGGAAACCTTGTGATTTATAGAGATTACCAGGAAATTAAATAAATTATTTGTTGTTTCGGAGGCGACGGCGAGGTAAATACGACGTGGCGTCATTGCGGACACTGGTCTGAAACGGGCTTCTTAATGGCCGTTTCGAAATCTGACATCTGAAGGACACAGTCCGCTGAGCACGCTAGATATTCATTTCCATGTTTATTTATTTTAATACACTCGTTTTTCTGCATTTTATAGAATTGTATAACTGTAAAACATTACGTTGTAGTCTATAAAATCAAGTAATTTTTATTTTTGTCGACATTCGACAAAAAGGTAAATCTAACAAACTTCAATGTCTGTTAGGCGAACTTCCTCCTTTTAACATTACGCCGCTTTTTAAAATTTAAGTTTTTTCGTGAGCAGCTGTACGAGTGACTCCCAATTACGACACAGCATGATTAATACATACCGCTGCATTCTCCAAATAATATCCTAATGTGAGTTTGCACGAGTGTTCATTATTGAATTAGAATTGGTTCGACAATTTTAGGCTACAATTATTAATTTTAATTTCATATTTTTCAACAACACAACTGTTCTCAAACCACTGTGATCTAAAGTACGTACAAGTGACATAAAATTGTTACGTAAAACCTCATGAAAATAGAAGTTCAGATTTTGCGTTTTATTTTATATTGTTGGATATATTTAATCTTGTTATTTTCGAATTTACCTCATCTGATAAAACAGGTCATAATAAAGGCAGCTTTGAGAAGTCGTGCGCTATTTATGAGTCGAACTGAAACCCTATAATTGAATCCAGATGGGTTCTCCTATTGATAACCCAACACAATACCGGACCGGAATCCAGCGGTCGCTGTAAACAGGCTGAACCGGCCACTGCGTTGCGAATGGGCGCTTATTTTTTCTCATTCATTCATAAATGAATATATATATATATATATATATATATATATATATATATATATATATATATATACACACACACACACATAGGCATATGTTTAATTTATTTGATTACTTGTCTTGGCTCTTTCAACATTTTATTTAGAAACAGTTATTGACTTTCTGAACAGATTACGTTCCATCAACGTACACATCATGGATTTTTTTGTGTCATAAATTCAAGCCACGTGGCTTCTCGATGAACGTGACACGTTCTTTGGACGCTTCCATTAACATTTTTAAGGGTTTCTCCGCATTCTTCTTTTTTTCCTTCCTGTTAATACTCGTGTGTCGCCTCCTCCACAGACAAGACTAATACTGCTGAAACACTACAAGTGAGTATTGAGGTTCAACCAAAGTCAAAATCTTAGTTATCACAAAAATGTATGGCTATCTCAATTTATGGAATAAAGAAGCATTTTTGCTGGAAGACTGTCGTGCAATATTCTAAATTAAAGCGATGGAATGGACATCGCACAAAATGTTAAAATTAATTCAGACATTGAATAAATTTAGCCTGGCAGAGGAATATATTTAGTTCTGGGATATGAGCCTCTACATAACAGTTGTATTTTTACCTTTGAGGTGGAAGAGAGAATCCTTTTCAAAATATACCCGACAAGTATAGTCCACACGTGTCAGTGATAAATTCGATAATGCTGACTGTGTAAAAAAGCTATATGAAATATCAGTGCTTTCATAAATTGTTACACAATACGAACCGTCAACGAAAGACCCCGTGTGCCTCTTGGAGCGTAATTAATATTGTTCTGTTTATAGCAGCAACAAAGGTGTCTTCGTTTTATTTTTCGAGAGGGTGAAAATAAACAAGGTCGAACTTCATTATTCATTAAGATATATTCATTTGTCTGAAACCTATCGGAGTGATGCACAGTCTCAATGATTGCGTTCTTTCGTACTTTTAGACTGTCTTCCGGAAAATAGCCTAAGTTTAGGATTAGGCCTGGTTTATATTGGGAAATACGACGTAACACCATGTTTGCAGTATGTCATTGAGATTCGCCGTTCTTTAAGGATGTTGTAGGTGTTAGGCCAGACTCCTTTACGGTAAGGCATTACTGAAGCCTGTATGTGTTAAACGCCTCGCTCTAACAGTTACAATCCATCGCTGGGAAATTTGGAAAACTTAAGAAAAATTCAGAATAGTACATAAATACCAGAGAGTTATACTACCTTACTGCTATCGTCCTACCTCAACGGCCGACACGATTCGTTAAGTATACGTACTTCTAACGCTGAACTATTAATTAGGCAATAAATTCAGATTAGTAAATGATGACGTGCGGAACTTCAGACCTTCCAAAATATTCACGTAAACCCTCCTTCTTTAAGGTAGACCTATACATACAAACATGACGTACAGGTCAATCTGTGGATCTTTAATCTATATAGGCCTACCTAATTTAATTAATCCACCGGTCTGTCGGGTGGTTAACTCCTTACCACTGTCCCGTGGAGGACGGCCAATAAGCGCAAATAGTTTGAGTACAAGTTGAGATCACGGGGTCAAACTCTTAATACATGAAATTGTCCATTGTCGCATTTTTCTTTGGAAATTTGGGGAAAAGGTAATGCCGAGATAGGGACGTCTGGTGTGTATAGTTTATGAAAGTGTGATATTAATAAAGTTTCCCTAATTTGATATCGATGCAATGTTACACGATTCCTGCCATATGTGTGTGTGTATATATAAATAAACTGGGATCTTCATTGTTCATAAGAAACACACAATCAAAAACTGTCACATAAATAAAAGATGAGGACAACAGCTCACCCAACCATCCGTTTTTACGCCTTAAATATGTGTAATTGTCTAAAACTGTCACTGAGGCAGACACCCACTAATGGACTATTGAAAAAACCTGCGCTTAAACGTGCCTATTTAAAAATCGCCGTGATATTCTCATTGTGGCCAAAGAGGAATTAAAATAACCGTTTTGTTTCCTTATGCGATTCCCAAGGTGAATCCACAAAAATGGCACTCAGTGTCAACAGACTTAGTTATTTTAAAGGGAAAAGACTCGCTGGCGGGCTGGGCTGGGGTGGGGTTCCCTCGGAGAGGGGCTCTGGGCGCGAAGACCTCCGGCGGTCCCACGCACTTCTCCCTTAACGTTTACTGAATATGTTACATTTTATCACTCGCAAAGCCCAGTCGCTTAGTCCAGCACCGAAAATCTAGAATTCGACGTGTCAATTATTTAGAAGACCTGGGAAATCCCCCCCCCCCCCCTCAACAGGCGTGGTTAGCAGTCACCTCCAGATTCCGGGCACTCTTGGAAGTAACACACTTCAGAGGTAGGTTTGGAGGGATATATGATAGGAATTCTTGTTTTTAGATGAGAATTAACCGACGGCTTGTAAACTGGATATTGCGGCCCTCCAGTCTAAGCTGGCGACCAATGGCCCCTTCCAGTTGTTGGATGCGGGTGGAGGGCCGGGGGAAAATGTCAGTCAGAGACGCTTCATTGATCAGGGACAATCTCCTTCCCAGGACTGGTCTGTTTCAAGAGCAATCAGTCACTCTGCATTAATTATCCCCGCGTCCGTCTGTGGGGCAGTGGAGGGGAGGAAGAGAGAAAAGCCCCTCCGTGCGCGCGCCTCTATGTGTGTGTTTGTTGTGCTTTCTACACAAAGAGACCCACATCCCACCTTTCAAGTTAAGAAAAAGATCCGTTAAAATCAAGTAATAAAGGCTTCCCTCTTCCCCGCGAGCTAAATTAAACGTAGACTGCCGTTTTAAATTCAAGACCTTTTGTAAGATATGGAGAAGGTACCCTATTTTTCGGTATTGTTCTAACGTCATTAGTCAGATGTTTGACACAATAAATTGAATGTAGGAGTAGTGGAAGTTGGCTGTTAATGTAAATGTTACGACACTAATGTATGACAATCCCGATATATAATTAATAAAAAATATTCGGCGAATCTCAAGTTGCATAATTCAACAGCGTATATGTAAGCCATGGCTATTCAGCACCCATATGTGTAACACTATTAACATAAGCGAGCGTGCATACTTGATTTTTTTTCCCAAGTGAAACGTGCAACGCGTACTAGTTTTATTAGCGTGTTTCAAATCCTTAACACGCAGTATTTCCCACTACAATATCGATAACTATTACCGAGATTTGTGTGTGTGTGTGTGTGTGTGTGTGTGGGGGGGGGGGGTTCTGGTAGGAAGCAAGTCAGTCCCAGGTCATGGGGTCACAACCCTAGCGAAATACACAGTGGCGTGCAGATCGTAATATGATGTAACAATAGTGTAATTACACGCAACGCAGAAAAAGAGTTACAATTTACAGGGTTCTCGTACTTTCTTTTAAATCCTCGCACCGTGCTACGTTGTGCTCGGCTAAATGCATACTGTGTTAGACCGGCCGGCCTTGTCAGCCAGAACAACCAGAACCAGTTACCAGAACAGGTAACTTTTAAAAGGGAGAGCCATTTTACGCTGGCGTCAATGTTATTAAAAGTGGCGTCGCGGCTCTACACCAAGGAATGAAAGGAGTGAATATTTCTTTCCCTCTAGCACTGGAGCGTAAAACATCTTTGGTGGCACGAGGGCACAGAAAAGCACTTTCCCAACCCACAAAAACACTAAAGGTTTCAAACTCGCAGAGGTTAATCGCTATATTACATAATTGTCCCCTTCACTTCCCCCCTCCATTAACCAGAACTTCTGGAAATAATTTATATTATGTACAATCCATTCAATTTCTAAATGAATTTTATTAAAATTGTAAAAAGTCAACTGAATAGATCGTTACAAATCCAATACATCCGCAGTATACGCTTCCTCCTTAATGATACAATAAAAAAGACACGATGACTAACGGCAGATCCGTGTTACATCTGTGCCAACCACCTGTGGGTAAATATTCGTTTATTTAAAATGCACAATAAAACAGATACACGGACACACCGCAAGCTGCAGCCCCAATGCGGTACAAACCGCGAGAAACGTAACTTTTCAAAAGACAGACTGAATAATAAAAACGCAAAATTAGCAGGGTATTAATGGCTGGGGAGAACATGTATTACAACACACAAACATCTATTACCAGTAGGTTAGAAACACACCGAAAAGGACATTGTAACTGTTAAATTCGAGTAAAACGAACAGAAATTAAACGTCGTTTTTAAAAAAAACTAATGCACTGAAGATCACAATCAGTGCACAAATTCGGTCAGATCCGTGAAACCGCGATTAACAAAAGCCCACCACCGACTCTCCGCTGTTTCCAGTAACGGTACTATATGCAATACTTACTGTGTTTTTACTGTATTCTCCCGCCCAGTTATAATATCTTTGACCATTATATTAACTCCCCCAATAAATCACGACGACATCTAACCTCACAAAATAATTGTACGACATAAACCCTGTTAAGGAAATAACTCCACTGTATATTTCTCTCCTGATAGCCCCCACCTTTCTTTAGCAGCAGTACGCAGCAGTCGCGTCCGTTTTTTACCTAAATCCTAACTTTAGTATTTCGGAGGTTAATATCCCGTCGGGTTGGGTAAACACCGCGCCGGCTCGCACCGCTCGCGGAGATCTGCATTCTAACACTAACCGCTGCGTCGTTGTTGCATCGAAGTAATTCGAACATCTAGCTTCGTTATTTTAATACAACGTGTAATTTCCCCCTTTTTACTGTATTCCCTTTGATTTAGTCACTCCCGACTCCCCTTTGGCTCTGAGGCCAGCGGGTTTCGCCTAGGGGACGCCTTGAAACAGCCCCTCCTTATCTCCTTTCATCATCCAACTGTGGGCCGCCTTGAAACCGCAGGTCCAGTAATTGCTTTTTTCAGGCAGCCCAGTGCGGACTGGCCAACAGCCAATCAGAACCTTGTTTACACTCTGTGATTGACAATAGTCTGGCAGCTCTCCAGCCAATCAACGGCGGCACTGAGTGATTCTCCAGCTTTTAACCCTTTGTATTCCTGTGAAATATGTTAAAGTCCCACACCGTTGAACAATTTTAATCCCATGCCTATATAAAAACAAACGCTTTGAAATTAAACTACCTGTCTCCAGAATCCACAATTGACACCGTGTACATACGTGTATATTCTGTTTATATAACTCATTCGCTTGATAAAAGTATCAAGAAGGTAATGAAAATATAATTTATCTTTGGATTTCCAGCATCTTTGCACCATCTTATTGTTAAAGCTCAATGGACTGTACATCATACCTCATGTGAGTCTAAACATCCATAACAAAATACAAAGGAACATTTTTTCAAATAAGTCTAATTCAATTAACAACAGTAATTATACATCACTTTCAAAAACTGACATACTTAATTTTCGACCTGATTACGTTAAAATTAAAATAGTATTTGTTAGTTTGGTAAAGATTCTGTTCATTGTTTCGCAGCACACATGAAATGTCTACGTTTTATTTATTGCTGGGTTGTGAATTCCTATTTCAAATTCTTTCACTTCAAACAGCTTTTGCTAATCAACCTGGAAGCCTTGACAGGCTGATAACTTTTTCACTCTGTGACTTAAAATGAAACTGAGACGTTAGAGTTGGTCCTAAACTACTCACTGTCGAGGTTTTAGCTTTCAGCCATGAATCTGAAATTTAATGTAAGCTTTTGAATACTTATCGTCATGAAATTCAGACATATCGTAAAGTATAATTAAGTTGATCATGATTATGATGGTTATTATTATTATTATTATTATTATTATTATTATTATTATTATATGGGGATTTCCAAGTACAAATCCACGTGAAGTACTTCACATCAGACACGAAGCAGTGGAGCCCCTCACGGGAGCCCAACCAACAGAAGTTACACATTTTTGTCCTTAATAACCACGCTTCCTGGTAGCTATAAAAACATCAGAATTCATTTCATAAAGTCATTCTGAGGGATGAATACGGGACACAAAGAAAGGGAAAATGCCAGGCTACATTTCCCAGGATAACATGAAACATAAATATAGGAGCGACACAGTATAGCAACCAAATAAGTGAATGCAATGTACAAAATACGTAATCTATAACGAAAGGGGTCATCTGACTGCAGTTACTGTCCCTCATCAGTCTCATGATTTTGTGAGTATCGTATGAAACGCGTGCTTTTCATGAATGGATAAAAATATATTTTGAAGCAACCAGTTAAATTCTAAGTCTCGGATTTGTACGATGGCAGACAGATGTGGACGTTTCGCTGAAAGTGCTTAGCTTTTCAGTGCCATGAATGAAGTTCATACAATAGGCATGGAAAACAAAATACGCGAGAACATTCCAAGACTTTGGCTCGAAAGATAAACGGAGTTATAAAGCTCCAAAATGGATTGCGGGGAACTTTCCTCCTTCCATTTACATATCTACATTAATGCAGGTTGCCTTCTAGGTTGCGCAAGGCATGCTGCGCAATGGGAAAGCATGAAACTGGCGCCCGCCATTCTATTTAGTTATTCCAGCTGCTATGCTATTGGCTCATCAAAATGTCCAATAGAAGCTGCTGTTTATGCCCAGGCGAACTGCACGAGCTTATTAGCATTCAGATATCCGACCAATGGGCTGACGCGTGTACGTTCGCCCCCCCCACCCCTTCCTCAGTTGAGTGGCGCTAGCTGTTCGAGGCATCGGGAAAGAGATGCTGTTTGGAGGAGCCTTCCTCGATTCGCTAGTAGCTCGAACTCGGAGCATCTATACTTCAACTACAAGCAGCAGACAAGGATGCAACCATTTCCACATTTTTCCAAAAAATATCATTAATGCATTAATGTTTTTATTGACTTTTTTAAATTCAAACATTTATTGTTATGCAAGGAATAACTTACCAGTAAGTAATTTATTTATTTATTGTATATTTTCCGGATGTGTAATAATAAAAAAATGCTTTCATATGCCGTTTTACAACATTCTTTCTAGAATCACATGACTTATATAATTTTATAATTTATTTTTAGCAGAAAAAATAAATAAGATCAGCCTCTCAAAGTATAGCAGATTGATAAATTGATGGTGTATTTATGCGTATATGTACACTATAGTTTCTACATATATATATATATATATATATATATATATATATATATATATATATATATATATATGTATGAACTATGGTATTTAGATTTTGATTATTCAAATTACACAATTATTAATTTTGAAAAAAAGCAAAGATATATTTTGTGTGGAAAACTGTGCATCGGTACGCACACATTTCTGAAAAATGTTGAAATTAGTAAATTAATTAACAACAGGAGCACAGCATAAATTATTACGTCAAGTACTATGTTTACAAATGAAGAAGCCATTTAGTAGTCCATTCAAAATAAATACCTCATGAAGAATTTTGTGTTCTTGTACTGAATCTAATTTCAAGAAAAATGCCGAGCACATTAACTAAGTATTTTGCATTTTGTGGTATTTAAACGCGTTTTTTCCTTTATCACGAGTAGAGGGATGGCTTCTCCGCTAGTCTATTTACAGTCTAACCGAGGCACGATGGACTGACACCGTGGTATTGTTTGAGCGGGTGGCGCTTTCCTCGTTGCGCGAAACGGTCACGAAATTAATATTGAATTTTTTTATTTCACTGTATTTTATTTAACCGCTATATGTTTTACAAGAATAAAAGGCTGCTATCGAGATGTTGGTCACAGCGCAACGCCAAACACTGGGTTTCTATATGGAAGACGCCGTTTAACACTGTTCATCAAACTAGACTGGATTACATTTCAACACTACATGATTTCTGCTTTGTTTACGACGAGAAAACTCCACAGCCGATCTCGAAACACTGCTTTTTTACATGTTTTTTTTAAGCAGCAAGTTTGGTGGTTTCATTATTTTCGAACCATTTTGAAAGGGATTCATTTGAAAACGACAGTGACGCTGAACGACGGTAATGGCAGATTGAAACATTCAAGAGATGAGAAGATGGAAGTCCTATACCAACCCAGTATCACACACCTATTTTATGACTGTTTCCTTTTGAACCACCTTTTCATTTTGCATTTAATAATTAATTTTAATGTTATACTTTTATCTTTAATATTTATGGGAAAAAAATATTTTGTGTGCGGAAGGCCCGAGCACGTAGTAATTAGCCCTTGATGAATACGGCTATTCCGAGCTGAAATCCTGCTCCGTTTGCTCACAGAAACATCACGTATCAGTGGAAGAAGTTCTTTTAGAAGACACAAGACGGGCAGTGCTGCTTCGTTTCAACACATCTTGATTTTTTTTTTGTATTTGGGTCATTTGGTGTAGCTAAACCAGACACGTTTTCAGTGCCAGTCCAGTGCGCGACATAGTTTCACTATATCGTACGGCAGAAGACAGTCGTCTTCGTGATTTCGCGCGTTGTGACTGAGCTGTAGATACAGCAGAATGGACGTCCACGTTCAGCAAGCCGGCTGCTCACCGTTGTATGGAAATGCATGCATCGGGATGTGCTTCCTACACCAGAATGGTTTCAGTTTTATTGTCAAACAATCAGTCTTAAAGCTATACACTGCTTTTGACAGATCAAAGTGGGTGAGTGCAGAAACATACACGTGCACGCGGCTTTCAGAATTTAGTTTTAAGTTGTCCCACTAAACTCACAACATTATGACGCCTTCTATCGGTCTCACCTTGGCTGCCACAAATAATTGAATTTATTTAACCAATAGCATCAATGAGTCACTTTTCGGACTAGGTACAAAGAATTGAGTGCGCCAATACTTTCATATTTACTCAGGTGTATGCTTTTTAGGATTATGTACATTATTTTTCTTTTGTTTTATCTCGAATGATAGCTAGGGTGCTAATAGAATTAAGGCTTCGCTGTAATAAATGCCTGAAAATGTCTTTTTTGCAAAAATATTCCAGCACATAAATTGAGACAGTGATTTACGCAGCATAGGTTAATAATAAACGTGCAATGTTTAAATAACTTTGACTCATAACATCATTATATCTATGATGTGTGTGCGTATATATATATATATATATATATATATATATATACAAACATCATATACACAAATACATATAAATACATATAAAGGCCTACACACACACACAAACACTTTAGAGATGTGTGTAAGCTGCCAATCAGATTAAAAAAAAAAAAATACTCTTCAGTTAAAGTAAAATATTATCCACCAAAGATATGTCACAAACATAGGTACAAATATTACTAGTATGTGATATTTATTGGTTTAATATTTTTTAGAGTGAAATTTTTGTAAAATTGAATTTTTTTAAAGCATACCTATATTCTAATAATTGTATTTTAAAAGCGATATAAACAAAATTTTAATCCTGACTGTACTACTTAGTGAAAACACGGCCTATTTCACTCACGTTTTTATATTATGATATTTGAACAAGACGCGCCTCAGAAAACTGGAACTTTGGGGCAAGTGAAACTTCACTGCGACTATTTACAAAAATGAGGAATTACAATTTTAAATATATATATATATATATATATATATATACACATACATATATATATATAAATATATATATATATAAATATAAATCATATACACGTGTGATTATATACACACGCACACACACACGTATATATAATATATATACATACATAGTTAGCAGAACATAATTTCTTTTCCAGGTACATTCTTCACCACGGTTTTTGTACTTTGTACTAACTAGTCTTCAGTAAGCTTTAACAGGCCCATCATACAAACAATAAACGTGCATTTTAACCCAAAGCACAGGTTACAATACATTATCACCTTTTCCACGAAATGTAACATTTGAATGTCATTGTTTGTTCTGTTTAGCTTAAGTGCGTTTTTTTTAAGTAGGGATTCATTGTTCTACTCATCGACAGTTTCTGTGTTTCTATTCCAGAAAAAACATGGTCGGGAACCACTTTTTAGGCTGGGATCGCCAACGGTCCGCTGAATGCAAGACATAAGCGAAGTTCTGCGAAAGGATTATAGCATCTGGGTGGCGTTTGATGCGCTTCGTTCCCCCGCTGGATTTGGAATTATCCGTTTTCTGCATAATGGAAGGCCGGGATTTCGCTCCTCCGCCCCATCTCCTGTCTGACCGCGGCGCGCTGGTGCACCGCGCCGCTTCTCGGATTGCTCCTACCGGCCACGGCTCCGTACAGCATCCCGGTCATTTTCAGCCTGGAAAATACTATCCGTCCCCGATACCCATGGCTCCGCACTCAGGTTTGTCTAATTGCTCTTCGCGCTGTCTGTTTGCGAATTATGAAAAAAGCACGCCATTGCTGACTTCGGTTTTTGTAGACCATCGTCTTGTTTTGGTTTGAGTGAGTTAATGTTAGAGTCGAAACCCCCCACTCGTTACTTAAACGTAACCCTGCCGCTTCAGAGCCAAACAGTAATTTATTGGATAAGGAAATCGGTTAGACAGTTTGGCCATTTTGGAAATTAGCTATAGTGGTAGACTCCTTACATTTTATGTGTCAATATTATTAACTTTTATTGAACTGTTTACTGCTCTGTTTCTACGTTTGTCATAAAACGGGACTGGGCTTTTTAGAATCGTGAAGTAAAACACTAAGGGGAAGAAAATCAAACATAATTACAAATAAATCTTTGGTAATTTGTGGTAGAGATTTCTTATAACTGGTCTTTCATGATAAATAAATTACTGCCGATTTAGTTAAAGAAATTATAACTTCTGTAAAAGGCGTCTGCAATTTCTGTTAGACGAGTATGGTCACTACTAGCATTCTGTAATTATTTGAGGAATGCGTACTTAGGCTACCTTTTTTTTTTTGGGGGGGGGGGGGGGGGGGGTACGTTTTATTTTTAGGCGTACCATTCTCAATAGCATCTAATAGATTTAGTCCTTGGATAATTCCTGTTCGTGTTTTAGTTTTATGTTGCATTTACGGCCTGTTGTCCAGAGCAGTCGGCCTAAGGTCTGCGGGGGTAGTTCGGCGCGAGAGCGCCCGGGATTGGGTCAGTGGTTTACGCTAATAGAGGGTCTGCAATACCAGAAAATCCGGTTTCTATATTGAGCAGTGATGTGATGGGGTGCGAATGGTTTGACAGTGCGTGCATTAGGTTAACAAGTAGCCACGGCATCCAGTTTTAAGAACTCCAGAAGGAGGGGGCTGCGTGGGGTGGCGGTGTGTGTGTGTGTGTGTGTGGGGGGGGTATGCATGTTTTGCATATTGAAATATATGTAGCCCCTCGTGCCAGTGCGCATATGTGTGCAGAATCTATTAGGACCATAACCTCCTAAATTATAAGTAACGAGTCTCACGTGAGTGGCTTTGCGTCATATTGTCATCTTAGGGGAAATTCCTTCAAAGGATGTTAAATCGCTTTATTTGTGTGTATTGTTTAAAGGATACATGCAGTTGTTTTGTTCTAATAGAACTGGCATGATAATACGTTTTCTTATCTATTTTTTATTTATTAATTTTTCATGCTCATGGGGTGGAAACTGCACAAGGAGCAGGGACTGATATTTGGTCAACATTAATCATATTGAAAAATAACAAGGTAGTTAAAACAATTTAGAATTGACTTTAAATGTGTTTGTTTCATTGACGAGGCCATTGAACGTCAGATCAAACATGATAATTGTAAAGCATACAGAATACAGTAATCAAGACGAAGGTTTTTCTGTCAAACAGACTGTAATTATTTACATTGTACTTGCGCTGGGTTAATTCCGTCTCACCGGCCCGTATGTGGTCCAGGAGCAAGAGATGGGATATAGGTGAAGACGCCGAGCCTCGAAAGAGTCTCGGGATTTATTGGGTAATTTGCATAATATAAGGAAACAGTCAAAGACAACACGATAGAAATAATTGCAACGCTTAAAGAGGTTTCATTCAGATGTCTGGCAAATGTATTTAGGCTGCCGTTTTTCCAGTGTGCACGGACCATCACCCCTTTTAAATTCATTTTGAGGCGAACGTTTGCGTGAAAAACAACGCCGGTGAAGCATTCTGAATATGACATTAGCCATGCCGTCAGTTCTGGAATTAATGAAAACGATAACAAGAATGCACTCCAGTTTGCGGTAATATATATCATTTGAGGAAGAAAGCCCACAATTTTATTATTTTGTTGTTCTCGGTAGTTGAAGTCTAATATTCGGTAAATGGCATTGGTTGCCCTTAATAATAATATAGCTGAATAAACACAATATCTTCTATTGTAACACAACCTGTATATCACGCTTTAAATGAAATGGCAATATATTTGCATGTATCACATTCGTGATATATTTCTGCGACCTTGATTTTAAAGGTAGTTTTAGAAAATGGGTCTTTAAAACTGTGTGGACATCTGCGAGTTAACGACTCTGCCTGGAATGACGGGGCAGTTTTCCCGCATTGTTGTCTGGTACTCAGGTGCTCTCAGCGCTGTTTGCTGTCAGAGATTGTGCCGAAACAATGCTTATGGTTAACACACGCAGCCAAACTGTAAATATTGTTCTTCGTGTGTTGTGTAAACCAGTATACGGAACATATGTCACTGCTATTTTAGAAATCCACTTTCTGCTGGTGCATCGGTATTACCTCTGTATCTGGCTTTCAAACGCTGAATAAAATAAGCTCGCGGGTGCTACTTCTACAAAATATGTCTACAGTGCTCTTTTCCCTGCTCCTTGTTCATTTGGCGTATGTAACCCTCCCCCAATCCCCGATGTCCGGATATTCCCATTCTTCTAAAATGAAGGTGAATTCTGTTCTTGAGCCATCAGGGGTCGCCCCCCTCCCCTCAACCCAGAAATTGACACACACTATTCTTTTTAGCCTTTCAGAGATATATTTAGTCACCCCACCCCCACCCAGAACTTTATCTCCTGCCAATCCGTGTAATATGTATTTATTGACTGTTGCAGTCCGCACGGTCTGAGGCAAGCGGTGTCTTTTTGCCCAAATCCGCAATCTACACGTCTGTCTTCGTCGTGGCTGGTATTACAGCATAATCTGTATTTGTCTGCGTCAAATGACAGTAAAATAAATACAAGAAAGTTTAAAATAAAGAAGGACAAGTCCACAAATAGATATCTCGAAGTTCTCGATGAGCTAAAGAGCAAAGAAGAATTATACATGTAAATGTCATTTTATGCTCGAATTCTTATATTGATTTTCCCCAATTATTAATCAGAATGATCTCAGCTGAAATACATTATATTTGTAGCGCATTTCAGCATCAGGGTGATTCATTGATTTTGTGGTGTCGTCGAACCGCAATGCTCGAATCCGATAGGCTCATCTGACGGGGCGCCGAGGGGAGCCGGACGGCGGAGGCAGCCGTGTCATCCTCCTGCTTTGCCTTTTGCAGATGTTCGTAGAGTCGGCCTCAAGACTAAAGTCTACGAGCCGTAATATAGGGGTGAGTGCGGAGCAGACCACCGGTAACAAACGGCCGCACAAGTTACTTTTCTACGTCCGTGCCTGGCAAAGCTGTGCAGCGTCCTTTCTGCACGTGAAAACGTTTTTTTTTTTGTTTTTACTGCATTTTTATTACGGACGGGGGTAGGTTAACCCACGCCACTGAAAAGCGTGTGAATCCAGTGCACTTAGTGAACTTTTTTAGAAGTCTGCTTGTTGCCTGGTGGAATAATGGCTGAATCATCCAAGTTAGACTCTTCTCCCTCCTCCGGAGGACTGAGACAGGCTGGCAGGATGAATACTTTAAAAGATCCTGAATATTTCAAAACCGACGTGGAACGTGCTCCTTCCACGCGTCTCTCCCGCGGTTCCTTAAAGGTGCTTTGAAAAGAAGCGGCCTTTCGCATCGCGCGCATCTCCGTGAACCGAAGGCGCTTGTTGCAGCAGCACTCTGGCCTGGCCGCTCATCCCACATTCCTAACACGCTGTTACTAAACATTGCATCTTTCTCTGTATGAACGTTAACCCCCCTCCCAGTTTCCCAGACTGGTTATTTCTGTAGCCCCTTGGCTTTATTCTGTAGCAATCATGTTTCTCGAAAAGTAACAGGCTGGTGTACGGGGCGCCAGTTGGCCGCTCTCTCTGCCGGGCTCACAGCCTGATGTATCCGTGCCTGCGCCGCCCTGCACGAGATCCTCAGCTGTCTAGCGAAACTTGCTTGACGCTGCGCAGTTGTTGAGTTGCTCCGGTAATATCTTGTAGTTGAGCTCAATTGGCTTTAGCCCCGGGCCGAATGGCTTTGATCGAGGTTGTAGAAAACACTTCTCTATTCGTCTTTCTTTCTTTCTTTTTTTTCCACCGGGAGACTTGTTAGTCGTGTCTGCGCGTGAATGCGAAGGTGAGGGAACACCGTATAGTTCGCCACAGCAGACTGACTTCTGCATTCACCCCCCCTCCCCCTCCCCCTCCCCCGACACACACACAAGTTTGTAATTATATCTTTGTGAGGACTCTCCATTCATTACTATGGGACTACACAGCTCTAACCTTAACCATAAGTAACCAAACAAAACACGAGATTTCGGCATTTTTAGTTTTTGATTGCCTTCTCATATTTGTGGGGACCAGAAAAATGGTCCCCACAATGTCAAAATAACAGGCTTTAACACAATGTGGGGGCAATTTGTCCCCACAATGTAATATAAACTTAATCCACACACACACACTTGCAAGAATTCTTTATAAATAAACACTGTAAAAAGCGGAATGCTCTTTAACGGTGTTTGGTTATTTGATTTAAACACCAAGCAGCTGATGGCAGGCTCCCGTAGATAAGAGCGATGCCTTTTGCCTTTCTGGGATTCTTGCTGGGGATGGCTGCCAATGTATGAGACTTTCCACCTGGCTGGTAATCCGGACCAATTATGGGCTCCTGATAGCGCGAGGTGGGCGCGTCACTGGCGGCGGAGGGTCGATACGGCACGCCGGGTGGGGTGGGGGAGCCTCTGCTTGCCGTCTTGGACCTAAACGTAACTCGGGCCGTGGCGTCTTTAGCATGAGCCCCTTGAAGCACCGAGGAAGAAGAGAAGCCGGGATCAAGAGCAAACGTCACTTGTATCATCTATTGGCGGCTTTCCGCTCCTTAGCTGCTCCTATTGCAGATAGCCTAATACTACATGAATACAGTGGCAGAAAAAGGCTGCCAGCGCCTCCCTCACGCCCTCCGTGCTCCTGCCCGGACATGCCGGCCACGGGCCCGCCGTAACTTGACGCCGTGCAGAGACTGTAAGCATGCGCGGTGCTTTAATATACGCGAGGCTTAAACGATTAAACGTCGCGGAAATACACTGTGGATGGGGGCGGCCATGGTGGATTCCTTGGTGCAGATGTTAAAGACAGCTTTCTGACCCGTGTCAGGATATGAAGCCCCTCGTAAAAGCCAAGCATCTTATTTTGCGTGATGTGTAACGTGTCAGGTCTTTTCAGTCCTGCCAACTCAGACGCGTCAGAGATTTTGACTTTATTACTTGCCACGTTTTTGTTTATTAGTGCGTAATCCGAAATAAAACACGCGTTGTTTCGTTTAGGACTTATTGTGGCGTACCAGAATATTTCAGCGTGCTTGCTTCTGAATTAAAAGCTTAGTTAAAATTTTGGTTTTGGGAAAAAAAAGTTGGGCTGACTCGTAATGCGCTGGCAGTCGAAAACGTCTTGCAACTCTATTTCAAAACGGCCCCAAAAATGGAATATATCAATAACAAAAAAACCAGTATGAAAATTAAATTATTCCAGCTGTAAGATGTGGGAGGTTTGTCGTAATTCGGTTAACGTTGAGAGGAAGCGGGAGTCCTGTCCGCCACAGCCGCTGGATGCCGCGGGTTAACCGGAGCTTAACTGAGCCTGTGCTAATGCTCCGATATCTGAAGCCCCTTGATTGTTTCGCTTAAATAGCAAGCTATATATGCTGGTAAAGTGAAAGCAAAAAGACAATATATACTTTACCCTTACTTTAGAAACCTGCTTAAGACGTGACTTGAATGGGCACTCATGCCCCGGGAGGGGGAGGCTGTAAGGCTTTTCTGGAGTCTGCAGAGCAGCGACCGCCAGCATGAAGCCCCCGATTAGTCTGCGGCGGCTTGCAGTCCGGCACCCTGATCCAAGGGTGACACCCCGAGCCACTGATTCAGTGTTTTTTTAAATTCTTGGGCTCAGCGGAAAACAGCGCGACCGCAGCGGAGCGACGCAGCGTAGCTCATTCAAGGGAGGCCGCTGTGCCGGTAATTGGTGAATTTTAAAATAGGGCTTTTGTTTCTGGAGGTTCCCTAGAGGGGTCAGACAGGACTTGACTCTCAAAATGCCCATGTGTGCATGCGGGGGGGGCTGTCTCCAGTGTCTCCACGCCAGTTTCTCCTGCCGCTCTTCTTAATAACTTTAACATTACGAGTGGCTGCTCTTCCCCGATTCCCAGACTGGCGGCTGTAAGCGTCTCCTCTCTCGATTCCCGCCCCTGGGTGTACCTGAGTGAGACCCCGCCCCCACTTACAGAGCTGCTACCTGCGGAAGCAAACATCTGTTTATTTAAGGAAGAATAGAGAAGGTTTTGTAAGGGTGGGAGGTGTTCCCGGCAGGCCCTCTGCTTATGGGATGGTCGCTAACCTCAGTATCTGTCTCACACGCTATGGAAACCTGTCGCTTTCAGTAGCCTTCAGGGTAGACGGCAGAGCTTATGTCTGCGGGATGCTTTTGGGGCGAGCGGTAGGGGAACGATCTGAATCGAAATGCAGTGGGGTGGGGGGAGGTTCCTTTTTCATGTGGCTGAAGAGAGTTGAGGAGGTTTGGCATGGGGGGGGGTGTCACTTTTACAGAGTGCATGCCCTCGCGGTGCGGAATGTTCTGGCAGTGAGGGCACAGGTGGGTGTGGGTGTGTTTGACAGAAGAGGTCGGGGGCAGATGTAGGCTGTAAACAGGCCCCCCCACGGTCAGAGGCGTCTCCACATGGGGGCTGGCTGCCCCCCCACCCCCCCACTCGGCTTGCTGCCAGCCCCCTAAATCAGGAACAATTTTAGGATTTGGCTAAGAAAATAAAAGCTGAGGGAGTTCACTTTGAAGTCAGGGAAAGGGGAGAAAAATGGCGTTTTAAACAGGGGGGGTGGGGGGGCCAGCACACGCGCATGTGTGTGTGTCTGTGTGTGTGTGTGTCTGTGTATGTGTGTGTGTGTAGGGACCAAATGTCTTTACAATCTGATAAAAAAAACCTATTTTGACATTGTGAGGACCCACTTTTTCGGTCCCCACAAGGGGAAATTCAGTTTTATAAAAATCTGCGGCTGCAATCAAAAAACAAAAAGTGCATTCTGTTTGGTCACTTATGGTTAAGGTTAGGGCTGGGTGGGCTTAAGGGTGTCATTGCTGGGATTAGGGTTATGCCCATAGAAATGAATGGATGGTCCCAACAAAGATGTGAATACAAACGTGTGTGTGTCTGTCTGTCTGTGCTGTGCCTGCAGCTCTCCTCTGACATCATCATCCACACATGTCAGGTCTGGCCAATCGACACCTTGCTCTCCTCTGACATCATCATCCACACACGTCAGGTCTGGCCAATCGACACCTTGCTCTCCTCTGACATCACCATCCGCACACGTCAGGTCTGGCCAATCGACACCTTGGTGACATGGACACTGAGGCGTCATCCTGGCAGCCCCATCTACCCCATCTGTCCCCGCATTTGCATCCATGCTTTCTTTTGGGGGTGGGATGGTGGTTTTTCCCCCATTGTTCTCCCTTCCCCCTTACAGCTACAGGCTGGGATTTGAGGGTGGGAATCGCTTCTGTACCCTTGACTGAGGTTCTGACCCTGAGACGTTTCAGTAGAACTGTAACAATGAGTTATGTACCTTCTGAAGATAAAAACTGGTGGAAGAGTAAAGAGTGAAGACCCTGTCCTGTGACTTTCAGGGGCTGTACAGTCATGGACCACAGTTGGCGTGAGTGGGGATGGATTTGTATTTTGTGACCTTTCTGTGGGTTCCCAACCAATTGCTGAATCGATCAATAAAGTTCGGAAGACCCCTTCATTTTCTGGGTTTTCATGCTCAGTGCGTGTCTGTACGTGAAAGGGGGTGGACTGAGGGGACACGAGCCCGCCCCGTGTCACAGTTTTTCCCAGGCCATCCTCTTTGTGGCTCTGCACCCGCGTGTGTTTGCGTCTTTCAAGTCAGAGCTGAAAGACCGTCAACGGCGAGCCGGAAAATGCGACTGACTCGCGGCTCTATCTTGAATGCATTGCTGCGCGCGTAACGGGAAATGATGGGACCCCGAGCACGTCGGCTTTGTCTGCTGCGAAGGGCCCTTTGTCTCGCGCGAGCGGCAGAGGTGTATCCCGCCGTGTCTGCGGAGAGAGCGGCATGTTGGGGAAGCCCCCGGTGCCGGCCTTTGCCCCCCGCGCTTGGCTGTGGGGTGCTGCTGCTGGGATCCCGGCCCCCCCGTGGGAGTCGAGCTCCTCCCCACCCCCTGAACCCCCCCCCCTCCCCCCAGCTCGTCCACTGGGGACTGAAGTGTAAGGACACCCCCGCACCAATCCCTGCTGACTACTGAGAGATTCCCTCAGAAAGCTCTGCCCCCTCTCCCCCCCACAGGGAAAACCTCTGCTTTCTCCTCGCCAACCCCCCCCCCCCCAGGTCTCTCATGCCTCTCCCATCTTTTTTGCATTTATACTTTGTATAATTATCCAGAAACAAAACAAACGTGTTGCAGAAAGCAGCCGGTGATGCCGACCAAACCCAAAGGGGATAAACTGCTCACAACATACGAACCCCCCCCCCACACACACATCGATGGCCGCATTGCGTGATGGGAAGACGCCATGTCCCCCACGCGGCCAATGGGAGCGGCCGGCCGGGCTCATTCCCGTGCCTTGGAGAATGCTGCCGATTGGCTGGAGGCTCCGTGTTTTAATGAGACCCTGGGGGCTCTGTGAGTAGCTGTTGGGGACCCCCCCGTTTGGGGTGACACGTCCCGGCAGTGCGTGCCCCCCTCCCCTTCTTCCCAGGTGGCTGGTTTTTCTCCTGGCTTTTTGTCAGTCGAAACTTTCCGCGAGCTAATGGCTCTCTCTGTCTTTACGTTTGTTTTATTTTGTCCCCTGAATGGCCTGTTTGTTTTGCCACCCCAGGAAGTGCCTCACCACCCCCAGCCTGGCTCTGCTCCCTCCCTCTCCCTTCCTTTTCCTTTCCGTTCGTTATCTCTCTCACTCCCTCTCTTTGCCCGTCCTTTACCCCGCCCCCCGCATTCGTGAATCCTGGTTCCAGGGTTACACGTCCCCCGACCCGGCTGTTGCCGTGGGAGATGGAGCGGCAGACGGGCCATGTGGGGCACTGACCTGACAGGCTGGGCCGCGGCGGTTTGTTTGCGTCCCATTTTAGACGGGGCTCTATTTCAGATCCCAGCTGGGCCATTTTTATACTCCAACGGGGAGGATGGGAGGGTAAGCGAGGTGGGGGGGCACGTGAGACGAGCATAATGAGCGGCTGATGCGGGCAGATCACACGCGCGATGCACACGGACACCCGGAAGGTGCGTATGGTTAGGCCTCCAGCCGGCGGCACGGCACACGTGTGTATGCGTGTGTCAGTGTGCGTGTGTGTGTGTGTCTGTGTCAGTGTGTGTGTGTGTGTCTGTGTCAGTGTGCGCGTGTCAGTGTGCGTGTGTGTGTGTCTGTGTCAGTGTGTGTCTGTGTCAGTGTGCGCGTGTGTCAGTCTGTGTGTGTGTCAGTGTGTGTGTGTGTCAGTGTGTGTGTGTGTCAGTGTGTGTTTGTGTCAGTGTGTGTCAGTGTGTGCGTGTGTCAGTGTGCGCGTGTGTCAGTGTGCGTGTGTGTGTGTCTGTGTCAGTGTGCGCGTGTGTCAGTCTGTGTGTGTGTCAGTGTGTGTGTGTGTCAGTGTGTGTCAGTCTGTGTGTGTGTCAGTGTGCGTGTGTGTCAGTGTGCGTGTGTGTCAGTCTGTGTGTGTCAGTGTCAGTGTGCGTGTGTGTCAGTCTGTGTCAGCGTGTGCGTGCATCAGTGTCAGTGTGTGTCAGTGTGTGTGTGTGTCAGTGTGTGTCAGTCTGTGTGTGTGTCAGTGTCAGTGTGTGTTTGTGTCAGTGTGTGTGTGTGTGTCAGTGTGTGTTTGTGTCAGTCTGTGTCAGCGTGTGCGTGCATCAGTGTCAGTGTGTGTGTCAGTCTGTGTGTGTTTGTGTCAGTGTGTGCGTGTGTCAGTGTGTGTTTGTGTCAGTGTGTGTGTGTGTCAGTGTGTGTCAGTGTGTGTTTGTGTCAGTGTGTGCGTGTGTCAGTGTGTGTTTGTGTCAGTGTGTGTGTGCCTGTTTTCCTAACCTTGTGGTGACATTTTTGGGGAAAGTGTCTCCCCACAGACAGTAAAGCCTTAGATAGACCTCGTGGGCACGTCCACACAAGGGGAAAAGGCTGGTATTTTAAATCCAGTCAGCTTCTTCAAAAAATAACATTTCCAGGGTGGAGTCGGGACTCAGGCATTACATTAAAGTGAGAGAGAGAGTCCCCACAGGGGTAGATAATCAAGCACGACCGCGTGTGTGTGTGTGTATGGGTGTGTGTGTGTGTGTGTGTGCGCGCGTTTGGCTGTATGTATGTATGGGTTCTCCTCCTCGTCAACTCGTAATTAAAACCTCTGCCAGTTCATTGCTAAAACGTGTGACGGGTTATTATGGTTATTAATTTAATGGGTAACGTTTAAAGGAAAGGGTGCCGATGGGGGGGGGGGGGCGACTGGCGCTGAGTGAGATCAAATGTCCCGAGTTTATCTGCATGGGACGGCCCATTTGGGGGTACACACACACACACACACACATATATAGGGTATACATATCCTTATGGGGACTGCTCATTCATTTCAATGGGAAAAATGCTAATGCTAACTATGACAACCCTAACCCCTACCCTGCCCTAACCATAACCATAATTAACCTAACAAAATAGTTTTTTCATAGCAGTCACAGATTTTAATAAAATAGAGTTTTCCCTTATGGGGACCAGGAAACCGGTCCCCGTAAGGGAAAAAAAAACGGATATTCATCACGTTATGGGGACATTATGTCCCCATAAGGATAGGTAAACCCACTCACACATACACACACGTGCATGCACACACACACACACACACACACACACACACACACATCCTGGACCGTGGCCAGGATGTGTAAAATGCCGAGCTCATAAGTGTGAGCCTTTTTAGGTGTGCCCTGTAATGGATCGTGGTTATTGGAGTTGCAGAAAACATAGTGAGGACTTGACCTCGGTACCCTCAGTGGTAGGTACGGGCATGCTCACACCCAGCCTCGCACGCAAGAGAAAACTGCTGAAACTATGCTGAAGGTAATCCCTCACTGGTGGAATGCCATGATTATTGGGGGGGGGGGGGTCCCTCCATATTTACATGACTGCAGGGCAGGGGAGGGGTTATGTTTTTCAAGCTGCTGTAGATTTTTGACATTGGAGAGATACCAGTGTGACACCTTCCGGGCTTGGGTCACCTCACACAGCGGAAAGTCTTCGTTGTGTTCATGTCTGTTGGCCGATAAACCACGGGTGGGGGGGGGGGGATTAATGAGAAAGGGAGTACTGATTAACAAGGAAGGCAGCCTGATTGAGGCAGAGGAGTGACAGGAAGTGATGCACTAACACCCGCCGGATGTCTGCCTGCCTAAACCCCCCACTGCCCTGTGTCTTGATTGCAAGATTGTAATTAAAAAACTAAAAATGCCATGTCTCGTATTTTGTTTGGTTAAGTTTGTCATGTTGGGATTAGAGTTTTCCGCAAAGAAATGAATGGAGTGTTCTCACACAGATATACAGTGGCACCTTCGAACAGAAAATTCATTCATTAATTCGTTCCAGAAGACTGGTCGAGTTGTGATTTGATCGAGTTCCGATTCGAATTTCCCTGTAAGAAGTAATGTAAACTAATTGAATCCGTTCCAGACCCCCAAATGATTGCCTATTTAAACTTATCTACTGTACCTAACTAATGATAAAAAAAACAGTATCAATCAATATAAAACTAATACACACATGAAACATCACACATACAAAAGCAATAAACATTAAATAAATGATAATCCCAAACTCCGGAGAGAGAGCAGACACACATGCAACACCTTCAAGTCTCGCTGTAATTTTCTTTTTAAGTTCTGAAGTTATTCTCACTACCGTCCTCTTTGGTTTGCTGCTATCACTGCTCACTTTCTTAGAGGCCGTGATTACTGTATCACTAAATGCACTGTAGATGAAGGACCAGGAACACAGCTTTCTCACGTCAGACTCAGTCGAGAGGCACCGCGAGACTGAGGGCGATTCATAGGGTTCAGCATCCCAGCAGGTCCGTTTGCTTTCGTTTCAGCCCATCAGAGACGCGTCTCGATCCGTACAGGTTATAGCAGCTCTGTTTTGTTTTGTCGGCTCCTCGTTTTCTCAGCTGACCTGTTCGAGGCCCAAGTAAAAAAAAAAAAATTTCAACAGACTCTATTCAACGTTAGAGTTGGTTAAGAGGCATTCAGGTTCCACGGTTCCACTGTAATTACAAACCTGTGTGTGTGTGTGTGTGTGTGTGGGGGGGGGGGGGGGTCAGGGCAGTATTATAGGGGGACACACACTTAATGAAGCGTGAGCCCAAAACAGCCACCCTGTACTCAGTTTCCGTGTGGTCACCGTGTTGGGGCCCCGCATTGCTGCTGTCCCTGACTCTTTGGGGCTTGACACTGCTTGTCTTTGCTAGAGGGATGTTGGGTCAGAGCCCAGCTGGTCCTGTGTCCTCCTTCCCCATCTGAAGTTGTATTTCACATCCAGAATTCTATTTCTCCGAGTAAGAATTGTATTGTTCCTAGTCATAATGAAAATTAGAATTATCCAAAAGTTTACTCTTACTAGTAAAAACTGTATTTGTATAATGTAGACTCTCCTAGTAAAACTTCTTTGTAAAATGTCTTCAATTCTCTAACATATGTAAGTGGCTGTTTTAACATTAAATAAATAGGTGGGGTAGTAATTTTAGATATCTGTACTGAAATTCTTACTAGTACAAACTGGCATTTCAGGTATCTCATTCAGTTATTACCAGTACAAATGAGCATTTGAGACATTCTTACTAGTAGGAATGACATCACGTTTGTCATTCATCTGTATTGAGGTTTTCATTTGAGATATTAGATATCGCAGATGTGAATTCTAGATATATGAAATTGCATTATGACTAGTAACAATTCTATTGTTAGATGTCTGCAATTGAATTTTTACTAGTCGCAGTGTCTATTTTAGATATCCAAAATGCAAAAAGGTTTAAGATAACTGTTATGCAGTTATGCATATCACTCTTGGCAGATATCCACAATTCATTTGTAGATATCTGCAATTGTGTTTCAACTAGTAATACTTTGAGGTGTACATATCCACAATTGAATTCTTACTAGTACAACTGGGCATTTGAGATATCGGAAATTGAGTTCTTACTAGTAGTAATGTAATTTTAGATATCTATAATTACCTAACAAATGTCTCAAACCATTTTGCATTTAAAATAGACATTCTGAGTATAATAATTCTATAGCAGAGATCTAAAAAGAGAATTGTTACTAGTATGAATGTAATTTCCTGCCCCCCACCCGCGCCCCCCCGACTACGGCGAGCACAGTGAACGTTACAGACTCGACTTGCGGTTGACCTCTCTGACCCTGTGACCGTGGCGACAGGAGTTAACCGTTAAGCTCTGGTGTTAAGGAAGCGAGGTGTGGTTTGTGGGTGTGAGCCTGGGGGGCTTCCGTGTGTGTGTGTGTGTCTGTGTGTTTGTCTGTCTGTCTGTGTGTGTGTGTTTATGTGTTTCTGTCTCTGTGTGTGTGTCTGTGTGTTTCTGTCCGTCTGTCTGTGTGTGTGTGTTTATGTGTTTCTGTCTCTGTGTGTGTGTGTCTGTGTGTTTGTCTGTCTGTCTGTGTGTGTGTGTTTATGTGTTTCTGTCTGTCTGTGTGTGTGTGTGTGTGTCTGTGTGTTTGTCTGTCTGTCTGTGTGTGCGTGTTTATGTGTTTCTGTCTGTGTGTGTGTGTGTCTGTGTGTTTGTCTGTCTGTCTGTGTGTGTGTGTGTGTCTGTGTGTTTGTCTGTCTGTCTGTGTGTGTGTGTTTATGTGTTTCTGTCTGTGTGTGTGTGTGTCTGTGTGTTTGTCTGTCTGTCTGTGTGTGCGTGTTTATGTGTTTCTGTCTGTGTGTGTGTGTGTCTGTGTGTTTGTCTGTCTGTCTGTGTGTGTGTGTGTCTGTGTGTTTGTCTGTCTGTCTGTGTGTGTGTGTTTATGTGTTTCTGTCTGTGTGTGTGTGTGTCTGTGTGTTTGTCTGTCTGTCTGTGTGTGCGTGTTTATGTGTTTCTGTCTCTGTGTGTGTGTGTCTGTGTGTTTCTGTCTGTCTGTCTGTGTGTGTGTGTTTATGTGTTTCTGTCTCTGTGTGTGTGTCTGTGTGTTTCTGTCTGTCTGCCTGAGTGTGCGTGTGTGGGTCATGTATAGATTATGTTGTGGTGTCTGTATATCTGTGTCTGTGTCTTGGTCTGTGTGTGGGAGGCTGGCTGACTCAGTTTCATATGAAGTCTCCCCCAGGCCTGTCTGCTCACATTCCCACACCTGGAAACTGTAAAACACTTCAAAGCCATGTATCGTATGTGAAATTCCGGAAGCTCTTAGTGGCCCCTAATTACGTGATAGTTGGGCCACGCCCCCCCCCCCCCCCCCCTTCCCGTGTGGGAACACCGTGCGCGTAAGGTGTAGAGTGCCCCCCAAGGACGTCCTCCCTGCTGAGAGTGAGGCCCTGCATGGCGGGTGGGTTACAGGGTGGGTGGGGCTATAGAGGGGGTTGGGGTCACAGGAAGTGTGAAGTCCAGGGCACAGTGTGGGTGTGCCTAAGTCCAAACCCCCCCACCCCCACCTGGTCCTTGGGCACTATGACTCCACATTTGTAATCAGGGGCTGTGACGCCCCCCAACTGTAATCAGGCTGTGACCTCTCCCCTGCCCAGCTGTAATCAGGGGCTGTGACCCCCTCACCTTTGACGAGGGGCTGCGACGCCCCCCAACTGTAATCAGGCTGTGACATCTCCCCTGCCCAGCTGTAATCAGGGGTTGTGACCCCCTCACCTTTGACGAGGGGCTGTGACCCCCCCCACCCAACTGTAATCGGGCTGTGACTTCTCCCCTGCCCAGCTGTAATCAGGGGCTGTGACCCCCTCACCTTTGACGAGGGGCTGTGACCCCTCCCAACTGTAATTGGGCTGTGACCCCTCCCCCACCCAGCTGTAATCAGTGGCTGAGACTCACACAAGCTAACAGGTGGTCCACTGGGATATGAACCCATAAGGGTGATTCCTGCAGGATCGCTGTGGCTGCATCCCTCTTCATGGTCTCTCCTTCTTTCCACTGTCCATCACTGTCTTTCTCTCTTCTTCTTCTCAGAGAGCCCTTTTCGTAGGGGGGGGGGGGGCATGAGTGTGTGCATTTCAGGGAGTGGGGAGGAGACTGGCGGTAAATTCAGCACAGCTGCACATTTCGGTGGGTGTTTGTACTGGGTAGGGGTCTCGTTCCACCCTGTGAAATACCTCAGTGGGGGGTGGTGCTAGCAGGTGGAGACCCTGCCCCCCCCAGCTCCCCTTTGAGCTCTCCCTGTTTGCTTAGGGCCTGGGCGGGAGTGGGGTCTGGGGTCTGGGCGAGTCCTGAACCTCAAACAGATTATAACCGAGATAAACACCCTGGTACCTCGTCCCCTGCATGGGTTGCTGTAGGAGTTCGGACCGGGACCCGTGATCAGCCCCAGGGCCCTGGAGAGATGTCCGTTAGGTTGCCACGGCAGCTGGTTCTGGTCACACATCCTCCAACGTGCCCACGTGGAAATTCTCAAGCTCAGAGAAAAACTAGGCCGGGGCTAGGGGGCGAGGCGAACCAGTGATGTAGTGGGAGCTGAACTCACCCCCCCCCCGGCAGCAGCGTAGGAAAACAGCGGCAGCAGTAGCTTCTGGATGACAGAGAGCCGTGGGCCCCCAGCCGCGCGAGGGAGACTTCCGTCCGACACTCCATCCTCCAAGAAAAATATGCCAAACGTACTTATTTCCCTCTAAAAATACCGCCCCCCCCCCCCACCTCGTTGGGGTCTGTCCTGGCAAGCGGGTGGGTCGCTGCCAAAGGGGTTTTGTGGAAATTTCACTCTGGTTGGTTTATCTGAACTTGCTGTTTTTTTCCCTGTTGCTTCACAGCCGGGGGGGGGCTCTGCCGTTCACTGTGCTGCAGATTAATCGGCGGAGATACTGCCGTTCGGACAGGCCACCCGCGATCTCTCTTTCTCTTCTCTCTGTCTCCCGCTCTCTTCTTCCGGAGAGGAAGAGGAGATTACCTGAGTGGGATCAGGGTGTGTGTGTGTTGAAGGGGGGGGGGGCTTAGGGGGGGTCGTAATTGCCCCCCCCGCCCGGGGCCCATCAGCCCCAGCTGCTGAGGAGAAAAACTGTCACAAATGTGGACGCCGCTTGAGCCATCTCCTAGAATAACACCCCCCCACCCCCAAAAAAAAGCAACCACGGACTTCTCCATCAGACTCGACTCGTCAGGTTATTTTTAAAAGCTCCTGGTTTTATTCTGCACTTTATTTTCCTTCTCTTTTCAGGATACAAATTTAGATGCTGCACCCACAGCAGACCCGAGGGGGGCAGATCTTGCGGGGTGGAAGCGGGGGGGGGGGGCAGTCCGTCTCCGTACTCGGACTGTGTGGGTTTACCTTGGAACGTGCTTCACAATGCGGCGGCCTTTTTTTAGTCCCTACCCCCGCCTCCCAAAAACCCCCCCCAGGGCAAGAGCCTAAGCTCTGTGGCTGTAGCCAGAGAGTCTCACCCAGAATCGCTGCTTTTATTTCCTCTTCTTCATCTCGCCTGTCTTCTCCGTCCCCATCCTTCACCCACTGGGTCACCCTACACATCCTTACCGACCACATCCTCCCTCTCCCAGTCCTTATTTCATTCTACATTGCTCCTTCCCTCTCTCCTTCTCTCCCTTCATCTCTTACTCCCCTTTTCCTTCCTCTTTCACTCTCTCCCTCGCTCCCCCTCCTCTCTTTTGTGTCTGACCTGTCATCAGCCGGCTGATATTCCCCACATGACACCTGTACTCCTGGAGCCCGTCATAATTTTGGAGGCTCTGTTGCCCCCGTTATTAGTAGGTGTGTCGGGGGGGGGGGGGGTAATAGCGGCAGTTCACATGTCCCACTCACCCAATCAGGACCCGCCCCCCTCTGGTGTCCACCTGTGACCTATGACCTTTGACCTGACCTAACCCTAAACCCACCTCCTCCGCACTTGTGGAGGAAATCAGTAATCCTGAGATCAGTAATCAGGCCTGGGTTTCTGCTAGTTTCATTTTATGTTTTTTTGCATTTTTTCTCGGGATGGTTGAGATTGGGAAGGGGCAGGGTGCAGGGACAATGCTGGGGGGGGGGGGCAGGGGGAGCCAGTGCCTCTGTGACAACATGCATGCATAAACAAGAAATCAGAGTCAGCTACATATTTGTAAACACTAAAGTGTAACTGCAAAGCATTGCATAAATAACTTTTCGATTTCAAAATCGTTTTTGCTTCTTAACGCTGGCAATCTACTGTAAGTAACACTTGAAAGACAAATGCCTCTGCCCCCCCCCCCGAACCGAACAACTGGCCCCAGTCTGGCCCCCCCAGTTTAAATGGTCTAGAATCTCCACTGGCAGGGTGATCTGTAATCAGTGATTAGGGCCTAGAAGCGCCCAGAACCTTCCACGGCAGGGAGGAGCTTTTGCGAAAGGACCAGCTCCTTTTTCGCCCCCTACAAGGGGAACATTTTATAAAAATCTATGACTGCAATCAAAGTTTGGTTAGTTATGGTTAAGGTTAGAGCTGGGTAGGGGTTAGGGTCGCCATTGTTGGGCTTAGAATTATGCCCATAGAGATATGAATACATGGACTGTGTGTGTGTGTCAGTGTGTGTGTGTGTGTGTGTGTGTGTGTGTCAGTGTGTGTGTGTGTGGCTGTTTGGTTTTATTCCTACCTCAATCTCCCTCCACCCCTCCCCCGCCAACCTCATTACTGCTAATTAATGGAACTCCCCCGAGCAGCACAGGGGTCATGACCTCGGTCTAATGAACACCCCCCCTTGGCCCCCGCCCTGCTCTGCCCTTCTTGCCCAGCCTCGCTGACACAGTGCCGCGTCCGTGTCGTCAGAGAAAACACATGTTGTTACAGAACACGCAACCACAATGCGTGTAAACTCAGGGACGGCAGAAAGAGGGAGAGAAGGATACAGAAAGGGATAGAGGAAGACAGAATGGAGGAGAGAGAGAGGGAGAGAGGGTGCGAGAAAAACAAGGGATGAGAACTAGAGAGTCAGATGGAGAGAGAGGGAGAAGGAGGAGAGAGAGAAATAGAGAAAATGAGAGGGAGAAAGAGCAGAGAGAAAGAAATAGAGAAAATGAAGGAGAAAGAGGAGAGAGAAAGAAATAGAAATAATGAGAGAGAAAGAGGAGAGAGAGATGTTGCAAGTGGGGTCAGTGAAAGTTTCCATCCTGGCAAGCATTTGGCGCTGAGGTCACAGGGAACAGTGAGCAGATATTCGCTATTAGTCTCGGCCGGCACAGAGCCACACACTTAGCCTGTTTAGATGGCATGTGACAGTCACCTACTGAGTCACTTTAAGATGTGACCCGGACTGGCCAGGCTGGGCACAGACTTACCTGACGTGTTCTGGACCTCATATCACATTCCGGTGCTCTAAAAGACCCCCCTGTACGTAGTGGTACCGTCGGATGCTGACTGTACTGTAAATGAACTGCCAATGGCGAATAAAGGCCAGCAATGGGACATACCATTTGGCTGCCGGGTGGAATCACAGCCTGGAAAACACATGCCATTAATTAAGCAGCACAGAGAGAAACCCCAACAAGTCAATTCCCAAAGTTCTGTAAAGCTCCCTGCGTTACCATGGATGATCTAGCTGAGGTGTTTTAGTGAACTTGGCTGTTTCTGAAGGTCCCCTATGTGATGGGTGCCACTGAGTTTATTCTGGCCTGTATCAAGTCTTACTGGAGCAGCTGGATGGCAGTGGCACCAGTGAAACCAGTGAAGTCAACTGGGCGGTCATTCTGTGCATGAGTGTGTGTGAAGGTACAGGCGTTTAAAACCTGGGCGGGGACTGTGTGTGTGTTATGGCATGGAGGAGGGGCGGGGTTAGTGAGAGCCCCGCCCCCAGGTCCACCCCCCTGCTGCGCCTCGTGATGGGAGCCCCCATGCTCGCCCCAGGTGGCTGTCCAGTGGTTACTTTATGTGACAGTGCAAGGTGGTTTTATTTGGGCAGGGAGAGTGGGGGGGGGGGGGGAGGCTGGGGGGCGTGTGGGCGACAGTGCCCCCCAGCTGTGATTGATTTCACGAGGCCCCCTTTCCCCAGCACAGAGATCAGTTGCCCGCGGAGGTGCTCAGTGCGCTGGCTCCACGCACGGGCCACCTGAGGGGGGGGGGGTAACGGCTCATGTGTTTAAACAGCCATCTGCCGGCAGATTGTCTCTGTCTGTGCACTGTGATTTACACGCCTGCAAAAGAAATCCCTCCTCATCCGTCCCCCCTTTTCCTCCTCTCCCTATATGATGTGCTGAGACTCACAGCCAGCAAGGTGTCCTGATGGAATGAGAGAGGGAGCCAGGAGGGGGGCGGGGGGGTCGCGGTGGGGCGACTCATGTAGACCGGGCTGACTCTCAGATGGTGGGGGATTTCCCCCAGACACAGCCCTGTGTGTAGACACCGGTGACAGTAGGAACAAGGCGTCTAGGGGTGCCTTTCTTTCTGTCACAGACCTGCCATCACACATTACCCAGAATCCTCAGCAAGGTCCTGTTGCAAGATCCATATCAGAAAATTATATTCAAAAGTTTGTTCAGAGTAACGAGGTGGAAACTTAGCAGGTGGCTGATTACACTCATCAGGCTCCTGGGGTGGGGGCACTGTTACTCCAGCACAGTAAGAGCCAGGGTAGACTTCTCACAGCGGGGGGTGGCGACCTGGATGAGAGCCACAACCCCCCCTTGATGCAGAGAGGGTGCGAAGGGCATACTGTGCGGGTCCATCAAACAGGTGGTATTGGTCAGTGTCAACAGGAGCGGGGGGAGGACTTCACAGCAGCCCTGTTGACTCAGACGCTGCCTTATTGGGGGGAGGGGGGGGCAGGGCCTGAGCGAACACATGGAGCCGTGGCCTGGGGTACCCCGCTGGAGTGGCCTGCCCCCCCCCCCCCACCTTCTCCTAGAAGTACACTTATGCACGCATGCGGGAGCAGATATCCCCGTGTTCCCTGCGGCTGGCAGGGTGGGCTGTGCGGGGTGCTGGGCTGGACTGTGGCGCGTTTAATCCACGTTTACCCCCCCGCCACCAGCTCCAGTCTGTGAACCTGCACGCTCCCCCCCAGCACTGACACCCCCCCCAGCCCGGCCAGGGTCAGTCAGTCTGTGAAGTCACACGCTGATTGGTGCTGCTCGGCTCACTGGTGAAACTGCTTGCCGGACTGGACCAGGTGCTTGGTGGTGCTGGAAACCAGCAGGTCCAGTGGCTGAGCTCCTCGAGCTGTGTAGTCAAATCCCCTTCTCCCCCCCCCCCCCCCCCAAATTGCCTATGACAGTCTCTGCTGCCGAGCCCTAGCTTCACTTATCACTGCCCCACCAAAGCCCTTAAAGTAGAACTGCACCCCCCCCCCCTCCCCCAGCCTACAGAAGTTTTCTTAGCAACTGTAATCCTAACCTCCATCCTAAAAATCCACCAAATTCCACCCTTTTTAAGTCCCCCTGTCACATGTTTCTTTGTGTCAAGACACATCAGAAAGGAGCCCCCCCCCCACTCTCTCAGCTCCTCCGTCTTATATTCCCTCCATGCTTGTCCTCCACTGCTGTCCCCTTCACACACTGGACCCCCTACTCCCTGGGGTAAAGGACACTGTAAGCTTCCTGTTGTGCACCCCCCATCCCCCCCCTGCTGATTTGACAGGCTCTGTCAGCATCTGTTGGGGGAGACGTCTTGCTAATTGGCGAGTGTGATGGTAGAACATGGTTGGGTATCGATTCCCCCCCACCCCCCCCATTTGACTGGCAGGCCTGTGGCCCCGCCCCTGCCTCACGTTTGGCAGGTGTCGGTGCGGGCGACCAGAGGGGGCTGAGGAGTTGCTCAGACCGAAGGCGGTATTGACGAGCTGCTGGGCCGATCGATCCCTGTACGAAGGGGTGGGGGATGTTTCGCATTCTGCATGGGCCTGGAGCTCTCAGGAGAACATGGCTGCCCAGTCACATGGGGTCCCCCCACCTTAGGGTGTGGCTGTAACCCCTCTGCGTACATTCTCTCTATGGCGCCCCCTAGTGGTCTCCTTACCGGCAGTTCTCCAGTTTCTCCCCCTTCCTTCACTGTGTACTCCCTTCGCATAGCCCCCCCCTCGCTTTGTATGACCCGAGTACCTGAGCATCAGTGCTCATTGATCTCCATCATCTCCTGTTTAATTTATTAGGTCCTCTCAAGCAGACGGTCCCAGGTGGGCCCCTGGTACTCAGGGTGGGCCCCTGGTACATCCTCAGAGTGACCGAGTGCCAAAGCTGGGGCCCATCAAAGGGTCCACTTTAATTAAGCTGTTCTTGTGGGGGGGGGGGGGGGATTAATGCATATGCTGTTCTAGGCTATAACCTAGGGCCCCGCCCGCCTCGGGAAAAATGGAACAGTTAGTTAAATCAGCAACATCTGAGCGTTCATACCGATGTCACCTTATGGCCCCCAGTTAAGCTAATCTGCCTGGGGGAGGGGGCTGTAGAGTAATGATTACAGGGAATAAAAATATTAAGGTGGGAGAACCTTAACCGCACATTCGGGCACTGTGGTCCCTACTCTGCAAACCAGCAGCGTCCGTCTGATTGGAATGATCCGGAAATAAATCAGCTTCCCCTCCCCCCGGGTTCTCTGGCGAAACTCAGCCGCCCCCCGTGTCATTCCCATCCCTGCGAACGTGTTTGGCTGCGAGGGCTGTGGGCGGAGTCTCCAGGCCGTGATCGGTAACAGTAACAGCCCCCTCCACCCCAGCCACATTCCAGCTCTGTGCTGCTCTCCGTCTGGATGCCGACCAATCGTGTTCCTCCCTCTCCCCACTGGCAAGGGGAGGGGGCGGGGTCTCCGCCCAGCTTTTCTACAGGTGTGCCCCTCACCTGGACTCTGGGCCCTTAACACGTCAGTGTTAATTCAGCTTGTGGTGTGTTTCTCTTCTGCTGTCTGGATAGTTGGTTGATTGTAAGTTGATTGTAAATTGCACGCCTGAGAGTGATTAGTGCCTCACGGCCGCTCACCTGCTCACTGTGATGTCGGTGAAGGGCCCAGTGCCCTGCAAACGTGGGCCGAGTGTCCCGAACGGCAGGGGATTGGTCCTGCGCAGGTTCACATTCAAGGTGAGCCTTGACCTTTGACCACAGCTATAACATCTGTTGCAATATCGACATGGTAAAAAATACCAGCTTTTCGGGCTTGAAACCTGCCAGTCTGAAAAATTCCCCCCCACTATCCGCCTGCCTCCTGACCGTCTGTTTCTGCTGACTGGGATAAGCTTTTATTTAAAGAAGATTCAGATGTTACACGCTGGTGGGCTGGGTGGGGGGGGGGTTAAGTCAGTCACATTGTGGACAGTTAGAGGATGTCGGGGTGTTAGGCTGACAGGAAAAGGGAGGCTGAGGGAGGCGGTGCATTGTGGGAATGATTCATTAGCTGACAGTGTGAGGCTGCACAGGCTCGCGGTGCGTGTGGGGGGTGGGGTGGGGTGGGGAGCGCTTACTGTACCTGCAACTCTCCAAAGTGATGAAAAGCAGGAGGAGATCAAGTAAACAGCGGTAGCGGGAGGCACGGTGGGAGACGGAGACGAGACGAGACGGCGTGGCCTGGGGAATGCTGTTGCACCTTGAACCCTTAGCGTTAGAGTTGGCGAAGCACCGAAAGATGGCATTGTGTCAGTTCTGGGGGGGGGGGAGAGCATTCGGAATGGGGGAGGGGTGGGCTCTCAGAAAACTGGGATGGGAGGAAGCAGAGGAGGTCAGCAGGGCACGAGAGAGCAGCCAGATGCGGGGCGTGGGAGAGAGGAGTCTCACTGCATGTGTGTGTGCCCTGTGTTCTCACAATTATGGTGACACGGTGCGTGTGAGTGTGTGCGTGCGTGTGTGTGTGTCTGCATGTGTGTGTGTCTGCATGTGTGTGTGTCTATGTGTGCAAGCGTGTGTGTGTGTGTGTGAGCGTGTGTGTGTGTCTATGTGTGCAAGCGTGTGTGTCTGTGTGTGTGAGCGTGTGTGTGTGTCTACATGTGTGTGTGTCTGTGTGTGCAAGCGTGTGATTGTGTGTGTGTGTGTGTGGGTGTGCGCGAGCGTGGTATTCGGGTTTCCTCCACACACATGTGTGGTTCTCTCTCCGTGTCACTCTTTATTTATAAGGAACACTGGCCTGCGTCCTCGTGCGCTTTTGCATGCCTGAGTGCTGGAAGCTCTGTGTGAGTCTTGCTCGCCGGTGCTGTGACTCAGCGGATGGGGGGGGGCAGCTAGACGAGTGTGGGGAGAGGCGAGTGTGTGAGCGGACAGCCAAATCCTCAAGATACCCACCCAAGGAGCACAGCTGAGATACTTCAAGCCTCTCTCTCTCTATTTCTCTCTCTCTCTCTCTCTCTCTCTCACTCTCTCCCTGCCTCGTTCTCCCCAGTTCTCATCCTCTGTGCAAACATGATAGCCGGCCCCTTGAGGATGGGGAGTGAGAGAGAGAGAAAGCAGGATTAAAGGAGGGTAAAGGAGGTGACAGGAGGTGCACTCTCGCCCGACAGCCTGCTCACCGCCCCATAATTTTCTTCACGCTAAAAGGGCAGAGGGAGGAGGCCTGCTGCCAAACCGACAACACGTGAAGCGTCGTGGGAGTGACCAGCAGGGGCGTAGTGCTTCGGGAGCCGGCGTTCCAGCTCCTTAACCTGAATCTCGCTGGCGGCTCGCTGTTGGCTCGCGGCGGGATCCTGGGACGTCCTTCTCCAGCGCTCGTGTGGGAACTAGGTCATCGAAAATATCCACCGGCTCGCAGAGGGGGTCCCCGAGCTCATGTGGAGCGGCCGCCAGCCAATCGCCGCTGTCATGTAGCGGGCCGCGCCAAGCGGGAGGGATGCGGGGGGAGGGGGTGACATCGAATCGTTCATCTCTCCCCGCCAGAGTGAGTAGTGTAACCCGGATGGGTACAGCGTCCCCCGTCGATCCGCATGGATGTTCTGCCCCCCATGCCTTTGATAAGCTGGACCCAGGTTCGGTTTGTTATGCCCCAGCGATCAGAACGCGATCAGACACTTCCTTGTGCCCATGAATACCCCACCTAAAAATATGGGGCAAAGGGCATTAAATGCCCCCCCCCCCCCAAAACGAGATCCTGAATTCAGACAGGAAGAAGCTGGCATCCACCAATTTCTGAAAACGTCAAAGCAGTGAAGCCTGATACTGGTCTTACCGTGGCGGCCGAACTGGTAGAGAGAGGGGCGTTTCGGCGAGCCAGGCCCCGCAGGAGACGCAAAGTGGCCACTGGGGGCTCCTGCTCAGCAAGGAGTATATAGAGCAATAGAGCACCCCTCCATCCGGAACAAAGTGACATTGGGGGGGGGGGGTGAAGGCTGTGGGAAAGCCTCTGGACCCCATCCCCCCCAGCCGAGCAAGATGGCAGAATGTGCCCAGAGACTGAGGCGTGGTGCACTGGGCCTGGCAGAGAATGGGCGTGAGACTTCCCCCAGTCCCCAGGGGGCGCTGTCAGTCACCGTGAGCTAGTGAGTGTGACATGGCAGCTAGGAGCTCTTGATTCAGGAGCATCTGCATGGCGGGGTTAGTGCGCGTCGGACTGAACACGCCGGGAAAGAGGGTCTCCCACACGAAAAAGGAAAGAAAAAGAAAAATGATTAAAAAAAAAACAAAATGGAACAAAAATAACGTTCAAGCTGCCCCTGAAATAATTTTCCATATCAGTGCAGCTACATTGGCCCAGCGGGAGAGTAATGTGATTTTCTGCTCCTAGTGCCAACGGAAAATATAATGGGAGAGAAAACAGAACGAGGGGCCCCATGGGGGGGGAGGGGGGGTCGCTGCGGAGCAGACGATTGCTGCTGTGGAGCTCTAGCCTCGGGAGGTGGTGGGGGGGAGCGGGCACAGGGGCATGAGAAGCAGCCGGAAGGAATGCGGAAGTGTGGGGGTGGGGGGGCGGGGGCGGGGCCTCACCCCGAGGCTGGGGGGTTCTGATGTTTAGGGGTTACCCTCTGTTTGCTGTCAGTGCCGGCGGATGGCATGTGGGCTCTCACAGAGACCCTGCAGCACCCCCTCAGCCCGGCCCAGCCAGGGAAGATCCATAACAAACTTCCCATCCGTTTGACAGTCCGAGGATGATTCACTCACGGGCTGGGCATCGCCATGACAACCGGCCCGTTACCGCGGGAGCAGAGGCGGCTGGACGCCGCGATGCCAGCAGTGTGCGTCCACGGTCCGAATAAGGCGGAGGCGGATGACATGGGACCCCCGTCCAAGGAAAACTATGCAGCCTGCTGAGTCTGGGGGGGCTGTATTTCAGGGTTTGGAAGCGTCTGTGTGCGCCCCACCCGTCTGACACCGGGCAGTTTTTTGGTCTCTAAGTCTGGGTTAGATCAGAGCCCTGGTCCATACTCACCCCCCCATCTTCCGGCACATTCTGTTCTACCCCAATTCCCCCGGTCCTGAGTCTGAGAGGGACATCCTGCTCAGCCCGGTGGGGGGGGGGGGTTATGGGTGCGGGGGTGGCAGCGGAAGCAGGGCTGCATTTTGTTGTGGCCCCGGCGTCTTTGTCAGCCCTGCCCGGAACGCCGGTCCCTGAAGCCGCTCAGCCGATGACTCAGCACCCCCCCAGCACCCCGACGTGCCTCTCGCCGCCACCCCCGGCTCGTGTGATCCCCGCCACAGGCATGCAGGGCGGGGGGGGGGGGGGGGAGTTACGCTCTTGCAGCAGGAAGGCTGAAGCATTTTGTATTAAAATAATCCATGGTAATTACAGTTTCTCTGCGGGTATTTGCTTGTGCTTCATGTTTTTAAGTTTTTTGTAGTCTTCTCTTTACCCCCCAGGGTCTGGGGGGGAGGGGGGAGCACCGTCAAATTGGTTGGTCCCCAGCGTTCTGTGACAGCGTTCCCCGCCCTCCCCCCAAGTGATTTCGCCATCGCTGTGACTGTTTCTCTTCGCGAGTTATTTTCACGCTTCGCATGAGCTGATGTCCTGACCGTCACCGCACGTCCTGGTCAATGTCAGCGGTGGTGGGGCGGGGGGTGGGGGGGGGCATTGATGGCTCTTCAGCGATTCTGTAACACAAATATGGCCACGTTCAGGTGTGTCAGACACACACAGAGACACACAACAGCCCCGGAGGTGGAGTGTCAGGCGTGTTGTGCTGAGTAATCAGTGGTGAGCTGCTGTCAGGGGTGGGGTGCACACGGTGGGCTGGGGGGGTGTCTGGTGTCTACATGTGTGAGGTGTAAAGCTGAGGGAAAAGGAAGGCCAGCTGTTCATGGGGGTGGCAGGACCGGCAGGGTGGGGGCCACTATCGGACCTCATCATACCTCCCCGCCTTTCCCAGAATCCTCTGAGACACAGTCAGGACATGCGCTGGGCTCTGCAGATGACACACACACACACACACACACACACTTGCCTTCTGTCCTCAGCTGCTTTGGCTCCTGAGAGCAGCCCTTGTGCCCCCCCCCTCCACTCTGCCCACCCCCACATCTTACCTGCCACCTTCCCACACTCAGATGAAAGAATTTCACATGCGTGATTTCACACCTTTGACAGTCTCTCCTTTTTTTTCCTTCCCTACATCATCTGTCTTCTCCTCCCTCTTTCCCCACTTTCCCTTGGCTTTCTTTCCCTCTTTCTGCATCCCTCCATCTGTTCTTCTCTTTGTCACCCCCCCGTACTCTTTCCAATCATCCCTCCACCCCCTTTCCTCCTCCTCTTTTCCTCCGTCTCTCCCTCCACCTCCCTGACCACATCCTTCCTCCTCCCTCCATCGGCATGCATTGGCCCCCGTGTAGCTCAGGCCTGTCCGCCGCCACTTCCCTCACAACGCCTCCCGCCTCGCTCTCCCCAGACACTGTCCAGAAAGCCTCTGCTCCTTCTCAAACACTCCCAGCCCTGGCCCGGCTGTGGCAGATGTACTCTGTGCTGCCCCCCCCCCACCCCAGCAGAGTTTGTTCCCAAACAGTCAGGAATTTGGCTACTTGTCCCTTTAATGTTTCCAAGCTGCCTCGCAGTCGGAGGACAGCCCCCCACCCCCCGTTTGATTTCCTCGTCTTGCTCCCCAATCCTGTTTCTGCCATGCATCCCAGGCACTCTGAGAGCGGGCCATCGCGCCGACCCGCCGGCTCTCTGCGCGGTAAGTACCTCCCCCCCCATCGCGGCGGCAATGCCGGGGAGAGTAACACTCCGTTTAGCGCACAGCTGTGCCGCTCCGACCCGCTCCGCTTGGGATCAGCACCGGAAATGTGAGAATGGGAAAAATGTTTCTTCCGGAAGAGTGGCACGTGGAGTGGGGGGGTGTTTATGAGCAGTGACTGTATTCTCAGCCCCCCAGTCTGGGGTGCATGCCGGGGGAGCGCGCACTTGTATTTTTGCTTCCTGCGTTTTTCCTCACCCTCTTACACTCTGCCTCACTCTCACTCTGTCCCTTAGCCTTTCACCATCTCCCTCACTCTTACTCTCTCCCTCACTCTCTTACACTCTGCCTCACTCTCACTCTGTCCCTTAGCCTTTCACCATCTCCCTCACTCTTACTCTCTCCCTCACCCTCTTACACTCTGCCTCACTCTCACTCTCTCCCTTAGCCTTTCACCATCTCCCTCACTCTTACTCTCTCCCTCACCCTCTCACACTCTCCCTAACCCTTTCACCCTCTCCCTCACTCGTACTCTCTCCCTTATTCTCTCATACTACATCACCTTCCCTCATTCTCGGCTCATCAAACAGAATCACTCATCCCCGATGGCCGTTGTCATGGTTGCCCCCAAACCGCTGGCATTTGTAGCGAGACCGGCCTGTTCCACTGTGTGACCCAGGAGGCTCACTGGGGGCGGGATGGGGACCATGAACAGAGCCAGACCCGAGGCTAATGGAGCTGCGCTAATGGAGCTTCTGTCACAGCGAATATGTGTATTATCCCCTCCATTAAAAGGCTCTTTCCGTGGGTGAGTTGTTTCTGAGGAGCGAGTGGCTGCACTCCCCCGTCACCTTGGTTGATTGGCATGGTCCAAGCGATAAAGCCCCTCCCCTCAACATTCCCTGGGCCCATGGGGATCCCATCTGTCGTTCCCTCCTGAAGTTCCTGCCTGGGTCCTCTTTCGCGGGCTGTGCATCCCGGGAAAGCGACGCTCCTGGGGCACACAGCAGATCTCGTGTGTCTGATATGCGAGATCCAGGCTGGCTCCTCGGCTGATATGTCGTGTTTAATTCTAAACCGATGGGGGATTGGGGGGGGGGGGGGGCCGTTTCTAGGGTTGATTCGCCATCTAGTGCTGTTTGACCCCGCAGAAGGGCCATTTGTGCTTGTGTGTGTGTATGTGTGTGTGTGTGTATATGTGTGTGTGTCTGTGTGTTTGTAAAATGCCACTGGGGGGTACAGACTCAGCACCCCATGCCAGCTCTCTCAGTGCTGCCAATACGTGCCATTGCACGCTGATTTTAGGGTGGCGGTGGGATGGGAAGCGGACTCCACTAATTCTCTAATTGGATTAGCGTTCGCTCCGGCTGGCTGAGATGCAGATTATCTGCGGTTACCCCGTTCCACTGGGGGGGGGGGGGGCTGCAGCAGTGAGACCCGCCAACGAAGGGCAAACAAGCAAGGGGAGGAAGCACGGGCAGGGTGTGGTGGTGGGGGATGCGGGGGGCTTTAGCTTCCCCTCCTTCCCTGTCATCCCGCTGTACTTACTCATTGCGTTTTTTCCCCCAAGTGGCAGTGGGGGGGGGGGGGGGGGGTTACAGGTACAATGGCAGAGTCCCATGTGGACTCCAGCTCTGCTCCCAGCACCGGCCCAAATCCCTGCCTAAGTCATCCTGCTCATTTCCCAGAATGCACTAAGGCATAGATGTGGTCATCATTGGCTGCAGGGTGGAGCAGCTGCTTTCTGAATGGGAAACGGGGAAAGCAGCTCATCATGATGGGGTTTTAAATCACTTATTATGGGTAACAGACTGAGTCTGAGTGTGTTATGGCTGTCTGAGTAATGGGGGTGTGTGTGTCTCTCCTTCCTCGTCTCTTACTTTGTGCTGGGGGGGCGGTCGTCTCCACGTTGGTGTTTTATTTATTACACCTGGTATAAAACAGCCCCAAACCTGTTCTCTTCTTTATTGCCCCCCCTCCCCCCCCCTTGAGATGTTGTTCCTTTCTTCTGTGTCTCTGAGACCCTGGGGGTTGGGGGGGGGGGGGCGGGGGCAAACACTCAGGAGCAGCACTGTAAATTATGGATGAAGATTAGTTGGTTGGTGTGGGACTGACGGTGGGGGGGGGGCAGGTGCTCTGGACGGCTCGTTACCGCTGATTATATGTCCAGGCTTCAAGGTGCTGCTGAGGGCCGTGGGGGGTGGGGGGGGGTGAATGCCATTGGGAGGGGAAGTCTGTCTCTGGTTTCATCCCTTAATTACAGTGCGTCTCTGGCTCCGGGGGGTCAGGCTGAGGGTCTGATTCTGACCCCCCCCAAACACAGAAACACTCCCCCCTTTTCCTTACCTGGGTGTGGCTTCTACTCCACTGCATTACCTAATGGACCTGAACAGATGCTGTAGAGTTGCCCCCTCAGTGCACTTCCCTCATGTGTATGACCCCCTGACCCCCTACTCCTGCCTCCGCCCCAGACCCCAAGCCCCGCCCACACACATTCCAGCCGCGAGCAGGTGTTACCTGACTTTCTGCTGGTTGCAGTGTAGTAAAGGTCTCAACGGCCTCGTTTTTGTTTGCAGATTAATGGTGGCGGTATCTCTAGTGGTTCCAGAAGAGTCATGCTGGGGTTAGCGGTGGGTAGCGGTTAGGGCTGGATAGAGGAGGTATCAGGGTATCGAGGAAGCCACAAATTTGCCGATCATGCAGAGCAAACGCGTTCGGCAATAAAAGGTAAATCACAGCAGTCAGAGGAGAGGGCAGAACAGCGCCCCACGCAGGCTATGAAGGTGTTGGCTCATGCACTGGCTGTTGTATCCCGTTTTGTGAAATGTGTGCATGGACTGTATAAGTGGGTGAAGCTTCCAGAAGCTTCTGCCAGCCCCCAATGTGGGGTAATGCTGAGATTCCGTCTTTGAGCCCCTCCTCTCTCCTCTCCTCTCGCAGGCAGCGGGCTGATGGGAAACTCCTCGGCCTCCTTCATGGGGACGTTCCTGGCCGGGGGCCTGGGTTCCCCCCCCTCACATGCGCCCCATCCCTCGGGACCCCCGTCGTCGCCCTCCTCACCCCCCTTCCGTGGGGGACCCCACTCCAGCGCCTCCCAGATCTGGTTTCCCCACTCTCATGAAGGTAGGGTGATCACGCTCACACACACACACACACACACACGCACACACACACACGCACACACACTCACACACACACACGCACACACACACACGCACACACACTCACACACACACACACACACACGCTCACACACACACACACACGCTCACACACACACACACAGTGAGACACACCAGAAAAACTGGGCCTGCTGATATGTGGCCCGACTAGTGAGCTGGAGCCCGGTGCCATTGTGACATTGTGACATTGTGACATTGTACTGTCTCTGTGAGACTTTTTGTAAACATCGCTGCCCCCCCCCGGCCCCTGACAGCCCTCTTCGTTTGTGCTGAGTGCTCAAAATGTCTGTTTAATTAGTATGTCTCGTAATCCCCAAACCAGGCAGGACGCTGCCATAGCATATGCCTGTGTGTGTGTGTGTGTGTGTGTGTGTGTGTGAGAGAGAGAGAGAGAGTGTGTGAGTATGTATGAGAGTGTGTTTGTGAGTGTGATTGTGTGTGTGTGAGAGAGAGAGTGTGAGTATGTATGAGAGTGTGTTTGTGAGTGTGATTGTGTGTGTGTGAGAGAGAGAGTGTGAGTATGTATGAGAGTGTGTTTGTGAGTGAGTGTGTGTGTGTGTGTGAGAGAGAGAGAGTGTGAGTATGTGTGAGTATGTATGAGTGTGTGTGTGTCAGTGTGAGTGTGTGTGTTTGCGTGCACATGTATCTGTCTGATTGTGTGTGTGTGAGAGACAGAGAGAGAGTGAGAATGTATGAGAGTGTGTGTGTGTGTGTGAGAGAGAGAGAGTGAGTATGTATGAGAGTGTGTGTGTGAGTGAGTGTGTGTGTGTGTGTGAGAGAGAGAGAGTGTGAGTATGTATGAGTGTGTGTGTGTCAGTGTGAGTGTGTGTGTTTGCGTGCACATGTATCTGTCTGAATATGCCCTGGTCTGTGGGCACCCGCGTGCCGCAGAGCATTATGGGTTAAGCGGCCGGCACACCACGGTGAGGACAGTAACGGCTGTTGGCAGGTCACGCTGATGGGGTTGGCCACCGAAGCCCAGCTGTACTGTAACTCAGCAACCAAACAAATCTGTGAGGGAGGAAGAGGCAACAACAGACTGGAGGGGAACACTTAGCTGGTGGGGGTGGGCAAAGTGTTTACGAGAGCTGTAGGCGGACCCAGGGAGGGGCGCCCATATTTAGTCCCCCCACTTCCTGTACGGTGTCCTGAAGAGCAGCCACTGAGATGGACCAGAACCATGATGAGGACATGAGGATGAGATGGGGGGAGGTAGAGAAGGAGGGCAGGGAGATCCCCAGGACAGAGATGCTCTGGGGGGGGGGGGGCACATCATTTCTCTTCATTTTAAAGAATCCCTGGTGCTGACTTAGGACCGCTCCTCCACCATCTCCCTCTCCCTCCCTCTTTCTCTCCCTCTGTCTCCCTTTCTGTTTCCCTCTCTCCCTCCCTCTCCTTCCCTCTCTCTCTCCCTCCCTCCCTCTCCCGCTGTCTCTTTGTGCTGTAAGCTGCCTCACTCCCCCCAGGCCCAACCCCGCAGTTCTGGGGCAGCTATCCAGAGAAAGGGATCCCCCCCCCGTAAACCCCAGTCCCCTCTGTTCCTGCCCCAGGAGTTTATTAGTATCATTTCCATTCTGACATGCGGAATGAAACAATGGCAGTAATAACAGCAGCGCTCATTAATTTCATTACTTTTTATTTATTTGCACAGCTGCCATTGTCCCATAAACGGCTTTTGTTTTATTTTCCAATTGAAACATGTTTTTTTCGTAATTTTGTAATTAAGTGCAGCAGTAATTCTTCTCCTGGGACTCGAACCACTACCCTTCTGTTCCATAATTATTCCCGCACCGACTTTCTGTTGACCTTGTTGGCCGTGTGGCTGGCCTCAGCTGTCTGGTGTAGCCAATCCGTGAGAAAATTAGCCCCCCCCCCCCCCCCCCCAGCCTGCCCACACCCGGACTGTCCTTTGCATGCTGAATGTCTCATTAAACTGCACTGGAGTCTCTCTGACCTACATGTGCATCATTTGAGCGAAATGAGCTGGATGGGGGGGGTTTTGGGCGATGGACCTGGGAGTGTGGAGGCGTGATAGACATGGGGGGATTTCAGCTGAGTTGCACATGTTGGGGGGGGGGGGGGGGTGTCAGATCTGGGTGCAGGGAGGGTCCCTCTGAGGCAATATCTGCTGTGTCATGGGGGGGGGGGGTGACACTGCTGGGTAAACTGACGGCCAACGACCTGCTTCCTGCCCCACCCCCCCCAAGGGGCCCTGTGGCCTCCGGACCGGCCACCGCACAGCCCCAATGGAGTGTGTTTCCGGAACTATCTGCCGGCACTCTGTATGCATGTGTGCGTGCCGTCGTGCGAAGTCAGTGACAGCACGAAAAGTGTTTGTGCTTTTTCTGCCTTTGTCTGCATGTGAGGGGCACTGTGGGGGTGCGAGGGTGCGAGGGTGGGGAAACGTTCCAGAAACTTCTGATAACCGTTGGTGGTCAGGGAAGCAGGGAGCGGTTTATCTCCTCTGGACAGGTGTGTGTGTGTGTGTGTGTGTGTGTGTGTTTGATACTATATCTGTGGTCAGTAATGACCCCCCCAGTCGCAGTGTCGCCCCTGACAGCACGTCAACTGCACTGTGCATCTGCAGCAGCCCCCCCCCCCCAACGGACTAATCCTAGTTGTGTTAAACAGACAGACCAGGTGTTCTGTGTCACAGGAGGGAGGGGGCACAGTGCTGGGGGGGGTCCTGAGGTAGCGGGAAAGCCCAGCATGTGTCAGGGGAGCGAGCTGCCCCTCTTATAGCGGCTCGGACTCCGACTTCCCAAGCAGCCGTGTCACTGCCGATTAGGGGGGTGATTTAAAGTACCGCTTTTGGCAGGAGTGGAATCTGCAGTGGCTGGAAGCGAGATCTACACACACACACACACACACACACACACACAAACACACGCACGCACACACACACGTGCGCAGACACACACACACACACACACACAAACACACACACACGCACACACACACACAAACACACACACACACACACATACACTATTATGGGGACACTCCCTTCATTTCTATGGGCATAACTCTTATCCCTACCCAGTCCTAACCTTAACCATAAGTAACCAAACAAAATACAAGACTTTTGGCATTTTTTTTTTTTTTACTGTAGTCTGAAAGGTTTATAAAATTGAGTTTTCCTTTGTGAAAAAATGGTCCCCACAAAATAACGGGGTTTTATCACATGGTGGGAACATTTGGTCCCCACAGTGTAATATATACATGACCCGTGTGTGCGTGAGACTGAGGAGGACTTAAGCATCCACAGATCCCTCCGTGTGCTCTGCTCTCTCTATTTCTTCCGTTCTCTCTCTTTCCTCCACTCCCTCCCTCTTCTCCACTGCCTCCTCTTCTCCGCTCACTCCCCGTGCGCTGCTCCCTCCCCGTGCGCTGCTCCCTCCCTGTTCTCCGCTCGCTCCCCGTGCGCTGCTCCCTCCCTGTTCTCCGCTCGCTCCCCGTGCGCTGCTCCCTCCCTGTTCTCCGCTCGCTCCCCGTGCGCTGCTCCCTCCCTGTTCTCCGCTCTCTCCCCGTGCGCTGCTCCCTCCCTGTTCTCCGCTCGCTCCCTGTGCGCTGCTCCCTCCCTGTTCTCCGCTCTCTCCCTGTGCGCTGCTTCCTCCCTGTTCTCCGCTCGCTCCCTGTGCGCTGCTCCCTCCCTGTTCTCCGCTCGCTCCCCGTGCGCTGCTCCCTCCCTGTTCTCCGCTCTCTCCCCGTGCGCTGCTCCCTCCCTCTTCTCCAGTCCTTCACCATGTTGTGCTCCCTCCCTATGCTCCGCTCTCTCCCTCTGCCCCCTTTCTGGAGGGCTGCTAGGCCTCACAATCTTGCTCCTCCCCCTGCTCACCTCTGATGCTCTCGGTGTGTGTGGTTAGGGGGGGCTGCCTACATCATCGCCATTCACATATATCACACTAATGTAAAAGTGCGTCCGTTCAGGCACACGACCAGCTGAAACGTGGCCCACTATGGGGCTGGGAAGCCCCCCACCCCCCCGAGCCGCGTGCCAGCTGGCCTCCCTCCAGCACGGCGCCCTGGATGTCGGCCAGGCCTGCGAGTGACGCTCGTCCCCCTCCCTCTGCTCCCCCTGCCTCTCTACCTGTACTTCTCCCCTACGCCCCCCCCCACTCTTCCAGCTTATTTCCCACCCACCTCCCACCCGTCACCCATCTGCTGTTCCTCACCTGTGTTCTCACTGTCCCCTCAGCACCCCCCACTCCCTCCTTCCTGCACAGACGGCTGTCTTACCCTATGGGGACTGCCTGTTTGACGCCCCCCCCCTTCCATGGATCTGCTGTGTCTCTTTTCAGCCCTCCCTCTCAATTAGCAGTCCTGACACTCTGCCCCCCACCCCTCTCCATTCCCCTTCCTCTTATAGGCTGCCTCATTCTGTTCCCCTTTCGGATGCAGTGAATGTGAGTGACAGGCTTGTATGCCCCCTGTTTCTCTGGCATGGCCTCCTCACCAATCACTGGAGGCCTTCTATAATGGGCCCTCCTTCCCTAGGGAAACCTAAGGTTGTGCAGAACAGTGGTGAGGAGTATGAACCAGTGCAGAGTTTACAGTAAAGTGTAGACAATATGTATAGCAGTGTGTACTGTAGGGCTGAGGAGTGCACAATATAGTGTAGAGCTAAGTATGGCTGTCTTTATTTTCTCTGCATAGTATAGTGAAGAGCAGAGTATAGCTGTATTTATTCGGCGCAGTATAGTGTAGAGCAGGGTATAGCTGTATTTTCTCTGCACAGTATAGTGTAAAACAGAGTATAGCTGTATTTACTCAGCATAGTATATTGCAGAGCAGAGTATAGCTGTATTTACTCTGCACAGTATAGTGTAGTGCAAAGTATAGCTCTATTTACTCTGGACAGTTTAGTGTAGGGCAGAACAGAGCTGTATTTACTGTGGAGAGTGTATGGAGTGTAGAGCAGTTTGACAGAGCAATGCGGCATGCGAGAATGTGTCTGAAGTGGTCAGGATTGTGTGGCGGTGAGGTCACAGGACTGCAGGGCATCACACACAGACTTCAGATTCTGCACATAACACGCCGGTCGCCATGGAACCTTTTCTGTTTGTTTTTATATTCAGAAAAAGACTCGGGAGGGCATTCTCAGCGAAAGATTAAAAGCCTTCCCTCTCTGCGGAACTAAAAGAAAACAGAGGAAGAGTTTATTTTTTCATGCGGCTGTTTCGCTCGTGCGGCTGTCCTCTCTGCTCGGTGATGCGGGTGCCCCCCCCCATCCCCGCCTGCGCCTGCAGTTGCCTGCCCCCCCCCCCCCCTCGTAGTGTCAGGGGTTAGCAAAAGTGCACTAAGAGGAGAACAAAGGAATCCGTTGGTCAGGTCAGTGGAGCGGCAGCCGCTGTGGGGCCTGAGGAGGTTCTGTAACCACGGCGCCGAGCCTGACCGCGGTCCCGGGCCGCCACCTCAAAAGGAGACGTGGGGGTCGGAGCAAAGCTTAGTGTCATAGAACTCAGCGGCTGCTTTTACAGGGTAGTAATTGTGCCCTGGGGGGGGGAGGGGGGCAATAAATTTATTAAGATCCTTGTTCGTCGTAAGCTGTGCCTTCTAAACCTGCGCGTATGTGGCTGTTGGGGGTGGGGGGGTTGGGTTGACAGGTGAATATAAGGTTGCTGTAATGTCTAACTGCTCAGTGCTCTCATGGGAGCCGTTGGAGTAGGGGGGGCTAGTGGGAGTCAGTTTAAGAAAGTCATGAATCGCTGAAGGCGGGGGTCGGGTGGAATGAAAGAAATGGAGAGAGAGATGGGGAGAAGGAAAAATGAGTGTGGGGGGGGGCAGAGAGCCGAAAGCAGAGCAGAAAGCTTCATTAACCACGTTTTTCCCTCCCACCGCTTCACCGATCTGGTTCCCTGTCGTTAGCGGGGGGGGGGGGGGGGGGCAATAAAAATAAGTTAAAATACATGAGTCCACCCCCACTTGCAGCTCTCAGGCCTTCCCTCCCAGCCTGGCTCCGTCCATGGTTGTCAGTCTTGTGAAGCCCTTCATGGGGTATGCCCCCCCCCATTCATACCCATCATGCACCTGTCATGCGCCTAACATACACACAGGTAATTACCTACAGAGCCCCTCCAACGCCATGTGGATGGGGGGGGGGGGTGCTCAGGTCTGTCTGTATATATCTCAGGTGACTCCTGCCTTGTACCTGATCATTATTCCAGGGAAGCAGGTGAGCAAATGTGGATGAGGCCCCCACCCTGCCAGTCTCCCCCCAACTGACATTTCTTACACTATTTCATATTTATACTGATGGAAAGAGTAGAGTTTACAGTCAGTTTCGGAGGGGGAGAGGTCACTGAAAGACTTTGGGGATTTGAACCAGTAACCATTTATCCCTAAGCTCAGACTGCAAACCGCTGCGCCACCTGCTGGCCAGGATTGGGTTAGAGGGGTGAGGCTGATGTAGAAATAACTGATTATATAAGCCCTTGCCCCACCGCCCCCAAGAATCACCAGTTCAGAGCGGCTTCATCATCTAGTGATCTTGGACAGTGCGTGTGTGTGGGGAGGGGGGGTCATATAATAATTTAATGATGTAATCTGACCCATTGGGCCTTGGTTGCTGTACTGTTTCTGTGCTCACTTTTGACTGAATATCTGAGCAAAAGTTTTCGTTGGTGGGGAGCAGGGATGTGTTTTACCTGGGGGGGCATAGTAGTTAAACACCTGGGGGCCCGAGATGGGCATGGATGCAGTATGCCAGTACACACTCGCCGCAGCGTGTTGATTCGCTGTCCCAGTGTGAGCCACCTGCAGCAGAGTGTCTGGCGGGGGCAGCGACATCACGTCACGGGGGGAGGGGGGGGGGTCATGGCACTTGGACGTTATCCAGGCCGGGCAGCCTGTGCCGTGAAAAGGGATTAGCCCTCGCAGTGCCGCTTCCAGGGACGCAAGGACCGCGCAGCAGGCGTGTCCAGCCACGGCCGCATCTCCGCTGCTGAGTCGAGCCGTTTTCTAAGCCGCCGGGGAAAAGAGGATAATCTCTGCCGTAACGCGGCGTGCCTGGCAAAAAGCGGCAGGCCCAGAAATCGGCGAGGCGTGCGAGACAGCAGGAGAGGCTCGCTTGGCAAAGCCTTCGCTCGCCGCGAGAATCCTTCTGTCAGAGCCGCAGTCCTGTTCTGAAGTTCTTCCAGAACCTTCCGCTTCTTAGAATCGAAGCACAATAGTTGAGGAAGGGAGATCTTTCTGGTTTTTGCACATCCAACTGGGAGAGGGACATGTGGCCATGTGGGCGGGAGGAGGGGGCTCAGTGTGGGTGCGAGGACTTGGTGACAGCAGCGGTGTGCTGTGGTCACCTGAGCAGGACCACTCCACATCACTCTCTCTCACCCTATCACTCTCCTTCCTCCCCCACACTTCTCCTAGGCTGTTTCACTTAACTCACCCTAATGGTGATTGTGGTGTAATTCCATTCTCTCCACCATATATTAAAATGCCCCCCCAACCCCCACCATCACAACTGGTGTTCTGTAAGGATACCCCCATTGGAGGGGTTACAGTCCGGTGGAGTGGAGGGGTACGAGCTGGGGGTGCGGCTTTGATGTGGGCTATTGGGGTGTGTGTGCATGTCTGCAATCGGAAGGCTGCATACGCAGCTTATGGGCTGTTGGTTACCGTGGCGCTGCACACCCTCACGCACAGACACACGCGCTCAGTCACATGTCTCTGTACAGGCCTGGCATCCTGTAAGCTTCGTGACCCTCAGTGTCAAACAGTGTTTACGGAGCACATGAACATTTTCTCTCCGGAGCGGACTGCCGTCCAGAGGCACTAGAGCTGAGTGCAAGGCCGTTTACTGCCCACAGACCCCCCCGGGCGTGAGGGAGGGTAGGGGTCCCTCGTCTTCCAGCTGTCTGGTCCCTGTTCTCTGCTCCCCATCCTGGTGCCACTTGTGGTTTCCGTTAAACAGTGAAAAGACTCATGTTTATAAATGTACTGGTGTGTAAAACATGCTGAAGTGGCTAAAAGTGTCTGCTAAGTAACGACGATGTGGGGGGGGGGGCGTGGTGGGGGCAGGTTCACCATCGTCACCCCCCCTCAGCAGAGCTGCCCCTCTTTTGTCTGTCTCAGCCGCCCCTGGGTACCCCCGCTTCTCTGGGAGCCTGACTCCTACCTTCCTTCCCATGAGCCACTTGGATCCCCACGGCAACAGCAGCGTTCTGTACGGCCAGCATCGCTTCTATGACCCTCAGAAAGGTGAGAGAACTTAACCCTTTCTTGCTGTCCGAGACCATGAGTGACGCCTTTCAGTCTTTTTCCAAAGCTGCTTTATTCGGTTAGTCAGCCACACATGCAATCTAAGGCCAAGTTAGTTAACTCTGCAAGGCGGAGATTAGCGCGATTTGTCCGCTAACATTAATTAATTAAAATTAGCAGCACCAAAGCTATAGACGAAGGTTCTAAAGTAATGGAGATGATCTGGACGATCAGGCACTTCCGGAGGTGGAGGATAAGGGAATCCCCCAGTCCCCTCCCCCACTCAGACCCTCGCTACAGTCTTGCCTGAATTATATGACATGGCTGCTGCACACATTCACAGGATCTTAATGAGTAACATCACCAACATCAGCTTCTTTACAGATTTGTGGAGCTCAGAGCTTAAGCTGCTTATCTGTATTGGTAACGTTCATGGCTTTATATGGAGGCGGGGCCACAGGGGCACTGGGCCAGGCTGAAAGCTGATTGGACCGTCCCCTGTCACTCACCGATTAAAAACACATCATTGGCTAATGATAAGGTCAGCCCCTCTGTGTGAATTATGGCCCCACTTATGTGCCCCTCCATCTTAAAAAAAAATCATAGAATCCTAGAAATACACAATAACCTGAAGTGAGGGACTCACAGATGGGTGGGGAGCCTCTCGCCCCCGGTGACTGTGGCTTTGTGGCGCCTCCTGACTCCAAGGCCTTTGACACTGAACACCCCCCCCCCCCCCCCCTCCTCCATCCAGATAACTTCTATCTCCGAAGCCTCCCGTCCCAGCCGCCCCTCCTCTCGGCCAATCATAGCTTCCCGCCCATCTCGCGGACCGCGCCGGGACACCCCTTGGGCTCCTGCAGCAGGGAGCGGGACCCGGGGGGTGGGGGTGGGGGCGGCCCCCAGAAGAGCTTGAAGGAGGGGGTGCCAGCAGAGCGTGGGGGCCTGCTGAGCACGAAGGACAGGGACCGGTCAGGCGGTAAGCAGGAGGCGAAGGACAGGCTGTCACAAGGCCTGCAGCTGCCCGCGCAGCCGCCCCTCCAGCACCACCCGCAGCACCACCCCCACCCACCGCACCTCCAGCACCCCACGTCCCTAGAGGAGGACAGCAGCCGGCATAAGGAGGATGGCCTCCCCAGGGCCAAGCAGCTCAGCGCCTGCCTGCTGGGCGCCAAGATGCACAACGGGGATGTGGGGGCCTGTGCCACGGGCCCCCTGTCCAGCTGTGGGGGGGCCCAAGGTCGGCAGGGGGCCACCGGGGAGAGGAGGGAGCTGCCCGACTGCCTGGAAAGGGGTCAGGTGCTGCACCACGCCATGCCCTACTCCATGGCGCCCCCTCTGGCTGGGGGGGGCAACACAGGAGGCTTCCACTGCCTGCCGCTGCATCCCAGTCACCCCCACCATCCGCATCACCCTCACCACCACCATCACCACCACCAGGAGTTCTACTGCCCACCCCTGCCTGCCCCACACGTACACAACAAGGGACACGCCGGCGACGGTGGCCACGAGCTCAAGGTGACGGGCCCCACCTTTGTGCCATCTGTGGGGCACCTGGGCGACAAGGGCGGGGGGCCGTTCCAGCTTGGGAACCCCGGGTGCCGGGGGGTAGGCGGCGGCAGCGTAGGCGCCAAAGACAAGGTGGCAGAGAAGGGTGGGGCCAGTACTGGGGGTGGGGCACTGAGTAGCTGTCAGAGGAAACAACAGCAGCAACAGCATACGTACGAGAAGGCAGACAAGGCACCGGATTGGCTGCAGAACCAGCACCATCACATCCTGCAGCAGGCCCAGCTCCCAGGCCGCGGCCGAGGCGGGGACTGCGTCAATGGCGCTGACGTGGACGTCTTCCGGCCCTCCCTCCCCCAGGGGGCCAAGGGCGGCCCCTCAAGCAAGAGCGGGCCCTACATCGGCACCCCCCCCTACCGTGACTGCTCCCATTCAAGCTCCACCCAACCCACCCGGCCCCAGGAAGGAAAGGGCAGCGGGGGGGCCGGGTGCACGTCTCGGGATAGCCAGAAGGTGGCGCGCATCCGGCATCAGCAGCACGCCCGACCCGACCTGGGTCCGGACGGGCCGGAAGCCAAGCGGAAGCCGGACATGGCGTCCTTCGCTTATGGAGCACAGCCGCCTCCCCCTCTGCCGCCGCTGCCGGCGTGGCCTGTGCGCTCCCTCTGCATCCCGGCGGAGGAGGAACAGCGGAAGGGCTACAGGGACCCCTTCGGCAGGGGGGCGCTGCGGCAGGCGGAGCAGCATCTGGGGATGGCCCCCCCAGAGACGCAGGGGCCGGAGGGGGAGGACAGTGCCATGAAGAGTCTGTTGCAATACAGCAGCCAGCAGCAGCCCCTCCTGCTGGCGCACAAGAGCCCCTTTGGTGGCCTCGGCTGCCTCCAGTCTGCCCCGGGGTGTGTGGCTGAGGGCGGGGCCCGTTTCAGCGGGGGCGGGGCCCGGAGCAGTGGGGGTGGGGCCAGCTGCGTCCTGCAGGAGGCAAAGCAGATGCTGCCACCCAGGAAGGGTCCACCTGCTGACAGCGACCGGACTGACTGCGGCGGCGGGGGCGGGATCAGAACTGGCCGGGAGCCTGGGGAAGCCCCGCCCACCACCGGGGAAGGGGAGGTGCGGCAGCCGCCGGTGGGCATCGCGGTTGCTGTGGCGAGGCAGAGAGAGCCGCCATCCTGCCAGCCCTTGGATGGTCATCCGGGAAATGCTCGTCAGGGCAGGGTGATGCCCGGGATGAAAGGTAACTCCCGTGCGTCTGCCAGGGCGGGTGCATGCGGTGGGGGGTCAAGTGGCTTTCCGGCCTCTAGCCACTAGAGGACCTTGATGTTGAACTGTAAACAGCCTGGCCCTGTTAGGCTCCAGTGCTGAGGGGGGGGTGGGGGGCGGGGGTTGTTTTTTATAAACAGTCAGGAGAGGACAGGAAGATACCCTGGTAGGTGGCAAGATGGATAAATATGCAGGAATGCTGTGGGACGGCATTGGGATCCCCCCCGCCCCCCACACCCGGCCTGCTGTCAGGTGCGGAGGCCTGACCCTGAGCTGCCGCTGCCGTTGTCCCCAGGCCTGCCGAGACCGGTGTTCCCGCTGGACCGGGATGCAGAAGAGGAGCGGAAGCGGATGTGTGAGGAGCCGCTGGGCCTGGCCAGCCTGGACCGTGAGCGGGGGGTGCTCCTCAGGTGAGCTGCTCGCCCCCCTCCCCTCATTATCACCATAGTGACCTGTATCATCACTTCAGCTGCATGTGACCCCCCCCCACCCACCCCTCCAGGGACAACAAAGAACGGGTCGAGTTTGCCAGGATCCACCCCTCCAGCAGTTGCCATGGCGACCTCACCTCCCACCTCATGGTGCCGAGCGGGACCTCTTTACAGGCCAGCCAATTAGGGGCCGACCCTACTGCACACGCCCACCCTCCTCATCACCATTGGATGCCACGGACGGGAAGTCCATCCTTATGGATGACGGGACATTCTTATGGTGCGTAGAGCAATAACCTTTCAGTCTGGATGTCCCACCGTAAATATACTGCAATTGCATCTAAACCATGTTTGCATTTATTTGCAGTAGACAGCAAATTTATTTAGCAAATTATGTATTTTTTTCTATTTAAAATCCATACTATGTTCACTGTATTAAGGTCCAGTGATGATGCCCCTGCTGGTCACTGTCAGGTCCTGGTTTTCTAACATGTACCCGGTCTCATGTTTGCCCCCCCCCCAGGGATCAGCCACGCGGCCCTGCACCAGAACCTGCCCCCGGGCTTCTCGGCGGCCATGCCCAGCCCCCTCCAGCCAGTTCTCCCCCTTCCCCAGGATCCCCCCACGCAACTGGTGGTGCTGCCCGGGGAGCCCGCCACGCACCACTTGGGTACGACCCAGCGCCGTGCCCCGGACGCGGCCAAGCAAGCTTACGGGAAGCTACTGCAGCAAATAACGAATGAGAAAAAACAGCCGGATACATGCGGCTGTAGCGAGCCACTGGGAAACAATAACAATCGCTCGTCATTCGGTTTGGTCAACAGTATCAATTTTTATGTGACTTGTCCTGGGGAAAGTTCTAGCAGCGGCTAACAAACCCACGCCACCTTCGTCACCTTTTCTTGTCACCATAATATTGTATTAAACAAAGTGGGTGTGTGACAAAGGTCTTGTGTGACCACAGTGTGTCTCTAAGCTAGAAAGCAACTTATGATTGGGCAGAGTGAGATTCCAAGAATTCTCCTTCATTGGCCTACTGAGAAGAGCTCTGCCCCCTGTGCTCTATGATCGGCCATCAGTAGTACACAGAACCACTTACAGCTGAATTAATCTGATTTGGAGCCTGTAGCCAGGGGAGTGTGGCACCCACGGAACTGCATGCTCACTGGGAGCCGACTGTGCAGCTGGCGCAGGCCTTGTCAAACCCCCTGCCCCTCCCCCAGTCAGAGATTGGCAAACGAGCTGTGAAATTTAATTAGCCCCCTGGTTTCCTGTGGGTAGGGTTAGGGTGGAGAGGGCCACATCCCCTGGTGAAACATTAGCAGGGCTGGGGTAAAGGGCCCCGTGTCATGGGGGTTAAGGGCCCCCGGGTCATTGGTGAAAAAAGGGCCCCGGGTGGGGTAAAGGGCCCCTGGTCGCTGGGGTAAAGGGCCCCAAGTCATCGGGGTAAAGGGCCCTGGGTCTCAGGGGTAAAGGGCCCCAAGTCATTGGGGTAAAGAGCCCCTGGTCGCTGGGGTAAAGGGCCCCAAGTCATCGGTATAAAGGGCCCTGGGTCTCAGGCGTAAAGGGCCTCAAGTCATTGGGGTAAAGGGCCCTGGGTCTCGGGGGTAAAAGGCCCCAAGTCATAGGGGTAAAGGGCCCCAAGTCATTGGGGTAAAGGGCCCTGGGTCTCAGGGGTAAAAGGCCCCAAGTCATAGGGGTAAAGGGCCCCAAGTCATAGGGGTAAAGGGCCCTGGGTCTCGTGGGTAAAGGTCTCTTTGTTACACTCCCTTAGTGTAAATAGCTGAAAGTGTAACATTATCATTAACCCCCCCCCCAAACCTTAGCCGACTGTGATATTGAGTAGGTCTCCAGTACTGGGCATCTGCTTTCGGGGGGGAGGGGGGCTGAGATTGGTCTCTTGACTGCGATTCACCAGGGTGGAGTGAAAGCAGTTCCACTCTGGCTAGCGGGGGGGGGGGTGGGGGGGGGGGTCGTGCAGGACGAGGGACAGGTTTTTAACTCCCTTCTAAAGAGTCGGGAATTTGGGGCAAGGGCAGGGGAAGGTGCTGAAGTGGGTAAAAAGCTGATCCATGTCCCGCCTGAGGTTGGGGGGGGGGCAGGGTGAATTAGTATCAGGCTGATTTCAGGGTGACTCTGGTACCTTCATGGAGACGTGTGGGATTATGGGCGCAGGAAGATTCTGGAATCGTGTGACAGGGTGTGGGCTCAGGAATGTGTGAGCGTATCTGTCTGCCATGTGCGCGTTTGTGTGTGTGAACACCTTCCCTCCTCTCACCCTCTATCTCTCCCCCCACAGATGTGATGGACCAGCCCAGTCTGTGGCCCCCTGTTTACGGGCCCCGGGTCCCCGCCTCTCACATGCAGCACCCTGCTGTGTACTCTCGCTCCCAGTTTCTACGGCAACAGGAGCTGTACGCTCTGCAGCAGCAACAGCAGCAGCAGCACCGGACGACGCAGGTCACAGAGCTGCAGCACCGGAGCGGCCACAGCCAGGTGCCACGCAGATGCACACACACACACACACACACACACACACACACACACACACACACACACACACACACAGAGACACACACACACACACACACACACACACACACACACAGAGACACACACACACACACACACACACACACAGACACACACACAGACACAGACATGCACACACACACACACACACACACACACACAGACACACACACACACACACACACACACACACAGACACAGACATGCACACACACACACACACACACACACACACACACACACACACACACAGACACACACACACACACACACACACACACACAGACATGCACACACACACACACACACACACACACACACACAGACACACACACACACACACACACACACACACAGACACACACACACACACACACACACACAGACACAGACATGCACACACACACACACACACACACACACACACACACACAGACACACACACACACACACACACACACACACACAGACACACACACACACACACACACACACAGACACACACACACACACACACAGACACACACACACACACACACACACACACACACACAGAGACACAGACATGCACACACACACACACCGACATGCACACACACACACACAGACACACACAGAGACACAGACATGCACACACACACACACACACACACACACACACACACAGAGACACAGACATGCACACACACACACACAGACACACACAGAGACACAGACATGCACACACACACACACACAGACATACACAGAGACACAGACATGCACACAAACACACACACAGACACACACACAGACATGCACACACACACACACACACACACAGAGACACAGACATGCACACACACACACACACAGACATACACAGAGACACAGACATGCACACAAACACACACAGACACACACACAGACACACACACACACACAAACATGCACACACACACACACACACAGACACAGACATGCACACACACACACACACACAGACACACAGACATGCACACAAACACACACGCAGACACACACACATGCACCTTCCCAGCCGTCTCTGCTGCTGCCCCCAGACACACATCATCATCTTCCTTTCTTTTTTTTTTTCTCTTTTCCCTGTTTTTGTTATTCTGTAGAAATGATGCTGGATTGTATCACAACACACCCATGTACAGCGCTTTGGGCCGACTCTGTCGTGAAAGGCGCTATATAAAAATGAATTGAATTTAACTGTGGACTGGCAGTTATGGCCCAGTAGCGGTTCCCCGTACATCTTAATGGCTCTTCTCCCGTGGAACGAGGCTGTTGGCATGCGAGTAGCCCAAGGTGCACATCAGCTGGCGGCCTCACTGGCGCCCCCTCCAGCCCACCGGTCTCCATGCGGCATAACCGAGAGAGAAAGCATAAACAAATAAGACACACATTGCAGCTGTGGTTTTTCTGGTGGGAGGGGCTGACTGCCAGACAGCAGTGAGTCGTTAGGAAGATGTATGCTGATCCTTTGGGCTTATGCACGCGTCTTCTCCGGGGAATGCTGATGTTCCGGAAGGCCCATTAAGACAGAGCACCGGTCCTAGAGCACCAACAGCAGCCTGGGAGGGGGCCCTGAGCCCCAGGGCATTCCCCAGGAGGCCTTTGTATGGAACGTTTTCTCATCTCTAACTTTTGGTTCCCTATGATACACAGAGGAAGATGGGGGACCCTCATGTGGAGGTGGACGACCTGCTGTCAGAGCCCAGGACCCCCAAACCCACCAAGCCCTTCTCCCTCACCCCTTCCAGCAAGAGTGCCCCCTCCCCCGGCTCCTGTGCCTCCCGCCTCTCCCCGTGCTGTGCCTCGCCCTCCCTGCACCCCCACGGCAAAGCAGCGGCCGCCACCCCCCGCTCTCCTGCCCTCAGCCCCACCCCATCTCACCTGTCGAAGGGAGTGGAATCCCAGGACAAGCGTGGCAAAGGGCAGCCCCCCCAAGACTACCCAGAATCCCTGGAACCTGGTGAGTGAACCACACACAAGCAGACACAGACTGAGTGCTTTAGCGTAGTCTCCCTAAGGCTTGTGTCAATAGCTGTAGCATGTGTGAGTTGCTGTTGGTTGTGTGTGTGCTAGCGTAGCCTAACTAGGGCTTGTGTGAGTTGCTGTTAGTTGTGTGTGTGCTAGCGTAGCCTCCCTAAGGCCTGTGTGAGTTGCTGTTGGTTGTGTGTGTGCTAGCGTAGCCTCCCTAGGTCTCCTGTCAGTAGCTATTGCACTTGCATGTTAGCGTAGCCTCCCTAGGGCTCGTGAGAGTTGCTGTTGGTGGTATGTGGATGTTAGCATAGTCTCCCTAGGGCTCATGTGAGTTGTGCATCTTGCTCTTTTTACTGTGTAAGTGACCTCAGTGACAGCTAGCCTGGCTTTCCAAGTCTGTCACCTCCGTAACGACTCAAACACCCCGCCCGCCCAACCAAAACACATCAGCCACATTTCTAATCAGGCACATTTGTGAAAGCTGGCAGGGAGAGAAGAGGCCTCTCGCATCCAGCCTACGCTGTGACACCATTAAAAAGGAGCTGTTTCCCTTCAAATCACACCTTTGGTGGCGCCATTGGAAGTCCAATGCCCCGCCCACTTGCCTGCCTAGGCCCTGCCCACTTACCCACCCAGACTCCGCCCCTCATTACACTGGGCCTGCCTACCCACCCTACAGGGAAATTAAAAACTGGAGAAAAAGAGTGGCTGAGATATTTCTGTGCTGCTCTCAAGGTTAGACCAGCGGGGGGGGGGTAAGCCAGGGACACGGGGAAGTGAGGAAGATAAGAAAGGGAAAGTCTGTCTTTGATTCAGAGCGAGAGAAAGGCAGTAATGAAAAGACTGGGATGGTGTGGCGCATGTAGTTCTGTTTGGTGTATGTGTGTGTGGGTTTAACACTGCCACTACACGAGCGGAAGGATACGCATTCATCTGGCAGTGTTGTTTGACTGAGGGTGGGGCGCATGAATACCATCAATAACACGGCTTTGGTGGTGACATGGTGCCTGCAATCACACATACACAGCATAGTGTCATCAATGTCCAGCTCAGCTTCAGTAAACACACGCACACGCACACGCACACGCACACACACAGAGCCAAAGTGCATAGTAAGTGGCATCCTGCAGAATGTACCCAGATCCTTAAAACCCCTCTCTGCTCAGTGTTCAGTGTTAATTGTTGATTAATTCATTCTCATAGATTTTAGAAAAAAAAATCAATTTTCTATTTACCTCTAAATAGTTGTGATGCTTTTCATTAATACCAGTGACGCGCATGATTAAACGGTTAAATATGTCCTTCAGCTTGTTCCTGACAACACAGTGAGCTTCCAGAAACCCCCCCCCCCCACTGCATGAAGAGTTCAGGTGCCTGGGAGGGGGCTGATGTTCTTTTTTCCCGTGTCCTGTTCCTAGACTTACCGCCTGGCTACACATATCCGGCCATGGGCTACCGGGGTGGCCCCTCCCCCCAGGACGTCCGATTGGCTGAGCCCGCCGACCTGGAGGCGGTGCAGGTTGAGCCGACGGAGCCGGGACCACAATCCCTCCCGTTTGCCCGGGCAGGGCAGGACCTCGACAATGACAGAGAGGAGCACCCCGATAGGACTGCTGAGGAGGAAGAAGGTCCCCGTGGGGGTGTGGAAGGGCGGAGGACGAGGGACGACCTGCAGGGGGAGCTGTTTGTCTGCCCTGTGGCTGAAGTCCCGCCCACCGGGCCCAGTCTTCTGGCCTGTCCTGCAGGGAAGGAGTCCCTGGCAACAGATGCTTGCCAAGAGGAACCGGACATGGTGGGAGCCTCTGAGGATGAATGTCAGGTGGAGGAGGCGCAGGCGCAGGCGCAGGCGCAGGTGGAGACGCAGGTGGAGGCGCAGGTGGAGGAGATCCAGGAGCATGAGGAAGGCCTCTGGGACCAGCATCCGACTGTGGACATTTCCACCGATACCTTCTCCCCTGGCTCAGCGAGGGAAGAGGAGCTGGTGACCTCCGGGGAGGGTATGAGGGGGTCATCGGGGACCCCCCCGGCGAGCCCCGCCCCCAGCGCGGCCTCCTGCCCCACACCCTCTCACGCCGTTGCCCGCTGCATCTGGAGGCTGGAGCTGCTGATCGCCGCCGCCCTCTGCGGTGACCCTACCCCAACCCTAACCGCCCCCCCGCAGCCCCATGGGCTCTTGGCTTGGGCTCCCCACCGCGGCATGGAACTACTGAGCGAGCTGGCCGGCCTGGAGCAGCAGCATCAGCAGGGTGAGCCCCCCCCCCCAGTCTGCTTATGTACATTATAAACTTATACACGGGGGGGATTCTTGGATTTTTAACAGTGAGGGGCATAAGAGGGGCCATAAGTCATACAGAGGGCACCTTATCATTAGCCAATGACATGTTTTGAATCAGGAAGGGGCACTCTGAGGGCCAATCAGCTTTGGCCCCGCCCCCATAGGCAACCTTGCTTATACACACACAGTCATATATACACACACACACACACACACACACACACACACACGCACCCTAATGCTCTCTGGCCACCATCTGACAAACACAGAGAACTTCATCTCACACCCACGCTGCATATTCCAGAACTTTCCAGAGCCTGGGGTGCGGACTCCCCCACACTTTGCAGTCGGCTTCCATAAAGACTCCAGCGTATAATCTTTCACATCCTGAATACCAAAAATAAGTCGATAAGTAAGTCACTTAAAACACATCAGGCATTTCTCACCAAGGACCAGAGCTGGAAAGTCAGTGTGATTTCAGACGTAGTTCGAACTCTGTAATTAGGCCCCATTGTCTTCAAAGTCTGCTGAAGGTGTGTCTCTTTCTCCCTGTTTCTGTGGGGTGGGGCGTTTCTGTCCCTCAGGCCCCCGTAGGCGTCTGTGCCGGTGCCTTTCAGGAAGATGAGACGCCTTGTTGTTAAGGAAAGAAAAAAATAAAAGTAAACAAGTAAGAGTACCAGCTTAAGGAGCAGCAGCGCGAGGCTCACGCTGTGACTCAGTGCCGCTTAACATCCCGCCGAAACAGGACTCGGGGTTTGACCCATGCAGACACTGCAGCCTTTCTGAGTGTCTGTCCTCACCTATTTATTTCACAGGAGTACATCAGGTTAAGTCCCTTTCACATAACATCAGCAGGGTCTATCTTCATGGTACTTAAAACATCAGCTTTGAGGGTGCAGTGAAGGATGTGTGTTTGTGACTAAACACTGCTGTGCTTTTGTGTCGGGGGCTGATATGTGTCTGGTTAAGGCATCCAGCTGTCTGCAACTATGACCACCAGCTGCAGATGCGTAATGCAGTGAGGTATGATCCAGTCGTTGGTGTGATCTAGTCATTGGTATGATCCAGCCATTGGTGTGATCTAGTCATTGGTGTGATCCAGCCATTGGTGTGATCTAGTCATTGGTGTGATCCAGCCGTTAGTGTGATCTAGTCATTGGTGTGATCCAGCCGTTAGTTTGATCTAGCCGTTGGTGTGATCCAGCCGTTGGTGTGATCCAGTCGTTGGTGTGATCCAGTCGTTGGTGTGATCCAGCCGTTGGTGTGATCTAGTCATTGGTGTGATCCAGCCATTAGTGTGATCTAGTCATTGGTGTGATCCAGCCGTTAGTGTGATCTAGTCATTGGTGTGATCCAGCCGTTAGTTTGATCTAGCCGTTGGTGTGATCCAGCCGTTGGTGTGATCCAGTCGTTGGTGTGATCCAGTCGTTGGTGTGATCCAGCCGTTGGTGTGATCTAGTCATTGGTGTGATCCAGCCATTAGTGTGATCTAGTCATTGGTGTGATCCAGCCATTAGTGTGATCTAGTCATTGGTGTGATCCAGCCGTTAGTTTGATCTAGCCGTTGGTGTGATCCAGTCGTTGGTGTGATCCAGCCATTGGTGTGATCTAGTCATTGGTGTGATCCAGCCATTAGTGTGATCTAGTCATTGGTGTGATCCAGCCGTTAGTTTGATCTAGCCGTTGGTGTGATCCAGCCGTTGGTGTGATCCAGTCGTTGGTGTGATCCAGTCGTTGGTGTGATCCAGCCGTTGGTGTGATCCAGCCGTTAGTGTGATCCAGACACGCTTGGTTAGGATGTGGCCATAGGTGGATTCTCATTCCTCGGGCATCTTTGGAGTCGCTCCCCCCTTCTTAGTGAGGCTCCTTGGCCCCCCTCCCCTAACCCTACCTCACTGGGACGGCGTGCGGCTGATTGTATTGATTTGAGGGCCAGCCACAATAGCTCATGGGAAGGTGATGTCATCCAGGTGCCAGAACCCGACCCTGGACAGGATCTGACATCACGGGTGTGTTAATTCAGGGACTGACATCATCTGACCTCTTGCATCAAGGGCAGGGACAGGCCGCCTCTTAATAACCCCCCCCCCCCCTCCAGACATTCCTCACCCCTCCCACTCCCTGCCTCACTGTGCAATCCCAAGCCTATTACAGTTTTAGTGTCTTGATCACCATTTTGCTCTCAGGATGGACCCCCACCTGTCCAGCAACCCCCCCCACACACGTTTGCTGTTAGAGTCAGAAATATCTCACGAGCAGTAAGGTCAGCAGAGGGTCCTCGTGGCTGTGTGTGAAAACCACAGTGCTCAGCCCCCCCCAGCCCCCCCCAGGATGCCTCTCTCCCTCCCCCTCTTTCTCTCCATTTTTTACTTTTTTCCTTCGTACCGCCTCCCCCAGCAAAGGGGTCATTTCTGGGAATGAAATGGGAACTTGCCAAACCCTGTTATTGCTCCCCGTGCCCCCCCTCCCCGTGCCCCCCTCCCTGTGCCGCCGTGCCGCCCTCCTACAGCAGCGTACGTGGCTCCTTTGCCATCTCCATGGCGTCGCCGTGGTCGCTGCCCCCCCTCCTCGATATGTAGATCACCTGGCCTCAGCCTTAATGACACTGACGAAATTCAGATTAGCCCCCCCCGACCCCGAGTGCTGTGGGTGCCCCCCTGACTTGACGCGATGTGACACATTCATGTCTGCTTCAACGCACTGCCCTGGCTGCGCAGATGTGGACACAGGGTGTGTGACTGCGTGGCTGAGTGACACAAACGCAACCATGCCCAGAGGGATGAGCAGACATAGCTCTGTCCCGCCGCCCATCTCTGCAGCCTCTGGGGGGCAGTGTGGGAGGGGCGGCTTATGGTATGCCAGCTCAGTGTTGACTCTGATAATTAAAAGCAAACATCACCTCTGCTGCGCAGGCGAGGAGCTGCTGACCTTTGACCTCCAAAGCCTGGCCACCCTGGCGGCTGCTCGAGCCCTGGAGCTGGATGCTGGGGGCCACGTGGGGCCCAGAGCCGAGGCTGGGGCTGGGAGGCCTGGCTCCCTGCGGAGGACCCTCAACCTGCGCAGAAAGTGCAGCTGGACTCCCCGACACGAGCCGGTATGTGTGTGCCTGTGTCTCTCACTGTGTGTGTGTGTGTGTGTGTGTGTGTGTGTTCCTCGCTCTACTGCTGAGGAACTGAACCATAACCCCCCTGGCCACTGCCCCCCCCCCCCCCCCCCCACAGGTGTGCCCGACGAAGATCGCCATGGAGACGCTGGATGGGCAGGAGCTGGCCATGCGGGTTCGGCTGGCTGCCCTGCAGAGGCGCTACAAGGAGAAGCAGAAGGAGCTGGCAAAGCTTCAGAGGAAGCAGGACCACCAGTGAGTCACACGCCACGCACACGTAACACACACGCCAAACGCACACCACACGCCATGCACACGTCACACGCACACCACGTACACACCATGCACATGTAACACACACACCACACGCCATGCACACGTCACACGCACACCATATACAGGCCATGCCACCAAAGCACAGTCCTGCCTTATGCTGTGGCCACCAGCACAGCCAGTCCTCCCAGCAAGTAGCCTTGACCCTCCACCATGCACCATAGCTGACACAGTGCTCCCCGCCCCCCCAGGAAAGAGGAGACTTCTCGAAGCCCAGCTCGCCGCGGACCAGGCCGTCCCCGGAAGCGAAAATCCACCCCCAGTGCTGGTCCCCCCGTCCCCACAGAGGCCCCCAAGAGAGCCAGGTGAGCAGCCAATGAGCAGAGGGAACACTAGGGGGCGCCACCTCACTCTGTTTCCATGCTTCAGAGACTGTGTGTGTGTGTGTGTGTGTCTGTGTGTGAGCCTAGGTGAGCCAAACCCCCACCAGTGCTTACTCAAACTGCTGGCCACTTTGCATGAAGTGCCCATGAGGTCAGAGGTTAACTGAGCGGGGCGGGGGGTGGGGGGGGGGGAGGCGTCTGGTTAGTTACACCAGCAACCAGAGCAAACAGATCGGCATGAAGACAAATTACAGGCATCTGCCAGATGTTGTTTTAACGAAGTGGCTGCAATTAGCAGCACATGATGAACACACTGTTGTGAACGAGGCCTCCTTGAAGCATGTGTGTGTGTGTGTGTGTGTGTGTGTGTGTGTGTGTGTGTGCCAGAGCATGCACATGTGAGATACCTATCGACTCTGCCAGGATGACGGTGGAAATCTCACATTAGCTCAAACGAGGGAATTCGAGAGCTTAATCTGAGCAGCGAGCCAGAGCGATTAATCACAGACCATCGATCACCCCGGGGGACGGAGGTGGGGGGAGGAGGGGCGTCATCACAGTCAGTCTGTTCGCCTGACCTCCGGATCCTTGCTGTTTGCGACCTGCTTACCCGTGTGCTGGCGGTCAGCTGACTGCAGGAGCAACAGCCAAGCTTCCGTCACGCCGCAGCGTTTCCATGGAGACAGGGCCCGCGTCCTTCTTCCGTTTATTTGGCTGGCGTTCCTTTCCTCCATATCTGCTGCTGGGGGGTGTCCTTTGGGATCATCACGGCAATGCAGCGGTTTGTGGGACGGGGGTTGGGGGAACACGGAGCGATGATGTGGGGGGAGAGGGTGGTCTGGATGGGGTTAAAGGTCACACCTGGCTGGAGACTGAAGAGTTTGGGGGTCCGGAGGGCATGGGGGGTGGGGCTTGGGGTCCGAGTGCCGTTTAAATGAGATGGGGGGGGGGGTCTCCGCACGTGTGACATGACAAGGAGCAGGCCTGCTGGGAAGAGACCCCCACTGGGGTTGGGTGGACATCAGATTGGGATCCAGTACAGTCTGACAGTCCCACTGGGGGGAAGGATCGTGGATATGCCATGCTGCTGTGGAGCTGACTGGCCAGTAATCCAGTGGGGGGGGGGGGGGGAGGTACTGACTGGGCAGGAAACATAATCAGAGGGCTGCGAATTCTCAGAATCTCCCCACTATCCGCCGTACTGCACGACCCCTCCACAGGTACTGGGGGTGCAAGTATGTGACAAGGAGCGAAGAGGAAGCAGGAGGTCCTTCTCAGAGGGCATGGGGGGGGGCAGACGGCGGCATTAATGAGGCAGACCAGGGCCCACCGTATCGGGTTACACTGGGCCCTTCCTTACTGAGGCAGGATCGCGGTCACTGCGGATGTAGTTGGGGGGGGGGCAAGATGAGGCTCCTCCAGGGCACAAGGCTCCGGGTTCAAGCCCGTATTTATACCTCGGCAGGGGGTGCTGCCCTAAGCGTCCATGCCGGAAGGACAGCGGGTCTGGGACTGGGTTCACACTTCTGCTGGCTGCTGATTCGGATCAGAACAAACACCCCCAGCACAGGGAAGATTCTGGAAGCTCTTACCTTACTGACAACTGTGTGTGTCTGTGACCTAGACGGCTGTTCTTTCTGAAGAACCCAGAACCTGGTATCAGTCTCCTCTCTGGGGGGGGGGGGGGGGTGTATCTGTGCGTCTGTGTCTATCTGTGTGTATATAAATATGCATTTATGCGCAGGTCTGTGTGTGGGTGTGCAAAGGATAACTTTTGGGGGGAGGGGGGCAGCGAAGTGGGAATTTGGGGAAGCGAAACGCAGATCAGGGCCTGGGGTAAGTTTTGTTTGCATGAAGGGCAGCAGGCTGTGTGGGGGGGCGGGGGGGCGGAGCTGAGCGGAGCCGTCCCGTCACTCGATAGAGGTTAGTGTTTATTGATCCGGCGTTGAAGCTCAGGTCAGTGGACAGCCTCCCGCGGGACCCCCCCCCCATCTGTCTCTGCCCCCCCCCCCGAGTCTAAGCGCCCTACAGCAATTCTTCTGTATTTTTATTCCTCTAAAACGGACCTGCCCGCCCCTGGTCCACTGCACCCCCTCCACACAGGCCACTATTATTCTCCGCTCCTATCCCTCCTGCTTTCACTGCTGCTACACTCCTGGGGGGGTAGGGGGCATGTGTGTCTGAGGACACGGGTGTCATCTCCACTGCCCCTGTGTGTGTGTGTGTGTGCGTGTGTGTGTGTGTGTGTGTGTCTGTGTGTGTGTGTGTCTGTGTGTGTGTGTGTGTGTGCGTGTGTGTGTGTGTCTGTGTGTGTGTGTACTCAGATCAACATCCCCCCTGCTTCTATGACCCCCCCATCTCATAGTCACGTCAGAAATCGGGCCCTGCCCAGACCGGGGGCAATGAGTTTGAGGGCAGGCATACTGCCAGGCGGTCACCCCCCTAGGACAGCACAGACAGCCTCCACACACACGCCCCCCCCCCCCCCCCAGAACGGTGATGCCCTGGGATGGCGGCGCCCCCGTTAAAGGGCAGGCAGCCAGGACTAAGACAGCTGACGGAAAATAGGGCAGACTGGGGGGGCCAAGGTGGTTGGGAGGGTTTCTTTTGTTGTGTTTGTGGGTGGGGGTGCAGATAGATGGAGGGGGGGCAGAGCCCAGGGAGACACGTGTGTTTCAGGGTGGGATGCAGGGGGTCATTGGGGCTAATGAATACAGCCTCTCAATATTTCACCCCCCCCCCCCCCCCCCCCCCACTGCCTGTCTGGTGACAGAAGGGGGAGGAGGGTGGAGCAAGTGCTCAGTGGGCATTGGGGGGGGGCACACTCGTCTCAGCAGTACCCCGCTAATCACAGTCCTGTTCAATTAGCCACTGCGCAATCACCTCCCCCTCCCCGCCCCCCACCGGCGACTGGGTGGCGTTAACCCAGCAGGGAGAAGATCCTGTCACACTGCCGTCTGTCAGCCCACACTGAAGGCGCCCCCCCAGTCAATCAAAGCTCCATGACTGACAGCTCAGCCCATCTACTAGCCCCCAGGGGGGAAACGGGACCAGCGAGACGCTTGGCAAGAAGGGAAGTGTGGGGGGAGGACCCCCCCCCCCCCCATAGCCAAGGAGAGCTCAATATTAGATTCATTCAGAAAGCTGCAGGGGCCAACCAGCCAGTTATACTGTAGGAGAGCGAGAGAGACAGGGGGAGAGAGAGAGAGAGAGAGAGAGGGAGAGAGATGGGGAGGAAAAGAGAGATGGGAGAGAGTCAGGGAAGAGAAAGAGAGAGAGGGAGAAAGAGGGATAGAGACAGAGAGATGGGGAGGGAGAGAGATACAGAGAGAGAAAGGGGGGAGAGAGATGGAGAGAGACAGGGAGAGAAAGATAGGACAGAGAAAGGGAGACAGGATGAAAGAGTGGAGGGAGAGGTGGGGAGAAAGAAAGAGAGAAGAGGGGTTGAGAGGATACAAAGGTGCATGGAGAGAGAGAGTGGGAGGATGAAGAGAGATGGAGAAGGAGAGAGAAGCAGACGGGTGAACGAGGGAAAGCGGTACAGTGATATGGAAATGCAGTGGGGGGCTTTAATGCAGTGGGGGGCGGGGGAGGCGTGCTTCACAGCCGTCGGGCGTAAATGGTGCGCGGAGTGGCTGGAGCCGCACGCGGGGGCTGGCAGAGACAGCCTCCCCGCGGTATTTCAGGGTTTGCTGTTAGATCCCACGGCCTGGGGGGGGGCGGGGGTAGGGGTGGGGTGGCGCTTTTCCATTCATCAAAGGATGAAGGGGGTGTTATTAGAAGGCACGGTGCGCTGACTCGCCCCTGCGCTCGTCCCTCTGATCTCTCCTTTCTTCCTCTTCTCCCTGTCGTCCTCTTTCTCTCCTAATGAATGCCCCTTTCTGACTGATTGGCAGCTCTCTGGGGGCGGGGTTCGGCTCGGCCGGCGACGACACCCAGGGGGGCAGCGACTCACAGAGGAAGAGGACCAAGCTGTCCAGCCGTGCTTTCGCCCACCTGGGGGGGACACAGGTCAGTGGCCGGGGGAGGGGGGTTATACGTCTAATGAAGTGATTGTCATTTGGGCCCTTTGTATGCGGGTTGCAGACAATGGGAGATGGGGGGGGGGGTGGTTGAATTAAATGGCTGCTGGTTCGAGTCGCAGGAGGGCCCTGCTGGGCGTCTTTCTGTCAAGCACTATACACTGATCCTGCCCTAAACACTGATCCTGCCCTATGCACTGATCCTGCCCTAAACACTGATCCTGCCCTATGCACTGATCCTGCCCTAAACACTGATCCTGCCCTATGCACTGATCCTGCCCTAAACACTGATCCTGCCCTATGCACTGATCCTGCCCTAAACACTGATCCTGCCCTAAACACTGATCCTGCCCTATGCACTGATCCTGCCCTAAACACTGATCCCACTCTATGTACTGATCCTGCGCTGATGCTGCCCTATGCACTGATCCTGCCCTAAACACTGATCCCGCTCTATGTACTGATCCTGCGCTGATCCTGCCCTATGCACTGATTCTGCACTAAACACTGATCCTGCCCTGTGCACTGATTATGCCTTAAGCATTGATCCTGCCCGATTCACTGCTTCTGCCCTTCGCATGTCATTTATGGCAGGACACACAGTCCCTTAAACGTGCTTCTGCTTTATTTCGATCGTCAAACCATCAACCAGGTGTCATTATGAAAAGCTTTAGCTCCTCTTCCTCCTCAGATGAAGGAGGGGAGGTCAAGACCTGGGATCCAGCGAGGGGTGCTGAGCTCCAAACTTGCACGCAAGGTGTCACAGCTAACACGGAAGGCCCAGACCAAGCAGCACCCCCTCACGGGGGCCCACGGCCGGGCCCCACAGCCAATGAGGGCCAGTGATTCTGGTGGCCAGAGCGACACAGGTGGGTGTGGATCATTCAGACAGGGAGATTCCGTCACACAGGACCACAGCAGGAAAGTGTCCAGTTTGAACTCCTGCTACCCCCCAACAGCCAGCGGAGATGGGGGAGTGACTCAGGAGGGTAGGAGGGGGGGGGATGCACAGATGAAGAGCCCCCTCCACTTGCAGGCCACTAGCCGTTCAGGGAACGAGCAGCTGCGCACACGGCAAGTGATGGAGGAGAAGGACACGTCACCCACGGACAGCGAGTCCTCGGAGCAGGGTGAGTCCAGTGGGGGGCACCGTTTGGGGTCCAGGGACACCTTCTGCTGAGTTCTCTGAGAATAACGGACCTTCTAGTAATGGGAGAGCACAGGAGAGGAGGCCATTTTCCCATCGGTGACATTCCAGAGTAACTGGAATAATGTTTAAATGTAAGGGACAGTTAATGTGGGCAAAGGTTAGGGGCACGACCAGGTCGCATCTCTTTCAGTGATTTGTTGATTGCCCTGAAAGTTATCCTGTTTGTTTCCAGTGGGCTGATGACGCCTGCCAATGACACTCGAGGGGTGGGGCTCTGGGGGGGGAGGGCTTTAGATGGGTGGGGCTTTAGAGGGGCGGGGCTTTGGGATGCGACCAGGCAGGAGTCGGGTCCAGTGTTGACACTCCATTCCACCACAAAGGCCAGATCTGTCTGGCCTGAACTTAAGTTTCCTCTTATGTTGAAATCTCTGATCTGGCCCCATCTGCAGACGAGGAAGATGAAGGCAGTTACGACAGTGAGGAAGGACAAAATGGCATCAAAGCTCCTTCCTCCAAGGAGCCTTCTCCGTGTACAGCCACCACTGGTCCCTCTCCATCTTCTGTGGTGAAACTGGAGGCCAATCAAAAGGCCAAGAATAAGAAGGAAAGACAGGGAATGCTGGGTAAAAATGTGTCCGCCCTAATTACTGATTAGAGCGCATGAACAAGCCTGTTATTCGTTGTTCCTTTGAGTGGCAGGCAGTCAAACTGTTATGACTGCGGCTTCCAGGCACACCGACCACGCACGGCTCAGCGGGAGAGGTGAAAGTGAGGAAGAGGGCCCCCTGCAGGCCCGGTCCTGCCATTGCAGCAAAGAGACACCCTGAGCTCTCGCCGCAGGAGGGGTCAAAGCTGGCACGCGGCTCCCGGGTACCGCCACACCAGCAGGAGGCACTGAAGTTGGGGATGGGGGCCAGGGCTGGGTCCTGCGGGCGGGGCAGCGGCTTTCGTGCCCTGGGTTTGGCCGGTGAAAGGTTGAAAAACACCACTTGTAGGACCGCCGGGCTGCAGGCCTCTATGAGCAAGGTGAGCACGGCCTGGACGCTCAGGGAACTGCAGTATTTCGTTCATCTTTTTCCGGCATAATAGAAGCATGACAGCTCAGCCCCTCCTGGATTTCGAGGAAGGAATGAGGGCAAAAGGCTCTCATTACTCACAGGAAAAATTCACACTGTCATTCATATAATAACGGGCTTGATTAGCATAGATGGAGAGACTTGCTGGTGGAACCTCTGTTTAGTCAAGCTTATTTAAATGCTTTGTTTACCCTGATGGATAGTAAAGTGTGTAAGAGCGAAGTGTCTGCAGCAGGGACAGGGTGAGCAGAGGTGGGGTGTGGGGGCGCTCGGCCTTGTCGGGAAGTTGGTCTCAGCATGGTTGTGATCTCTGCCCCCTGCAGAGGATGGGCAGCTGGCCAGGCCTGGGCGCGGCCCCCAAGGGAAAGGAGCGAGGCAGGGGCAGGCCACGTAGGAACAAGCAGGTGAGCAGGGAGCGCTTGGGGTGGATGTGGGGAGGGGTGATGATTGAGGAGAGCTTGCATTGCCGTCCCGGCTGTGCCGATCCTGTAGAGACTCATATAGGCAGATTACATAACACGGGTAATATGTCAAATGTAAACACTTGCAAATCATCCCAGATAAGATAAGGATGTTGGGGTGGCGGGGGTGGGGGGGGGGGGTGATGCATTGTTAAAGTGGAAGTAAGAGGCGGTGAGACGTTCCGAGCAGTAAATCAGCCGCTTCTGCCCCAAGTCATCCCGAAAGTATGCGAGACAGACCATTTACGGCAGGCTCAGGGGGCATCGCTGCTCTGCAGCAGGAAACTGGGGCAGAACTGGGATCTCCACCCACACCAGTATCCCCCGGGGCACTATAATCAAATGGGCTTTTCTTCTATGGACCTCAGAGGACAATTCTGAAACTCAAGTACACAGACAAATAGACTGTTTCACAAAGAGCTACTGGCTGCCTCAGAATCTGCCCAAAGTGGACTAGGCCGCTACTGGGCACGATCCGCGAGGCGGGAAGCTGCGCGTGTCACATGATTTTCACGTCTTCTTGTCCCCTTCTGCCCAGTCCAAGGCCCATGGCGGAAGCCGGCTGCTGGAGAAACTGGCAGCGGATGAGGGCTTCCAGATGAACGAGGACAGCAGCTTCTCGGACGGGGACGAGGACGAGGATGGTGGCGATGGGGAAAACATGCTGCAGTCGCACAGAGCGCCCCCCGCAGGTAGGAGTGAAGATTATCTATGCATACAAGTTGGTCTTCCTATCTAAATGGGGACCGCCCATTCATTTCTATGGGAAAAACCCTAATCCCCATCACGACACCCGTAACCCCTACCCATCCCTAACCTTAACCATAAGTAACCAACCCAAATACAAGACTTTTGGCATTTTTACTTTTTAAATTGCATTCACAGATTTTTATAAAACTGAGGTCATCCAGATGGGGACCTCAAAAGATGTCCCCAAAATTAGGGAAATTTCAGGTTTTACTACACTTTGGGGACAATTTGGTCCTTATATGTGATCTATGCAAACCCACACACACACACACCCACACACACACACACACACACACACCCACACACACACACACACACACACACTGTACCATTCTGGCTAACAAATGGGATCGAGCCAAAGCATATTATAGGTGTATAAGTCTCCTTCCTGTGCTGCCTTCATGTTAGCCCCCCTTGGCCCCCCTTGGCCCCCCTTGGAGCATTATGCTGGGGACACAAGGGCCCAGTACAGGCCTGGCAGTGTAGAGTGGTGGGGGTTGCATGTGTGCTGTGAGGCCTCGGTCCTGCTACTGTCTGATACCACTGCGTGCCCCCCCCCCCCATAGCCCTCCCGAATTGTGTGCTGACCAAGGAGCTGCTGGTGGACGGCCTGAAGGTGCTCATTTCCAAAGAGGACGAGCTGCTCTACGCAGCGTACGTGCACACGCTGGAGGTGCCCGGCATGTAAGCTCCGCCCCTCCACCATGACTCCGCCCTCCCTGCCTCTTATTGGTTGACTGATCCCACCACCCCCTCACCTGAGATCTCTGGGGCTCTGTGACCTGAATTCCAGCTTAAAGGCACTGCGGGGATGGGGGGGGTGGTTAAACAGCTGACGCTCTTGCGCATGGCGCCCCCCCCCCTCCCCAGCACTGAGCATTCCCCCCATTTCCACACTTCAAAGTACAGGTTATGGACATCCCAGCCAACCCCTTCAGGAATAACCGCAAGTGAGATGACCCATAAAAAGGGGGCCCCCTCTCACCCCTCCCTCTCACTGCCCCCCCATCTACTCCTTCAGCTACAGTGTTGTCATCGACGGAGAGCGGGGACACCGGCCCAGGATCTACTCCCTGGAGCAGCTGCTTCAGGAAGCCGTGAGTTATTCTCCCCCCTCCACATCCCGCCTCCCCCCACCCCACAGTCACCATCCTCCCCATACCATCGTAGCCTCTTCTCCCAAACCCACAGCCTCCATAGACTCCCCCCAGAGGGAAGCATTGTCAGGAAGGGCCAGTGAGGGCGTGGGGTGGGGGGGGGGCGGACACAGCCCAATTCCCCAACAATCTGCTCAAGTCATTAAAGGCCGAACATCTGTGTCCGGCAGGGATGTGTGTGTGTTCTTTATTACTGTGTTTTTAATCCCATTCCGGGTGACTGTAGGTAGAACAACTTACAAACATCTGCGGTAGATGATATGATTTTGTTGAGGGGGGTGGGGGGGGGGGGGTAGAGGGGGCAGGATATTTTTGTTTTCATGGGAAAACCCCGATCCTGCCTCCTGTTGCCGTCAACACTCCCCCCTTCCTAGGGCGTGCCTTGACCCCACATGGCCGGCAGATTGAGCTCAATATGCCCCCCCACCCCCGGCAGTCACACGCATCCATGTTCAGCCCCAGCTAGCAGAGAGCAGCCAGTCAGGGGGGGGAATCTTGCTTGTTTTGTCTCTGGGTTCTATCAGTCGTGATTGTTCCCAGTTGGTTTAGCTGCAGCGCCTGGGGGGGCTGGGGGCCTTTTTTATGCAGCATACTTCTTCATTGAACTCCAGGTTATGCTAACATGCTTAGTTTGTCTAAGCCAATGGGGGAGACGGGGCTAATTACACGCCGTAAACCCACAATGCTTTGTCAGCCTTGCAATACATTACCTGAGCTGATATATTTGACTTTTTTTCTGCCTTCGGTGAATAACAAGGCCGAGTTCCTCGGAGGCGGCACTTCCGTCCCGCCATTGTGGGGCTGCTGGACGGGCGCCACATCCAGCACTATGTCATTTCCAGCACTGTGACCCTCAGGGCTCGGGGGGGAATTATGGGAGTATCTTGAGGCAGGGGAATGAGGCGAGGTGGGGGCAGGGGGTTCCGGGAGGATCTAGATCTAAAAAGGGGGAGGGAACAAAAAAGAAAAAAATAAGACAAAAAACGGCGAGACGGAGTGGCACGCGGTGTTGTTGTTTTGCAGCGACGGCAAACAGATACGAGCCCCGGCGCGGGGCGGCGTGGGGTGGCGCGGGGCGGCGTGCCAGCGGGATTAGGCGGCGCAGCTGTCTGTGCTCCTGCGATTAGTCCCTGTGTCGCCTGCCAAACCCCCTCCCACCACCCATTGTAGCGAATGGGCCAGTCTCTCTGAGTAAACACGGCTTTGATGCACCCCCGTGCCATCAATCTCCCCCCCCCCAGTTCTCCGCCAGCACCACCCTTTGCCCAGCACACCCCAGTGGTGGGGAGCTGGCTGCCCCTTTTTTTGTGGTGGGGTGGGGTGGGGGGGGTCACGTTTTGGCATTGTTGCCGCCTGCGATCTGATCCGCCTTTATCTGCGTGAGTCAGCCAGTGCTTCCGGATGCAGCAGCGTAATTAAAAGGGAAACGACGGAGCGAGAGAAGGAGATAGAGGGAGAGAGAAAGATTCACAAAAGCCAAGAAATGACAGAGAGAGGCAGACAGAGACAGAGAGAGATTCACACAACCTAAGACATCCATGGCAAATAAAGGCTTTAGGTTTTACTTTTTCCTGTTTCCCATCTCATTCACTCTTCCTTCACGGCTCCCTCCATCTTTTGTGCTCTGCCTTTTTTCCCTCAGGATTTTGTTTCTGTTTTTCCGGTTCTTGCGCTCAGAGACGAGCACGCAGACACGCACTCACACGCCTGTCTGTAGACACATACCCAGTTATGACCATCGCCTCGTCTTGTCTTGAGATCCATTGACAGCCAGAGTGGAATTCCTGGTGTGTGAACATATGGGGCCAATCAACCCCATTCTGGATCTGAAGCAGACTCATGTGTTCCTGTCCTGGGTCAGATCTACCTTTTCAGGGGCCCTTGGCAAAGCTTTACTCCCCCCCCCCCCCCCCACAATGAAACTGACCATTTGACTTCCTGCACAACACAGGTTTTTTAGGAGTGATTGGCAGCTACCTATTCTGCCTATAGCTACAGCCAGCCATATATATATATTATTATATATTTTTTTATTTTCATGACTACGTCTAGGTTCCCTTGTGCTGATTGGACCCAAGGCAGCTGGCTAGTTTGCCTGTGTCTGGACCTGGCCCTGGAAGTGGCCTCACACATGCACTAACCTTACACAGCACCGAGAAACAATCGCAGAATATCGTCAGGCTACTAACCTCTTTACTTTGGACGCGGCAGTGGTCAGGCAGGGGCCTTTTCTAGTTTAGCTTGTCATTTTCTCCCTTTCAATGATCTAACTGCCTCCCAGGCTTCAGGAGTAATACCTGTATATCCTGGCTAAGAGATTGAGCCCCCCCCCCCTCAAGCCTTCATTGAGCATGGGGAGTCAGACCCACCCAAAACCGCGAAGCTGGCCAGCCACTATTAAACAGTCGCCTCTGTTTCTCTTTCGTTCTCCATTTTGCTTTTCTTTGAACGGGTTACTCAGCACGTCTTGAATTACCAATCATGAATTCCAGCCCTTTCAAGGAGGGCCGAGGCTAGAGACTTGGCCCAAGATTAAATATGACTTCCGCTCTGGTTACTGCATTGACGAAGCTAGATGTGTGTGTGCGCTTGCGAGAGTCTGGGTCAGCGTTTGAGTACAAGCCGTCCTGTAACTTAAATGAGCCGTCGTTTGAATACATCCTACTTCTTCCGCTCTCCAGATCCGCATCAGCCTTGAAAACAGAGGCTTGCTCTCTCCCTGTCTGGCTCCCTTGGTGTTAAACGCAGCTGCGGTCATAACTCGGAATCCGATTCGGGATTCACTCCCAAGCAGCTACAGAGGAGGCTTTGTGTTGGTGCCCTCACATCCACATCATTTTGTGGTCATTCTTGCCTCATTTTCTAGGGTTTCCTCTACTTGGATGTAGCCCCTGGTTTCATCCTGTTCGACTCTTTCCCTAAGCGATTCCCAGCACTGGGACTGATAAGCACCCATCTCCGTGTCTGTCAGGTGCTGGAGGTGCGCCCAGAAACAGGCTCCAGGCTGACGACGGGGACGCGGGTGTGCGCATACTGGAGCGAGCGCTCACGGTGCTTGTACCCAGGATACGTGCAACAAGGTGAGGGAGACGGAAAGGTGTGCGCTTGGGTGCTTGTGAGTCTTTGACCTCATGTCCACCCTCATGTTTGGTTTTGAATAATTCGATTGCAGGGGGTCCTGGGGAGGAGCAGAAGGAAGGCAGCGTCATGGTGGAGTTTGACGATGGGGATAGAGGGTGGATCTCCTTGTCTAATGTCCGCTTCCTTCCACCTGATTACCAGATCCACTGTAAGTTGATTAATAACCAATTGTGTGAAAACCCAAAGAAAGAAAATGTTCTGATTCAATTCCCCCCCCACCCCGCCCCCATCCTCACTCAAATACTTTCCTGTGTGTTCAGGTGCAGAGCCACCTCCTACGCTCCTGGCCTCACAAAGTCGCAGAGGTCGCCGGAGCATGGTCCTGGGGAAGAATACACCGTCCAATATCTCCTCTGACCAACTGGACAACGCGGTGGCTGCAAGCGCACAGGACATGAAGAACCCCAGTAAGACCAAGCCAGGTAATCAGACCTGCACCACGCTTCATATGGAAAAATACCTCCGGTCAGCGCATGCATTTGAATAGCTTAGCGGGAATATTTATCCAAGGAGATTTACCGAGTTTATCTCTCTGTACGGCTTAATATCTTGCTGAAGATCAAGCTATTTGTTCTTCAAATATGCTACAGAAAGAGGACCTCTTTGGGCTTGACTACTTTGCTATCTACTGTCCCTGTCAAAATCACTGACGGAACCTACTAGTTTCTCGGTTGTTCCACTTCTTGTAATGACTGGAGGACAGACCTGTAGCAAATCTGCAAACAAGGCTGCAGGGAATGTAATGCTGCATCTCGCTTATTCATCATGGGAGGTTGCTACAGCCATTGGGCTGCAGTGTCAGTTTCCTGCAACTGAAATGGATATGTGGTTCATTTCTGTCTCCCCTTCCCTCCAGGCAAACCAAAAAGTGTCAACTCAGGAACAAAGAGTCCCACGTCGGACAGTGCGAAAGAGAGCAGTACCCCCCTTCTCACCTGGCCGGCGATCGCTGTCCCCAGAAAAAAGCCCTCCCACAACTTCTTCCAGTTCAATGGCACCCCTAGGAAAACAACTAAAGGGAAGGATATGTTCCCCCTCCTCATGGGTTCGACTTCAACCCCAGCCAAAGGCATCTTCAGAAGCACCTTTGAGGTGGATTCCTTCAGCAGCATTGCTAATGGCTGCTCCTCCTTTGGCAGCCAGTCAGCCATTGTGCCTCTTGGCCCTAAGAATACTGCCTGCAGTCGGAGCAGGAGACCAGGAGAAGTCAGCACTCTTCGGAGTAAAAAGGCTGGTTCAGAATTCCTGGTGAAGCTGGATCATGAGGGTGTGACATCACCCAAGACCAAAAACAGCAAAGCCTTACTGTTGCTTGGCTCCTCATATCAGGGTAGCAGGATGGACAAGGGATTTGGGACTAAAGGCTTAGGGGACATGTCTTCGCCGATGGGACACTCACACCCAGTGCTGCTCGTCAAGGACAACAAGAAGGGTGGAAGTGCCCGTGCCGAGCTGCTGAAGAAGGGGGCCTCTCACCTGCGGAAGCCATCTCCTGCCCTAGCAATGGGCAGCTACTCAGACTTTGCCATAAACTGCCTCACTGACTGCCACGGTTTCTACTCTGACATGGACGAGGAGGACGAGGAGGAAGATGAGGAGGGCAGAGCAGAGCTGGCTGCAGCCTCAGGCGGCCTGAGGACAGCGGGACGCTTCCTCTCTCGCCTCTCTGTGTCTTCCTCCTCTTCTGGGTCCTCCAGCTCATCCAGCTCTGGCTCCTTGTCCAGCTCAAGCCTCTGCTCCTCTGACAACGACTCATCCTACAGCTCAGAGGACGAGGAAGGCTCTACCCTGCTACTGCAGGGCTGCCTCTCGTCTCACCGTGCCCTGCTGCCGTCCACGGAGCCTCCGGCGCAGCGGACCTTTGTGGCAAAGGCCATGGCCATAAGCAGTTCCAAGGGAGGAGGGGTCAACAGCAACAGTGCTCACAACAGGCTGGTCAGGAGGAAAGAGTGCATCAGCTCTCCCTCCTCACTCTTACCATCCAAAAGCTCAAAGGAGCTTCCGAGGAGGGACAAGCTACCGTCAGCTAATAGTCCACCCAAGATGGCTCCCTTCCTTCCAGCACGGCAACTATGGCGGTGGTCTGGCAACCCAACCCAGGTGAGATGGCTTCACTGCTCAAGATCACACATTGAAAGTTAGTTTATACTTATGTTCATATGGTGAACCGCTCCCACAGGCTAATGCTGGTTTCTAGTATATAGGAGTAAAATGATGTGTTGTGTTGGGAAGGCTATATCTGCTGGCAATTGGTTTGCTGTAAACCAACCCAAGCACTGAAGGTGTAACTAGTCCTTCTAGACATTCATGCCTGACAAACTAACCAAGATCAACGTATTCAGTACCGTTCTGCATACAAGTATGTAATAGGGCCCAGGAAGTTGAGCGTGTTACTAAGCAAAGGACTTGCTGGAGGCTCTCCGGAATAAGCATGACATTTCTGGCTGCTTCTGTGTCCACAGAGGAGAGGCATGAAGGGCAAAGCACGCAAGCTCTTCTACAAGGCCATCGTGCGCGGCCGCGACATGGTGCGTGTGGGCGACTGTGCCGTGTTCCTGTCCGCCGGCCGGCCCAACCTGCCGTACATTGGCCGCATCGAGAGCTTCTGGGAGTCCTGGACCAGCAGCATGGTGGTGAAGGTCAAGTGGTTCTACCATCCAGAGGAGACCAAGTTGGGCAAAAGGCACAGGGATGGCAAGGTAGAGCTCTCTCTTACACTGCTGCAGACAGGTTTGGCTTTTAGGTTTGGGTTTTAGGTTTTTCAAAGCTAGGATGTTCTTGGATGTTTTACCTCTGTGTTGCTTGTATGAATTCAGAATTTGCATACAACCTGCCTCAAAGTCATCCTTGAAGACTAGAGTATCCTTGTCCCTTGTTTACAGTTGTGTGTCAACATTTTCAAAATATTGGAACCAAGGGCTGGTATTTTAATACTAGCTGGGAGACTCAAAGCCTGTGTTTTATTTAACTATAGTAGCCTCGGGCATTAATCTTATGTTCCTTTCAATCTGTCCCAGCATGCTCTGTACCAGTCCTCCCATGAGGATGAGAACGACGTGCAGACCATCTCCCACAAGTGCCAAGTGGTCAGCCGCGAGGAGTACGAGCAGCTAAGTCGTGGCCGGAAGCTGACCCCCGACAGTCAGGACCTCTACTACCTGGCTGGAAGCTACGACCCCAGCAGCGGTCAGCTGGTCACTGCCGAGGGGGTGCCTATCCTGTGCTAGCAGCCCCGATATTGCTCTCCTGGTGGCACTACTGAAAGACCTCAATCAGAAATGATGGTCGACGAGCTGTGATTTTTTTGCCTGACAGGGGACACTGTGAAGGGCAGGAGTTGTAACCGCAGACATGCAACTGCCCCCTCTGTCAGAACTTCACCCTCTGCTTCCGCTACCCGCTGCTGGCACAGCGATGGAGAGTGGTAGGCTGCTCGGGAAGTGAACCTTGGTCCAGCTGAGGCACGCCCCATGGTGGAGCACGACGGCACTGCAGAAGATGAGGAGCGGGAGTGGGAGAAAACCTCACGCTGTGTTGGTCCTGTGTTGGTCCCCTGAGAAGCCTCTGTCATGAGCTGTTAACTACTGGAGCACGATCAAATGCAACCTCTGCAGGCTAAATAGAGACAAAAAAAGACACAAATGGAGTTTGTAAAAGGAGGTCCTCTTTGACGACTCGGCAGTACGGGTCTGTAGGTGCCCAGAACAACGGAAGGCACGGGTTAAGATGTGGTCCGAACTGGCCGGCTTCGGATCATGGGGGTGCACTGGAATTGTACAACTGGCACGAAGAGAAAGGCCTTGCAGGAGAGCAGGCCTTCAGATGTGTACAGGATACTGTCTAAACCACAATTTGAGTATTTAAAACACCTAGGCAACTCAAGTAGTCATTAAAATAAGTATCCAAATTTCGTCTACTTAAGAATAACTGTCTGAGTAAGCCATACAAATCAGTACCTCTTGCCTATTCGAATTCAGGTGTAAAACTGTACAGATCAATGACTCTTTTCCACATTTTTTATACACATATCTCTGCAAAGAGAGACACTCGCCCCTCCTTTGATGTTTTTCGATCGCGCCTTTTATTTTTCTAATGGTGGAGCGTATCGACTTAAGACCGTCCTGGTGAAGATGAGCAGACGGTGGCAGAGGAGGCTAGCCCTGCCTGTGCCCGGCTGAATCGAGACGGAGCACGGTGCAGAGTGCTGGTGGCAGTTTGGAACGACGACACGGGCATATTCCCCTGGGAAGAGGCTCCGATCAGGAGCGAAGGAGCAGGAGATTGCCTGCCAGCCTGGCTATTTGTCCGCCTCATTACATTTCCTGTTCATTTGTCTTTTTCTTTTGGCAACTATTTATTTTATTTTTTTCAAATCGCTATGCTACTATGAGGAGCAAAAAACTAAGAGACAGCTGCCTTGCCTGTACAAGAAGACAAAGACAAGGAAAATGCAAATCCTGAAACTTCACGAGGACACATTACAAGCGCCAGTGACCGACAAACGAAGCGGCCGGCGATCGTTTGCCGACGAGATGCCGAAAGACGGTCTCTATTGTTACTTACCGACCCTCATAAATGAGGACTAAGAGGGCCAGCCTGGTCTCTGTGGGTGTGCGTGATTTTTCTCTGGTTTTGAAGGTCACTTTGAAACGTCAACACTTTTTTTCTGGCTTCAGAAACCAAAGGACCTGTAAGGTTTTCGTTAAATTATGATAAATTAAGTATATAAAAAATCCAATCAGAGTGTTGTATTTTTGTTAAATCCGGGAGCCTGCAATCAGATTGACGGACCTGATTTATTTATGACTAATTGACAATGTTGATTCTTACTTGTATCGCGGGAGCACTCTCCGGCGTAAGCGTTACATACCCGTAACGTCCCTGTTACGTTGCAGCAACGTTGAGAGAACCCAGCGCGCGTGCGTGTGTTTGCGTGTGTCTGTGTGTGTTTTGCTGTTTTCGCGTCGCAACCGGACCTGCGACTCTGGCACTTGTAGGCCCGTTACGGCCTCCTCTGTGTAACTGTGAAGGACAATCAGACTAGCAGCGATGTGGCGCATTTTCCAAGGGGGCACGCATAATCAAACACGTCATGTATTTGGGTGTTTTTTTTGCCAAAACCATTTTGTCATTCTTTTTGTTGCTGTCATTTAATATGCAAACCTGTAATAAGTTAATTAAGTGTGTGAATGAGTACATGTGGGGGACGGGGAACTGTTGTACATTTTTTTGTATGTTAGTGTTGGTGTTACGAACATTGCAAACCAAATAGCTTTAAAGAGAAATCAGGGGCTACATTAAATGTCGCTTACCTTTTTAACTGCGGTATGACCTAAATGGTTGATGTCCTAAAATAAAACAAATATGTATTTTACGCAAACTTACACTGGATTCATTTCTGAACATTGTTTGATAGCATCAGCAGCGTGCCTTTAGGAGTGTCTGTGATCCCCCCCCCTCCCCCCACAGGAAGTGACATCATTGTGCAGCCTGATTTTGATACCCACAGGGAAATACTTTACTGGTTTATCAAATTTTGTTGTTTAAGTTTTGTTGTTGTTATTGGATTAGCCATTGCGGTCTGTGTTCCCTCTTGATAAACAGCCATGGTTATTTTCTAACCTTGCTGTGTACTGTAAGCCTACAGGCCATCTTATGCTAAGTGATTTAAAAATTCAGTTTATCTTTTTTTTGTACGTATCAAAAAAAAATCTCCAAGAGTTCTTTGTCTGTCTTAATGTTTTAAGAAGGGCAGCACATTTTTCAACATTTTTTGCCTCCATCTAAAGCTGTCAGTTTTAACATTTTTAAGCTTATTTTTAAAAAAGAAATCTGCTTGTGAAATCTGATGTTGAAAAGCACTAACTGCAAGTAGCAGGTCTGTTTACCGGGGACTCGAGGGACTCCCTCATTCTTTTAGTACAGGTGTCTGAAAGGTTGTCAGTCACTATTATATAATGGCAGCACTAATGATCACTGTCCTCTGTACCATTAAGAGACATTAAGAAACAAATTCAGTTCATACTAAGCCGCAAAGCTGGGTGACCATATTGCCCGTCCTCTCGCTAATACCTCCTGAATCATACTGCTCTTTCTTAATTTGATTAGAATCCATGACAGATCTGTGCTCCTGCTGCCTCTGTTATTCTCAGTGTTCTGCTTTTTTAAAATAGTTATTGGAGGCACAGGGAGATGGGCCCCCCCGGGAAGCCGGCCCGTGACGGCAAAGGCCGGAGGAGCCCCCCGACAGACCCCCTCTGCCGCATGTCTGCGTCAGACGCATGTGTGAATGACACTGGATGAAGGGACACGAATGTACTGAGGACTGAGTGTATAAAAAAAACTCCAATCATGTAGACTGTGACTATTTCTTTCCGGAGCAGAGCACCAGAATCCGTAAAGGGGTGTAACTCCAAGGGGGGGCCTTCACAGACGAGCACAGTCGTGCAGAAAAAGGGACTTGCCTTCTCCAGTCCTTTTTGAATCAGACCGGTCAAAGTGTAACCCCTTGGTGCATGAAGGTGGTTTTTAACGGGGCACGTGACGATGCGATTGGGCACATTCTCATGAGACAGAAGTGATGTCACTGTGGCAAGATCACACCCCCCCCCCCCCCAAAAGACACAGGTGCAATACTATTATAACATATAGAATTGCATTGATATTCAGTCGTTAGGATGCGAGGGCTTAATGCAACTGTGATGAATTACTGAAGGAGATGCAGGAACATCTCTCCTTACATGCCATGTTATTTAAAGTCACTATTGACCGCGCTTAGGAGGTAATAAGTTAAGGGTTAAGGCGTGTACCTAAAAAGCGGTATTTCTCAGAGTTGCTAAATAAATATAAAAATATTTTAACACTGATTGAGATTTTTTTGAGAGATCGATACTGGTATTTTGTAATTTCTTTGTTGTCGTTCCCCCTCGCAAAGGTGTTCCATGTGGTAAAGATGTTGTAAAGGTTCTACAGTGACGGCTCCGTTTCCATTCCACACTTTGGGTCGACGTCAAAATGGAGTTTATGAACTATGTAAAAGCATTTCAGTATTAAGATTTTTATATATGGCTTATGAATAAAGATAAGAAAACCATGGCATTTCTGTCTGTGTGTTTTATCCTGTCACCCCGACCCCCTGCGTGTCTTTGATTATGTCGAATTGTCTGTCACCGTTGATCTGTCTGTCAAACATTCGTTATAAGGTCCATCCCATTAACTCTGAACACCGCGCATGTAATCACCTGAAATGTCTATCCAAAGTGACAATTTCATACTTAAACATTTCTCTATAGCCAGATATTACGTATGGAATCAATTAGTGGTAACAACCTTAATTTAGGGTAGAGGAAACACCACAAGCCTGCTACCAGATGTGCTTTACTAGGCTCTAACGTTACCCTCAGTTCTCTGGGTTGAATGTAGGCTCACGTCAACTGCACTCCATCAATTAAAGTAAACCGGCTAATTAGACTGATCGCACGCCACTCACGGTCATACCGCTACATCCCATTCAGTGGCGCCATAAATAGCTTGCGCCTATCCCGGCAGAGCTGCCAACCCCCAACCCGCCCCCAGGGTCTCCAGACACATAGGCACCAAGGAGTCCGGCTCCTAACCTCCCCCTCCCCTCCAGTCACGCCCCCTGCCTCCAGCGGGTTAGAAGAGCTTCACCGATTCAGCATCTCCTTCACTGGCTCCGCACACTTTGCAGTCCCACATTGCCCGGGTCTCTCACTGGGAGGTACAATGATGGAAACCTGCCATGTCTTTCATACCAATTGTATGCGTATGTGTATAAGGGACCCCCCCCCCCCCTGACTTCACCCAAAGACCATCACTGTGGGTCCATGTGGGGCCCAGAAGCTCCTCCTCACCTCATAAACGCCCCAGCCCCTGCATGACCTTGCCTGGAGGTGGGGGAGGGGGTGGCCTTAATGGATGAGGTGTTGCTGGTAAAGTGAAGAAGGCAAACAAGACTGGAGAAAGGAGGCCTGGGTACAGAAGGCATCTGAGAGCCCATCCATCAGCCGCCGTGAAGCAGGGCGCTTCTGGTCTGGTGAACCTGTCTGTGTGCAGGGGGTTAAGGTGGGGCACAAGGGCCGGGGGCTCCAGGTTTACCCTCAACAACTGATCTGTGACCAGTGTATCATGCCGCACTTATCAGACAGGTCCAGGGTCCGCTGTGTGTTCACAGCAAACTGTTTGATTGGCTACGGTCCAGAAACCACTGCTGCTGAACCAGCAACACCAAGCGCTCCCCAAGATGCTGAACTGCATGCAGGTACCGCAGGACTGAGGCCGGCCCCCCAGGCGGACTCACAGTCCCACCCGTGTGTCCCAGGGTCACGGACTCCAGTTGGGTTTTTGGCTGTAGAGGCAGCTGCCGGAATCGGGACACGCTGGGCGCTAACAGCTAATGCTCAGTGATTATTGTTAAAGTCTCAGAAAGGTAATGAGAAGCTAATGCAGAGAAACCTGATGAAATCCAATACCGGTCTAAGGTGGAGACAACGTGTTAAAAAGGAAACACGCACACACACTCATACACAGATACACACACACACTCATACACAGATACACACACACACACTCATACACACATACACATACATACACACATTCATACACAGATACACACACACACACACACTCATTCATACACAGACACACACACACACATTCATACACAGACACACACACACACATTCATACACACACAGACACACACACACACTAATACTCGCTCATTCATACACAGACACACACACATTCATACACAGACACACACACACTCATACACAGATACACACACACACACTCATACACAGATACACACACACACATTCATACACAGACACACACACACACAGACACAAACACACACATTCATACACAGACACACACACACACATTCATACACAGACACAAACACACACTCATACTCGCTCATTCATACACAGACACACACACACACACATTCATACACAGACACACACACATTCATACACACACACATTCATACACAGACACACACACACACACATTCATACACACACACACTCATACTCGCTCATTCATACACAGACACACACACACACACATTCATACACAGACACACACACACACACTCATACACACACACACATTCATACACAGACACACACACACACACACACACACTCCCACTCTGACTTCCCTGCCGCTTCCCAGTCTGCTAATCCATCTCCACGCTTCCGAGGGCCACTGTCACAGACCGATGCGCCTCCCCTGGGGTATTATGGGGGATTTGGGCGGTGGGGGGGTTCCTGAGCTCATGCCACCCCGCCATGGCATCCTGGCCGTTGGCAGTACAGCAGCAATACTGAAACATGCCCCCCCCCCCCCCCGCAGTACGTTTGTGTGTGTCACTGCCTCGCTCCCAGCCGCGGCGGGGGGCTCAGTCCGGGATTATCTGTGATTACAGCCAACGGGGAGGCTGAGGCGGGGGGGTGGGGAATGCCCTCAGCAGCTCATTCAAATTAGAGAAGCTGCATCTCAGGCAAGCATCCGGGTTTGTAATGATTAATGCTATTAGCAGTACATCACCCTGCCACTGGAGGTCCCTGTATTTAAGGGGTGAATGAGAGAGCCCCTCACCCCCAGCCTCACTGTCTGCTGCAGTGCACTGCGGAGCTGGGAATTAGCTTACACTTCTCCCTATAGGATGGTGGTGCTCTGCCCCTCCCCCTGGATCTGCTCCGTCCCAACAACATACTGTGGGTATTTTCAGGTGACCTTTTCGCTACAGATGCACAAGTTTTGGTAAACAACACATTAGAATTTGGTGATCAGTGGTCATTGTTGACACACCACAGCACACAGTGCACAACAACAAAGTGTCCTCTGCATTTAACCCACATGTGACATCGTGACATAGCAGGGGGCAGCTAATTCAGCACCCGGGGAGCAGTGCTTGGGGGCGGCACCTTGCTCAGGGTACCTCAGTGGTACCTTGCTGGTCGGAGACTCAAACCTGCAATCTTTCAATTACAAGTGCACTTCCCTAACCATTAAGCCACCACTGCCCATTCACACTACAACAGCAAAGGACAAAAAAAGAACACATTTTTAATCCTTAAGGTGTTTATAAACAGCTTAATCTTAATTTTAAAGGCGATTTGATCATGCAAAGAATCATCACAGTGATTTACACTATATTGCCAGAAGTATTGGCACACGCCTCCAAATCATTGAATTCAGGTGTTCCAATCACTTCCATAGCCGCAGGTGTATAAAATCAAGCCCCTAGGCATGCAGACTGCTTCTACAAACATTTGTGAAGGAATGGGTCACTCTCAGGAGCTCGGTGAATTCAAGCGTGGTACCGTGATAGGATATGCCACCTGGGCAATAAGTCCATTCGTGAAATTTCCTCTACTAAATATTCCACAGTTAACTGTTAGTGGTATTATAACAAAGTGGAAGCAGCTGCAGGAAACAACAGCAACTCGGCCACAAAGTGATAGGCCACGAAAAATCAGAGCAGGGACAACGCATGCTGAGGCGCACAGTGTACAGAAGTCGCCAACTGTCTGCAGAGTTAATAACCACAGACCTCCAAACTTCATGTGGCCTTCAGATTAGCTCAAGAACAGTGCATGGAGAACTTCATGGAATGGGTTTCCATGGCTGAGCAGCTGCATCCAAGCCTTACATCCCCAAGTGCAATGCAAAGCTTTGGATGCAGTGATGTAAAGCACACCGCCACTGCACTCTAGAGCAGTGGAGACGTGTTCTCTGGAGTGACGAATCACACTTCTCTGTCTGGCAATCTGATGGATGAGTCTGGGTTTGGCAGTTTCCAGGAGAATGATACTTGCCTGACTGCTTTGTGCCAAGTGCAAAGTTTGGTTGGGGGGGGGATTATGGTGTGGGGTTGTTTTTCAGGGGTTGGGCTCTTAATGCTGCAGCATTTGAAGCCATTTTGGACAATTTCATGCTCTCACCTTTGTGGAACCAGTCTGCGGATGGCCCCTTCCTGTTCCAACATGACTGCGCACCAGTCCAGAAAGCATGGTCCATAAGTACATGGATGAGCGAGTCTGGTGTGGAGGAACTTGACTGGCCTGCACAGACCACTGACCTCAACCCGATAGAACACCTTTGGGATGAATTAGAGCGGAGACTGAGAGCCAGGCCTTCTCATCCAACATCAGTATCTAACTTCCTGGAAGAAGAGTCAAAAATTCCCCCTAAACACACTCCTAAACCTTGTGGACAGCCTGAGTGGAAGCTGTTATAGCTGCAAATGGTGGGCCAACTCCATATTAAAGCCTACGTATTAAGAATGGGATGTCATTAAAGTTCATGTGTGTGTAAAGGCAGGTGTCCCAATACTTTTGCCAACATAGTGTATATTTACTACAGTACTTAATGAAAATGAATGTACATGTTACTGTGGCAACCTGGGCAAACCCCCTCCCACCCCCACCTCGTGTGCCATAGCTCATCCTGGACACTCTCCTTCCCTTCATACTCCTCATAGTTTCAAAGCAACACTAAGGGCAGCTTTACGTTAAGGATGCTGAGGTTCTAGAGAACAATTTAAGCAGGGAATCATTATCCATGTAAACGGACGGCTGTCAGCTGTGTGTCACATGCACAGGTGGGCGGTGCTGTGACTTCATACCCCTGCATCTCATTGGTCCGATTTGTACAGCTGCCACAATCACACTGGGACTGACCCCCACCACAAGGGTCAAGATGGTACGATCCACGCTTCACTAATGCCACAGATTGTCTCTCCTCTCCAGTCCTCATTGGAGCAGACTCTGCACACAAAGGCACAGATACGTGTGCCTTGCAAAGGGGGCGATTGGGTGTGCGCCTGTCGCTGGTGACCCTTGACCCTCTTTTGCCCTCATCCTCACCCAGTGGAGGACAAAGACGTTGTGGGAAGGAAGGAGAATGTCTAATGATTCGTGTCCCATGGGGATCCTCTATTGAGATGCTGTGTGGTTTGCGCAATGGCGCCCCCTGTGGCAGATCAGCCCCCTCACTGCTGTGGGAACACTTAGCTGTTTCACTGCAGACAAAAGGCAAAGCTCTTCAGGCTGTAACTCTAACCAAACCCAAGGTGCAGCACTTCACTCTAATTTGGCACCAACAATGGTTCTGTTGCCATTGATACATTGTTATTTAATAAGGATGCAGGTGCTGGTATTTTACCTATATTGGCTGTTATTATTTACCATTTCCTCACCCCGGCTGTGTCTACCCCCCCCGAGCACGAGCTAAGAGCGTGACATTCAAACTGAGCGAGTACTGAAACCGTGGAGCAGTGGTGCATCATGGGACACTTCTGGGGACAGTCATTCCCCCCTCTCTGGGTCCTTGGGACACAGAGAGAAGGGGGCCATGCTGCTGATTAAGGGACGTCTGACCCACGCTTTGTCACACTCAGGGGGACATTCAGGTCAGTCAAAACACAGATGTAATGGGTCCAGGGCCTGAGTGGAGCTGCATAAACAGGTGCTGCTCATTCACGGTAACTTACTGGGACCAAGTGCCTGCAGAAGTGGTGAGTTTCTGGGCCAAAAACCCCTGACCTTGAATTTGGGTCAAGGGCACTGGTCAACCCCGAATCCCCCGCCCTATCAAACATGCATGGAACTCCCACAGCATTGGTAGGACCATGTTTCTGCCGTCTGTACCCAAATCTACGCCCTTGATTGGAGAGTGAGGCCTGCGTTCAAAAATCGATACAGTATTTTTTGAAAAACAATCCTTAATGGGCTAAATGACAGATCATACCACTGATGGCAGCTGCTCATTAACCAATTCAGTGAGACCAAGTAGCCGGGTCTCCAGATCACAGGGTGGAGACACAGTCTGCAGATCCATTCCGGTCAACCCTAGGACAACATGGGCTCAAAGGCCTCCTTTTCTTCACAACTCTTCTTCTACACTCGACCAGTCTTGGCAGGTCCTACATATACCTGCAGTGCAGAAGGCCGTTAGTGTAGCATATATAACTATGGCTAACAGAGCTAGCATGCAAGCTGTGAGGGACGTGTAGCTGTCGAGAGGCTTAACATTAGCACAGGCTTAGCGACGTTCCGGCTTGCTCAATGTTCTTCCCTCCTCTGAGAACCACAGTGTATCCCTCCTGGGTCACATGATCTGTCTGTGGGCAGGAAGCCCATTGAAGAGAAGTTTGTCTTCCATTCTGGATCCTTTATTGTACAGTCTGCCGTCGGCTAGGTGTTTGAAGGAGTCAGGGTTGAATAAGCCTGTGGTCACTTCGCAGACCAGTGCATCAGAGAAGTTGTAGGCCAGCCTTTACCCTGCTTCTTCTTACATAATTTTGATTGGACGATCTAAAATGGAAAACAAAAATGGCATCTCTGAGCCAAAATGGCCGGCAAGAATTTTAGGAAACCGACGACACCCAGCATTACATTTGTTTATGGATTACACTGGATATTTTTAAGGCAGGTAAATATAGTGCCTTTAATGTACAGCCTCTAAATCCTGCTTGGGTGTTGCTATTGTTGGGTAGGCGGGTCACCTTTCACTGCCTGGGCCTCATGAAAATATCGCCTTGCCCCCTGTGGGGGGGCAGAGCTCTCTGGAAGCCCCCGGCCTTTTCATTTCTGGAGGTGTCTGCAGGGGCGATCGCTCAGACCCGTCACCTGCACAAAATCCATCAGGAACCTGAAACGCTCAGCCAACCCCCACCCCCCCAATGCCCCCATTCATCAGCGTCACCCTCTCACAAAGCTCCCACCCCTCTGGGTACCATGTCCCCTCGGCATGACCCCCCCCCCCCCCCCACCACCACCTCAACCAGCCAGCACCTTGAGGTGGTGCTTTGAGAGCCTGTATAAGCTCAAGAAACCATGAACACACACAGACAGAGACACACACAGACACTCAGACACACACACACACAGAGACACACACATACATACAGACACACACACAACAAAGCAAACCACCACCTGGCGTTCTCACCCAAACCCCCTTCCCCCCCCATTTGAGAGACACTTAACGCTGCAGCAGCTGGGAGGCACAGGAACACCTGCGTAAATCTACGTTATGGGCCCCCCTGCCAACGGCTGGCGTGTGGCCCCCGGCCCACTGGCCTCAAACAGCACAATCCACATCTTGTCCAACATGTCCGTCCTTCGCATTAATTTTAACATCACTGGCAGGGGGCACTGGGGGGGGGGGGGCAGTTTCACATGCAGCCGTCAGATGCATCGCGCCGTGCAGTCGCCTGGCGGAAATAACGGCAATAAAATGCAGTGTTAGCCGTTACTAGACCCCGCCGAGGGCCACGTGACAGCCAATAAGAGACGTCTCACTTGCTGGCCTTCTCAGTTTCTCCTCTTGATGACATGGGTGGGAGGGGGGGGGCACAAGGTGTCACATGCCTCTGTCCTTTAGCCTTTTTGGCCACCAAATGAATTCCAGGAAGCGGCTGCTCTCTGGTACCTAGGTCAGCTGGCCGCCCGGAAAGGCGACTCTTCCTTGTATATTTTAATAATCAACTTCGTTATCATTTAGCGACTGTTACCATGCAGAAAAGTATTTGCAGTCTATTTATCTAGCAGATGCTCTTATCCGACGCAGAGTCAGGCCTTAGAGCAATTGGGGATTGAGGGCCTTGCACAAGGACTCAAAGGCGACATCATTCTGCCAACTCTAGGGTTAGAACTGACAACCTTGCTATTCCAGACACAGCTGCTTGACCCACTCAGCCACATCGCCCCCTTGAATCTCCAGCTGCCAGTTTACTGCCCTGAATAGCTGTCAAATTGGGCAAATAAGAGAGAAATTCACAAGCAAACAGGCAGCCGATGTACTGAGTGAATGGAACCGGCAGGGCAGCTATACAGGCTAATTAAAAACACAGACGGTGCCCCAGGTATAGGCAGGCTACACAGAACCGTGCTAATGCCGGCTAACCCGCATAAACGCTTCAGACGGTGCCCCAGGTATAGGCAGGCTACGCAGAACCGCGCTAATGCCGGCTAACCGGCATAAACGCTTCAGACGGTGCCCCAGGTATAGGCAGGCTACACAGAACCACGCTAATGCCGGCTAACCCGCATAAACGCTTCAGACGGTGCCCCAGGTATAGGCAGGCTACGCAGAACCGCGCTAATGCCGGCTAACCGGCATAAACGCTTCAGACGGTGCCCCAGGTATAGGCAGGCTACGCAGAACCGCGCTAATGCCGGCTAACCGGCATAAACGCTTAAAGCTACAAAGTCGGACAACATGCTATTTTTGAAAAATATAAATCACAAGATAGAAGCCTGGAAGGATAATTGAATTTCAATTAGTTGGACTATTATTTCATTTTACATTGGATGTATTATTATTAAATTAACATTTGCATTATAACTTAATATAACATATGGTTTTTATCCTTTTGTTATGATGATTACTTATTTTATTAAAAAGATTAGTGATGATTTATGGGAACGAAGGGCTGTTTTGAAATGATGAAGAATTGTGGCCTCGTTAAACATTTACGGAAAGAGTGATTTCCAGGCCATTACTGCCGCGTGACACTGGCGGCCTGCCAAGTCAATCCCAAATTTGAATTTGAATGGATTTAATTCCTCCCAGTGTTCAGATACTTCTCACTACGACTTCCCTGGATTTGATTTAATTAAGCAATTATTTACATTTATATATTTAGTTTTATTCCAACTGAATTCAAAAGAAGGGAAATTAGTCTAATATTTGTTAGACTCTTAATCTCCTTTGAAGTTAACGCAACATCTTTATTAGAAGCAGACGCTGATTGGTTATTGCTAGTCAGTCTTTATTAGATGTAGACATTGATTGTTTATTGCTAGTCAATCATTATTAGAGGCAGATGCTGATTGGTTATTGCTAGTCAGTCTTTATTAGAGGCAGACGCCGATTGGTTATTGCTAGTCAGTCTTTATTAGAGGCAGACGCTGATTGGTTATTGCTAGTCAGTATTTATTAGAGGTAGACGCTGATTGGTTATTGCCAGTCAATCTTTATTAGAGGTATATGTTGATTGGTCATTGCTAGTCAGTTACTTGATTAATCGGTGCTGATGGTATCTCAGGAAATTCCCATGTCCTTCTGCTCTGCTGGTAGATGTATGACATCACAGCGAAGGAGTCCTTGCTCGGAGATCCCCACAGCTCGGGGGTGGGGGGGGGTTCGAGTCTGGAATTATTTTCAGCGCCGGTTATCTCGTCGGCTGAGCAGCGCGGTGAACTCCATCGATTCGGTGTAGTTCCAGAAACGCTGCCCACGTCACACGTTACAGTCACTCTCACCCCCGAGCTCTGAGCACGAGCTACTACCACGACTCCATTAAGACGGGGACCCAGCGCGGCGATGCCGACAGATAAACCCCCCTCAACCGAGCCTTCCCCCCCCCCCGTACCACCATCCTACAAATCCCCCCTCTCAATCGGCCACGTGTCAGACAAAATAAAACAGCTAATCTAACGTCCAATCAGAGCGCAGGAAGGCTCATTAAGCTGTCCGCAGCCGGGCCCGAGTGTCTGACAGGCACGGATGTCTGGGCAGGGGAAATACTTGGTTGTGACATACATGGAGTCCTCCACTTCCTGCCAGGTCTCTCTTTTTTCTTCTTTTCGGGTAATGGTCTGGCTTCAGGGTGTCTCAGGTCCCAGAGGAGGCCGGGATGAGATGAGGAATTCTTCGTGAGAGTTGTCGGAGCCATTCTGACTCATCCATCACTGCTCACGCCCGGACCGGCAGCCTGTCCTTTGAACTTTCAATTATTTACACCGCTCCGCTGTCTGCTACTGGCTCGGGGGCCATCCATCACGTGCACAAGCACCCGCCCGCCACAACCTCACCTTAATCCCAAGCTAAGCCCCCCCTCCCCATCCTCCTCCCCCCACTGGAGCAGAAGCTTGTCCACCATACCTGAGAGTCGAAACTCCACAGAGGCAGCAGGCAGACTGGTGCAGTAGAGCGGGACGCGGCAGGCTTCCAGGCACCGGTGATGGACTCGGGCTGTGTTTAGGCAGGGGTGTAAACAGGGGCGGGGCTACAGGGACACTGGCCCCTGCTGAAAGCTGATTGGCCCCCAGAGATTCAGCACTGTCATGTAGCTTAAAACCTGATTTGAACATTTCATCAATGTTGTTCCTTTGAGAAAAAAGAGATTGTTGACTAGCAACTACTTTTCCTTTTACAAATATGTTTTATTTTAGAAATAAGTGAAAGGTTAGGAATAGGTCTGTAATTAGCCTGATCAGAGGGAAACAGGTTTCCGAGGCAAAATGCCAATCGACAAGGTCCATGAACTGGAAGCCGCCCCCACTGCCAATTCGGAACCTGCTGGTTACTGACAGGCGCAGAGCATCAGGACGACACGTGTGAAAATGCCAGATGACAGGGCACCAGCAAACCCCGTGCAGCAAAACTCTGAACAAGGAGCCACAGAGCCCTTCAAAGGCAGTCAATAAGGTTGGCTCTAATTAAAGCCTCCTGCTTCAGCCCAGAGCAGATTTCATTCCCTGATTAGGGAACCTGGGGCAGGTGTGACACCAAAATACTCCAATGGTACAAAAATTCAGGAAGGCTGGCAGATGAGGCACTATAAAGCACCCTAACCTGATATCAACAAATCAGTTTCTTGAGGACGGGTCTGACAACAGCAAGCTTGAGTGGATTTGGTATATACCCCAGTATATACCCCAGTCTTAAAGATGAGTTTATCATATTAAGTAGTGTGCTGCTTATTAGTGGTGCAATTTCTTTAAACAGCATTGCAGGAATGTTATCTAAGAAACAGGTCGTAGGTTTTATTTAAGATATTAGTTTAGTAGATCAGATTCACCTATCAGAAGAATTCAAACGCCTCGTCATGTATTTGATCGGATGTAGCAGAACCGTGTGTCTGAATGTCATGAGCAGCTGGTGTAACACTCGGAATCATCTCACTAATGTTGGTTATCTTGTCAAAAAAGTTATTACTGCGAAGTGTCACTGGGACCTGCATGTTCAATGCTGCATGATTCCTTGTCAGGCGTGACACAGCACCATAGAAGTCTGGGATCGTTTTTGTCGTTTTATATCAGTCTGGAGAGGTACGTGGACCTGGCCCTAGGCAATCTGGAAGGCCTCTAACTTAGCGAAACGCTACTTACATTTGGGTTACGGGAAGCTGACATGTTCTACGGATGTTCCACGGGGCGTGTTTCAGGCGACGGGGCCAAAACTGCTACAAAATGCCTGCTCGATCTTTTGGAACACATGATCCATTTCAGCTCACCAGTGGCTTCACCTAACAAGCGTAGTGTGTGGAAGTTTATCAACAGGAGACGCAACAGAGGGAGTCCTTGTCTGACTCTCACCAGTGCGTGGTCTGAGATAGCAGAGTTTACTGGAAGAATTTCCATGTTCTGCAGAAATACCACAGCTAAGTGTGTGATCATACAGATGAGCAGGACCTACGACGTTCTGCGTAAAAGCAACAGAATCAGGTGTGGGGATAAAGGCTTTTTTTAGGGGTCCACCATCATTTTCCATATGGATATTATAATACCCAACAATGTCAACTTTATCTGCACGAATGATCGAGCTTGTTAAGAAATCGGTGAATTCCTTTATGAAGTCACTGTAGTTGCCAGGAGGCCTATGAACAATCACCATAGTGACATTTGTGGGAGATTTGCTTCTTGCGGCAGCATTACATTAAAATCCATGAACTCAAATGCGTTGAATTCATGCCCTAATCTCTCTGTGATACCTAGTTTGCAATCAAAGGTAACAGCAACACCAGCACCTCGGGACTTCAGTCTGGGGTTATGTGTATCAGCATAACCAGGAGAAGCAGATTCATTCAAAGGAATGTAGTCGTCTTGCTTAAGCCAAGTTTCCGTCAAACACAAATTGTCTAGACCGTGATCATTAGTGAGATTATTTATAAGCAGGGTCTTAGTGACTAATAACCTATTCAACAAACCCAACTTTACATTTATATCTCATGTATTACATACTTCAAGATGATGCTGAAGTTTTCAAAGCATCTTTTACGGCAGACTGCACCTCTATGCTTGTTTGTCCGTGAAACAGGCACAGTCCGGATTTTTTGGACCCCAGGTGACAACTCTATGCAGCTAGCAGACAGTTGTCTCAGCCAGTCTGTCTACTGCCCAGACAGGCCTTTGGCGAGTCAGCATTTTGACCTAAGACTATTTGCTATGTTTTTAGAGCGGAGGTCAACACCCACTCATGAAGGGTGAAGGACGTCTCTTTTTAAAAGCTCAGACCTGCCCCAAAATGTCTGCCAATTGTTTATAATCCCACATTATTTACTGGGCACCATTCAGACAGCCAGCGATTAATTGACGATAATCTGCTGTAGATGTCATCGTCTTGTCTAGCGTGGATGGGACCAGAACATCCTCTTAGCAAGAGTACTAACCCCGACAGAATTCAGACACGCACATTCAGAGAAGACACATATGCAGCTGTAGAATCGCACTAACCACGTACCCTCACAGTGGAAAGATCTAGAACTGCCAGTTATTTATGAGACTGGTTTAATGACAGCATGCGGTTCAGCCTAAGATGGTTTTGAGTCCATTAATAATGCAGACTCACCCATCGTCATTAAGGAGAGGACCCACAACAAAAAGGTTTCCTTAAACCAGCTGAATATCAGCCTCAGTATTCTGGCTGATAACATCAAATAATCACAGGGCGTTATGAACAGAAAGCGGGGGAACCCAAGTGTAGAACATGGGGAGTTTACTAGGGACCTGGCGGTTAGAAACGGAACCGGAACAGAACCGGCCAGCAGGATCTTGGTTAGGGTCACCAAGACACACTGATGAAGTCCAGAGGGACCGGGGCCGGGACAAGACCAGAACAGGCAGGCAGGCCTTCAGGACGGACGGATCAGGGCTAGACAAGAGACATAGTTAGTATATTCGGTATATAGTCGCATGAGAAGATAACAATTCCTTGCACTGTAAGTAAGGCAGCCTGAGGTTTTAAAGGCACAGGGCAGGTGGTTCCACTCAGGCGTTGATGAGCTGGCGTTCTCACAATGGGGGAGTGTGACAATGGGCACCAAGGTTAGGGAGCTAGACCTGAGTTTAATGAGAGCAGAAAGGAAGCAGATCTGTGGGGGCTGGGTGACTGAACCTCGAGAAAAGACGCCATGATGAACAGATGGAACGAACATAGAAATGCGTGGACAAAACTTGAAAGGAGGCTTACTGGGAAAAATCTGTAGATCCTCTGAAAGCAATGGAGTTTGACACTGAGGTCTTATATGCTCGATTTAGTTGTAATGTTTTTCATGACACAAAATGTAATGACTGGGACTCAGAGTACAAGGTATAAACATTAGCCATCATGAACCAAGTCTGTGACAGAACACCTCGACCACACCTGTGCCCAGTCTTCTGCCCCCAGGCCCCCCCTGAGAGCAACAGTCCCAACGTTTCTTGAAACAGTGAACCAGAGGGACTGGATGGACAGCCTCCAGGGTGAGGTGAAGCAGAAGGCAGACTTCACAGAGGACTGGAGAACCTGGACGAGGAACTTGGGAACCTAAAACGGACAAAAACACAAAATCCTCCAAAGACAGGACACCAGCAGAACTGCACAGCAGCAGGACTGTACAGCAGCAGCACTGTACACCAGCAGCACCACACAGCAACAGCACCACACAGCAGCAGCACCACACAGCAACAGCACCACACAGCAGCAGCACTGCACAGCAACAGCACCACACAGCAGCAGCACCACACAGCAACAGCACCACACAGCAGCAGCACTGCACAGCAACAGCACCACACAGCAACAGCACCACACAGCAGCAGCACCACACAGCAACAGCACCACACAGCAGCAGCACCACACAGCAGCAGCACCACACAGCAGCAGCACCACACAGCAGCAGCACTGCACAGCAACAGCACCACACAGCAGCAGCACTATACACCAGCAGCACCACACAGCAACAGCACCACACAGCAGCAGCACCACACAGCAGCAGCACTGCACAGCAACAGCACCACACAGCAGCAGCACTATACACCAGCAGCACCGCACAGCAGCAGCACTGCACAGCAGCAGCACCACACAGCAACAGCACCACACAGCAGCAGCACTGCACAGCAGCAGCACCGCACAGCAACAGCACCACACAGCAGCAGCACTATACACCAGCAGCACCGCACAGCAGCAGCACTGCACAGCAGCAGCACTGCACAATTGCATCTGCACATCTATCTAGGCTGCCGTGTTGTCACGATCGCAAGCTGGCGAGCGGAGAAGCAGGCGAGCGGAGCCGTGAAGATGGACAAATGGGGTTTATTGGTAACGAACAGGCAGACAGGCACGAACATCCGGACAATACAATGACTGATCTGGGGAACACTGACTGAGACTCGGACTAAATACACAGGACAAGTCAAAAGGAACAGGAAACAGGTGATGACAATCAGGGATTAACACGAGGTAACGAGGTGGGCGGTATAAAGGCAGAGGCTGTGCTTCACCCTGAAGCTCTCAAAGGCTTCCAGCATGTTCCGCATCACCCTGCTACTGCTGCCACTGGAGCCCAAAACCTCAGTGTCCCACTACTATGGGGGGGGGCATGAACTTTACCCCCCAAGGACACAACCCTGATGGATCTCTGAGGGAGACCTGCTCTTCACTTTAGATCCAGCTGAGGTATAACTTTACACTGTCAGAATTCACTTTCACTGCCCCGTGTTCAGTCCTGACCTCCAGTGAGCAGCGACCACAGGTCACAACTCTTTAGCATAAGTTTTTTCCTATAATGTCCCCTAACATTACATAATGTTCTTCAGTGCTTTTTGTTCAGCTTAATCTTGTTACTTAACCATAAGATTAAAACAATAAAAAGCCTATAGTGACAATTTTATAGCAGTATTGGTTCATTGAGTGCTTAACTCAAATGGAAGTAACACATTCTTATTATTGAAGGCATTGATATTAAACTATGAAATAGCTTTTAATATAACATACATCCATTTTCAAAACTGATTGGTGAAACTATAGTTCTTTTCATCAAAATTTGAAATATAAATTTTAAAAGGAGGATGAAGCAGTAATATTGTCACAAAACATGTATTATTCAATTCAATTTATTTTTATATAGCGCCTTTCACAACAGAGTTGCCCCATGGCTCTTTACATGGGTGTGTTGTAATACATCGCGCCATTAAGACAGAATAATACAAAAAAGGAAAAAGGAAAGACAAAAAATGAAAGAATCTGCTTATCCTTTTGATCTGTCACCATGATTTAATTTTATAAGTATTTCCCCATTATAAAGAAATTTGTAATAATTAATTGATCACCATGTTTTATAGTTATTGCATTACCTACTGCTAAAGTTTTATCTTTATCTAAAATATCTTTTAAACACGCATATGTTTCAATAGGGGACAATTTCAGCAGTTTCATGGGTGGATATTGGTTAGAATAAAACTAATGCAATATAGATAATATATAGTACAGAACTGGTTCAGTGAAACTGCAGAGGACTGAGAATGACCAATACTCAGGGAGGCACTTACCGTAAGGCAAGAATAGGCAGCCACCAGGGGCCCCCAAAAGCCAGGGACACCCAAAAGCCTGGGCCCCGCAAAAGCTAGGGGACCCCAAAAGCTAGGGGACCCATCAAGACAGAATGTCCAGAAGTAAATATGTTTATTTAAATTATAGCAACGTGTCTGTTTTTGCATTTTTAGTGACAGTTTTCGGTATTTCAGTATGCTCAAAGTTGCCCCTGCCTCATCTGTAATGGACTATTCTACCGTAAGACTTCACGATACCCGATTCTTTTTGCATTGGAGTCTAGCAGCAGCGGCTGTTTAACTGCTAAGTGAACCGGCCGTAGGTAGCATAACAGAAGAGAGCAGTACAAAGGTCAGTACTACATCTTGTATCTTTGATACTGGCCCGCTAGAGTGGTAGACGATTGTGAAAAGATGTGGAGAGAACACAGTTAAACTAACGTTTGCAAAAATTCAGACCCTCAGGGGCTACGGGAGGTATAAGCTCTCCTGAGCTATAGTGAAAGACGGAACCATTAAACTTTGTAAATTTGGCCGACTGATCCGCCGGTACAATACCCCCTTCCCGCCGTTTGGTGAATTTCACTGACAGCACTCCCTCCCCCAATCTGATCAGTAAGTTTTATCACTGATTAGCATTTTTCTGATGTTCCATCATTTTTAATTCTCTCCGGTTTCAATTTTGACTCCAAAAACGCTCACATCTCAAACAGCCTGCATAAGGGGCCCCCACAGAATTAAGGTCCACACCTACACATATTTTGTCGTCTTCCACAGGGAAAAGATAATCTTTTTAAAACTGAATATTTGAAACAGCATATTGAATTTATCAAGGACAATAATACAGACTGAAATCTAACCACACAGATTACCTTACATAAATATATGTTCTTTCATATTTTTGTTTTGAAATGTACCTGTAAATCCCTGGATGGAAATGACCTCATGTATAACTTGCTCATTATTTTGAATTTTATTTGCAGGTGGTTTGCAATACAAAGAAGCCTATTGTTCACCTCAATGTTTTCCCCAACACATCTGGGTTTGCTCCACTGGGAACTGTGGCAGCAATAATAGACGTGAAACTGGTTGGTTGGATTCCAACCAATATACCTTTGAAAATGCGGTAAGTTTTTCTGAAGTAAAATTCTAATAAACACAAAATGATCCTGCAATAAAAAGAAAATGACCTGAAATGGCTTTTGTATTATCTTCTGTATTACAGTGTGGCAAGTTGTTGCTGGATTTTTCCTCAAAAAAACGAGGGGCCAGGAGCCTTTTGACCCACGTGGATCTTGGTACCAGATGTGACACCAGGAAAACCAGCACCTCGCCACTCTCCACTGTCATGTTCTGACGACGAAATAGGCAAGAGCAGGCGTGAGGATAAACTAATAAGGGGTTTATTAAGGATGCAGGAACAGGACAGACAAAAGGCAGAGCGCATGGGGTCAAACAGAAAGCACAACTAGTAATGAGGGAACGTACTGGAGCACACACTCGGGCGACGTCAATGACCGGACTGGGGAGCTCAAGACTGGGAAGCACTTTATACACCACTGATGAGGGAGCAGATGAGAGGCAGCCGGAGTGAGTCACACGAGGGCTGAAAAGAGGATTGAGTTAACAGGAGCCACACTAGGGAGAGAGAACGTGGGGGGGGGGGGAGCAGGGTGTGATATCCATGAGTGTCCCTCTTATACAGTGATGGCACGTGTCACATGACTCTCTCACTGATCCTCCCCGCCTAGCAAATCACTGATCACTTAAATGTCGGAATATTACACCTGCTTCGGGTTATACATGGATTGCTCTGTGCATATAAATAAGAAACAAATGAAAATGAGGATGCGTAGCAGTATCTGAGCAGTATTTCATACAAAAATAGTCATTTCAAATTGTTTTTCAGCATTCCTCAGAATTGTCCCAGGAGAATCAACATGCTCGCTCACGCTCCAGATGGAGACCACGTCAGATGCAGACACGGCACAGTCCAGTCTGCAGCGTGTGGGACGTACCAGCACTCAGATATCCACTTGGGTAAAGTAAGAGTGATGTACTGTCCTGCTTTCTGTTGTCAAACCGCAAGCAAGCAACATATAACGTGTCTCTTACACTCATTCTACACGTATGTGTACTCTCTCACACTCTGTACACGTAGGCGACGTGTAACAGGTTGCTGTGGTACGCTGTGCTGGTGCCACTGGAACGCCCATGCAGACATTTTCAGTAGACATCATCCTTTCCTTCTGTAGGTAATGAAATACATTTCATACTCTCTGTTGGCATGGAATTCCCCTTGCTGCAATTTATCACTAAAATTTCTAATTTTATCACTAATTTCTGTCTTCAGAATTCCTGCACACTGGACAATAAGATCCCTCCAGCCTTAGGAGTACATGCCGTTACTATCCAGCTCTCCCCTTTATGCTGTACGATGTGGACGGCAGTTCATCTTTGAAGTCGTGGCTGCCACTGAAACAATTATCAATCCCTGTTACTTACAGGAACATCAGCAGAGTCAGAATCAGCACATTTCCAGCCCGTTACAACTGGCAGACATGTATAGCAACTCCACTCAGCAAGACACCCCTGCACTTTGTAGTCCAGGGACGTTCATCGGTAAGGCATCTAAATCCATAACCGCCTCGCTACATCAGTGTGCCAGTAAGGGCTCTTTTCCCTTTTTGCAGTTAACTCAACAGTTCCATCCTGTACTGAAGGAGAACTCACAGAAATGGAGAATATGTCCGAGTTTCTGTTGACGTGGACCCAGACCTCAGAATCAATGCTACAGCCGTGTGTTCAGTGTAAGTCAATAATCTTATTACAAACTCTGCAGTACTTCAGTTGTACTGATCAATGGAAAAATTAAGAAAAACAATTGTGTGAATCTCTCAGCACCCCCTGTGTGAGTGGGTGGAGTCCATATGTGTCTGCCCATGTTGGCAGCGTTTCCACCCAGTGTTCAAGTCTCCCTCCAAAAACATGCAGACTGGCAAGGCAACATCTCTACTGTGCCCACGGTGTGTGTGTGTGTGTGTGTGTGTGTGTGGGGACCAAACCTGTGACACTTTTTCAGTCCATACAAACAGAAACTCAAAATCTGTGACTAAAATGAAAAAACTAAAAATTGTATTTTGTTTGGTTACTTACGGTTAAGGTTAGGGCTGGGTAGGGGTTAAGGGTGTCATACTTAGGATCAGGGTTATGCCAAAAGAAATTAATGGAGTCCCCACAAAGATATGAATACAAATGTGTGTGTGTGTGTGTGTGCGCGTGCACGTGCAAGTCCTGCTATTACCTGGCATCCTGCCCGTAGTGTCCTCTGGCTTTCCACGGAAAGGCTCCGGGCCCTTTCATGACCAGAGGGTGGATGTGGGCGGTTGGCAATCAGACAAGATGTCTATGATCTTTTCATATTTAGAGCTCACAGGACTTGATGTTTCAATCTGATGATGAACGCCATCACCACAGTCAAAGCTGATAAAGCCATTATTTCCACTGATGTCTTGTGTTGTCAAAGACACCTGCAGATCTGCGACACAGTGCTTGACCGAATTTGTTAATATCACAATTACCTGGCAGAATTCGATTGCCTCCCACAAAAAGGGATGTGGAAACGATCCATAGTCATGACTGAGGTAAGGAGTGTGCGCTGATTACAGTGCGTAAAGAGTATGCGCTGATTACAGTGCGTAAAGAGTGTGCGCTGATTACAGTGTGTAAAGAGTGTGCGCTGATTACAATGCGTAAAGAGTATGTGCTGATTACAGTGCGTAAAGAGTGTGCGCTGATTACAGTGCGTAAAGAGTGTGCGCTGATTACAGTGCGTAAAGAGTATGCGCTGATTACAGTGCGTAAAGAGTGTGCGCTGATTACAGTGCGTAAAGAGTATGCGCTGATTACAGTGCGTAACGAGTATGCGCTGATTACAGTGCGTAAAGAGTATGCGCTGATTACAGTGCGTAAAGAGTGTGCGCTGATTACAGTGCGTAAAGAGTGTGCGCTGATTACAGTGCGCTGCCACACCCACCACACGACAAACCACCTCAGGGATGAGAACCCTGTAACCCATGTGGCAGGTGATACCTCAGTGCGAATGGACCAGTGTGAGATTTTTCCCAGTGACTGTAGTGCCAATCCTGCCACCAACCTCCAAACTTCCCTGTAAGTTGGAGGACCTCCTTATAGAGCTGGAAGTTGTTAATGTCATACCCAGGATGAAGCAATCGCTGGTTAAGGGCTTTACTCAAGGACCCAATGGAGTAGAATCACTCTGGGCATTCATGGGATTTGAACCAACAACCTTCCAGTTACTGGTACACATCTCGAGCCTCAGAGCCACCACTCCATCTGACTGAGGTCTAGGAATAAAGCATGTTGGTCTCTGCCTGGATCTGATGCCATGTGACACTGGCATGTTGTGGGCATCCTGAAAAGGCCGCTTTTTAAAATGATGTATTGATTGAATTGTTCCGTTTCAGGTATTTTGAGAGCCTCTGTGCCGCTACATTGAAAAACATCTTTCTTTCTACATTCAGAAGATCGATTTGACAAAACTGTTCAGTGGGGAAGGATCTTTTTCCCTTTGGATTACACCCCCTGCTCTGAGTCATGCTCTCGGGATGATGTTTTATTTTTCCCACAGAATTTTCATCAATCTGCAAAGAATTTTCCGGATTGGGGGGGGAGGGGGTGGTGGTTAATACACACAGCATGGGACTCCATTTGGGCCAGAAGCAGATGTTGCCTTCTTCACTAATTTGCTCACCTCACTCGACTTGGGGGGGCTCGGGTCAAGCTGGCGTTGCGGGAATGGGACGAGCGGAATGTCTGCAGGGACAACGATCGATTCCTGTCTCAGACGTGGATAGCTTTCAAACCTTCATTTTTGTGAAAAGGCTCTTCGCAAATTTGTAAAGTTCTTTGTAGAATGTCCATCTTTTCTCCTTTTTGCACAGGATAAGAAACATTCTTACAGGCGGTGTGCTGAATATCACCAAGCAGGTCATGCGTTCACATGGGCACCGCTGAAGCTGTTGTTAAATGGAATCCCAAAAAAAAACATCACAGCGGAGAGCATCTATGGGTTAGGGTCTACACCCCCCCCCACCCAACCCTGTCTTCATAAGTCGGGTTTTTATTTACTCAGGTTTTCATTGTCTGTAAAAATATGTCTTTATGTTTTACAGAATTGCACAAATTGGAAACTGTATCTGAATGAATTTGTAACATTATTATAATGTTGTACACTTCCGAGGTTGAACACAACCTGTGACTCAACGACATCGTTACTGTTAGGTGCAAGACTGGTTAGTATGTTCTGCTTTGACATGAAAACCACACAAAGCAGGTAAAAACCATTTGATTCTACAACCAGGATTAATATTGTTTATATATTCATATAGATTAATACTTATTACATAGTCTTATTTACATCAATCACTTGGTTTCATTATTGCTTCACCATTCTCAGCAGCATAAGAGTACATACTACTCTTTGTACTTCACATACTGCGGGTGATTTGCAAAGAAACAATGATGATTGCTGAGGTAGTGAAGTCATCCAATCCAGGACTTCATGAAGACCATTTGCATCCAAACTGCACTTTGACCTCAAACGGAACGCATCTGATTGGCACAATATCACTGACCTCCTGTAGTTGGTCACATCTTTCATTGTATTTCCTTTTCAATACTTGCCGTGATACGGTGGTTGTTGGATATTTATCCAGCGTATCTGGTTATTGTTACAGGAGAGCACTGAAAGCGTGATGTTCAGAAATGAAACAGTATCCCTTGAGAATGGTCTTGGCGTCATCACAAGGAAAAACAAAGTGAGGATTGTCTTCTCATGTGTCTACCCCAAAAAAGGCTGAAAGCCCACGAGGTTCCCTACGTGTTCGAGGAGAGGGGTTTTGGCATGTTCTCCCAGCGCTGGGAGGCTTACCCAGTGGAGGTCAACCTGGACCAGATGATCTACAAGGAAACTTCTGCAACCACTGTCTTCTCCAACACTTAGCTTTTTGCGGAGACTTGCAAAGTCATTCCGTACGACTACCCAAACCATCACATCATCTACAGCATCATAAGAAATGGGTAGGAGATTTAAATGGCATTAGTGAACCTAGTGGACTGCTATATTTTAAAATGTACAATAACTAAGTAGTAAATTACAAAGTGAAAATATTTTTAAAGTAGATGAGCTTATGTCTTTCTGATAAGAAATGTAAATGGAGCCATTAATAATTCCCCAGGCAAGCTGTTGATGACACAGTTGTGGTGTATCAAAGAAAACAGACGCAATAAATATTTGGAATGAAAGCTTTCACATTCTTTGGGTTCCATGATGAGGTAATTAAAAAATGGGAAATTGAAGGACTTGGTATGACTGCTGCTCTGTCATGCTGTGCCGTGCTGGGGACCCGTCCCCAAGGTGTTTTCGAGGCTGCGTTAATGGCACAGACACCCTATTCCTCACCAGCACCGAGAGCTGCCACTGCAGACACCTCCAGGAACCACATTTCCCAGGGGCCTTTGCACCTCAAGGTGAGCTCCAAGATGGCAGGTGTGAATATTTGAGTAATCTCTATAAAATCTACACAATATCTGATCTGCCTGTTTAGACATTAGCTTCAAAGAAGGCATCATTTATTCCACACAGATTCTATTATGAATTTGGTCTTCATTGCTGGGGCACATTTGGCTGCCCTTGGTATGGTGTGTGGAGTAGTGATACACCAGACGAAGGGGTCAAAGGTCAATTAACTGGTGCTCTGTTCATGTCACCGCTAAAGCAGGTACCAGAGTCCTCAGGTTCCAGATGGCTAATATCTAATGTCAGTCTGAAGTAACATTCATCTCTGTATGATTACAGACTAATAATCTCAATGTCTGAAGTTACATTTTTGTATTTGTGGAATTAAATGATTAGGGTGCAATAAGTATGGAAATAAGACTTTCAGCCGGTTAGGACGTGTTTCCGTGATCAGTAGGCTGGAATATCAGGGCTGGCAGACTAACACCTGTCCAAGGCCTATGACCCCAAGGTCCAGGGGCTCTGCATGCCGGCTGCTCCTGCGCCGTGACCCCAATCTTGCTCTCACTTCTGTATGTATCTGCGTGTCTCGTGGAGAATGCAGTTTCCCCCACGGGGATCAGCAGAGCGCGGGGATGTTCTAATGCAGTGACCAACCATACTTGCAGACTGTAGGAAACTGCAACATAAAGACGAAGCTGTGCAATCACTGAGAGAACGCGGAAACTCTCGCGTGCAGACGGAGCCGAGCACAATAATAACGCCTCTGACCCAGGAGGTGTGAGGCTCCAGTCCCCATGGGAGGAGCCTGAATGATGTTGGGCAGCATGGGACAGGACCCATGCCCCCTGGAGAGGGGTCGGCCTTCGCAGCTCAAAGACAGACTGACAGCTGGTCTGTGAGCGATTTGGAGACACCATTCTAAACCCGCGCTTGGGGGTGTGGCCACATGGGGCACACCCACCTGTTCTCAGGGGGCGGAGCCTCTACTGTTGCTGTTTGAAATGATATAATTCTTTAATATGTTGTAACAACAGGACATTCACAACAACAGTCTGCATTTAGTACATAAAAAAATATGTTAAGAATATTATAATGAATGTATGTTAACCCCACAACAGGGTACAATACTTCTGTGACCAATGGCATGATTTACATGCGATTCCAGTCATTGTTTTTATTACAGTGCAGGGAAATGTGGTCCTTACAAAGAAATAATTACGAATAATAAAGATAACATGCACACACACACACATTCATATCTTTCTGGGGACCATCCATTAATTTCTTCTACGATCTTAACCCCTACCCAGCCCTAACCTTAACCATAAGTAACCAAACAAAATACAAGATTTTTGGCATTTTTACTTTTTAAAAAATGGTCCCCACAACGTCCAAAAAACAGGTTGTTTTTTGTCCCCCAAAATGTAATATAAACCTAATCCACACACACACACACATACGCACGCACACACACACACACACAGATACACACACACACACACACTGTCAGCCTGAACAACCACCATGAGTTACCATGGAGCACCTCACCCCCCCACACCTGTACTTCCGACCCCTGGGGCAGAAACGGCACTTACATACTTATAACCCCCCCGCCCGCCACTGCCTGGATGCGATGAATATTTCATTAGCTTCACTGCACTGAGTAACACTAACTGCAGCTCTCCGCCGCTGGGACGGTCGGATTCTCCGGATAAAGTGGCTCCGTTACGCACCTTAGCAGAAACTACCACCCACCCCCCCTCACCCCGAATCCCCCCCGTTAGCGAGCACCAAAAGAGCGCTTCCATAATCGAAGCGCTGTAAATGTAGCTCCTGCTCCCTGGAGATTCAACATTACATCATGCTGTTCATATCTGACAGCTGTTCATTTCTCTGAAAGGTTCATATAAAGCTAAAGTACCTTTAGCTGGTGGATGAGAGCAGAGCGCCGCCCTGGGGGCTCATTCCTGCAACTTCAGGTCACCGAGATAGAACGTGCCATACGGCATCATGGGGGCAGCCATGATGGGCAGAGCCCTAAGAGACAGGTGACAGTGTTGTCTGTTTAACACAGAGATTCCCAAACAAGGGGCATGAACTTCCCATGAACCAGTGCTAAATTTTTTGACAAAAACTATGATGTAAATTATTTGTCAACCAAGATTTTTTATTTGGGAGCGAGACGAGGTTATGGCACAAATGAGAAAATGATGTAAACTATGGGGAAATGTACTGAGATTTTTGTCAATGACGCAGGGACACCTCATGACATTCTGGGCCCTGAACCAACACCAGTCCAATTATGTTCTAAAAGTTTTAGGCCCCCTGAGGTCCTCACTCGCCTCGTGTCCTGCCGTCCGTAATGCGGCTGTGACCCGGTGACCCAGATGCATCCGGACAGGTGACGGCATGTTGGGCAGGCGATGGCCACAGTCAGCGGGGGGGGAGACCAGCTAGTTCCACAGAGGATCACTGTCCCCCACCTGCCCCCCCCCCCCTGAATAGAGAGAGCTGATAAAACAACTGAAAGCACAACAAAACAAAGTGTTAAACAGAGAGCGCCTTCAAAGTGAGCCTTATCCGGGCCGCCATCGTCCCGGGGCTGATAAGGGTGGCGGACTCCTGGGGGGGCGCCGCTGAGCCACGGGGCTGCTGGGTTGTTTTTCTGCCCCCCCCCACACACACACACCCCAAGCATGCTGTTGTTTTTCAGAGCGGAGAGCTGTGTCAGTCGAGAGACGGACAGACGGACCTGTACTGTCCCAGGGGGGAGGGGCAGGAACCAGGCCATCCATCACAGCGTATGTGTGGGCGGGGGGGGGGGTATGTATATATTACACTGTAGGGAACAAATGTCCCCACAATGTGATAAAAACCTGCTCTTTTGATGCTGTGGGGAAAACCACAAGGGGAAACTGATTTTTATAAAAGTCTTTCGTCAAAAACCTAAAAATACTTGAATTGAAAAAAAAAAGTCTTGTATTTTGTTTGGTTACTTATGGTTAAGGTTAGGGCAGGGTGGGGTTAAGGGTGTCATTGCTGGGATTAGGGTTATGCGCATTGAAATGAATGGATGGTCCCCACAAAGATATGAATACAAATAAGTCTGTATGCGTGTGTGTGTGTGTGTATTTGTGGGGGGGGGGGGGGTTCAGATATATATTACATTGTGGAGATGAAATGTCCGCGCAATGTGATTAAAAACCTGTTATCCTGACCGTGGGGAAAAACATTTTTTTGGTCCCCACAAGGGAGAACTCAGTTTTATAAAAATCTGTGACTGCAATCAAAAAACTAAAAATATCGAAAGTCTTGTATTTTGTTTGGTTACTTATGGTTATACATGCACGCACACACACGCACATACACACACACACACGCACATACACACACACACACACACACACACACACACACACACATACACACACAATCCTTATTAAATTCCAGTCTGTCTCCATATACTTCTCTTTAGCGTCACACGTCGCAGGACCCATGTGACCTTGTCTTGCTTTTTCCTTCCTCGGCGGTTAGGAGCAGATCGCTCCGATGGCGCAGTCAGACCGAAGCCGGTATCCATGCCGATGGGAGGGCCAACTGCTGCAAGAGAAACAAGCAGGAGCTTAAACCGTGCGTGACACCGCGTGTCACTGGATGCGGGTGATCCTATCCCAGCATTCCCTGGGGCAGCGCTGCACGCTCCTGTATGTGCAGGTCCTCGCTCGAGGGCCTAGGTGAAGGCGTGAGGTCCTGACACCCATCATCGCGTCAACTGCAGGGCCGCTCTGCAGCCCAGGCGAGGAAGTTCTCACCCTGTACCGCAACTAACATGTTTGGACAGAAACTTTACCCTAAATAAATTCACTGGAAACTCAGTGTGTGAGGAAACATGAAGACTCAGGGGATATGGGGGGGGGGGGTTTCCCAGCCAGATCCCAATTCCAAGTAGCCACCCCCCCCCCTCAGAAACCGGTGGAACCAGTCCGCATCAGAGCAAACATACGGCAGCTGAGAAAATCACTCAGCTCTCTCTTCTGTTGGGGACGGGGGACGGGGGGGATCATTCCCAGACTGGCCACAGAAGTGCTCTCTGACACCACTCTGCTTTTCTGAGGACTACGAGGATGTGAATATGAGGAAGACCAAGGTCAGATGGCCAGAAGATCCTGGGAATGGTGCAGTCGTTGGAACTTTGAACGGAATAAAGCTGGAACTCCATGAATATGTAAGAAGGTGGACAGTGACCCCCACACCTCCCAGTGACATACCCTGCCCCCACTGTACCTGGAAGGGTGGGTCACTGCAGATGTGATCATCTGCTCATCAGAGGTAGAGTGGGAAGCGTACCCCTGACCTGCAAGTCCCACCAAAAAAAGGTGAGGGTGAATACAATGATGTCATGGACCAAATACTAACCCCCAATGTCACCAAACAACTCCTCCCCTCCTGATAGAAGAGCCCTCCATCAGCACTGCTCTAAAGCGGCCAGAAGGATGGAAGGTGAGCTGCCAGGGGGGGGTGGGGGGTGCAACAGAGAGAAGTAACAAAAAATTGCAATATGGAGAAACGTAGTGGGACACCTAACTACTACACCGACTCTATGACGTCCCATTCTAAATCCACAGGCATCAATATGGAGTCGCCCCCCCCCCCTTTGCAGCTATAACAGCTGCTGCTCTTCTGGGGAGGCTTGCCACAAGATTTTAAAGTGTGTCTGTGGGAATTTTGCACATTCATCCAGAGAGCATGTGTGAGGTCAGGCGCTGATGTTGGACGTGAAGGCCTGGCTCACAATCTCCATTCAAGTTCATCCAAAAGCTGTTCGATGGGGTTGAGGTCAGGCCAGTCAAGCTCTTCCATGCTAAACTCACCCAACCATGTCTTTAAGGACCTTGCCTTTTGCACTAGGGCACAGTCATGCTGGAACAGAAAAGGGCGCCAAACTGTTCCCAAAAAGCTAGAAGCATAGAATTGTCCAAAAGCACTGAGTTCCCTTCACTAGACCTAAGGGGCCTATTGCTCAGCCCATGATAAATAACCCCACACCTGAATGAAACAGGTGTGTCCCAATATTTTTGTCCATATAATGTAGATAGAAAAAATCAGAGAAAGAGGCAGAAAGAGGGATGAGAGAATTTTCCGGCAGCCTGGAATGAAGTCAGCTTGCATTGCATCAGTGAAGACGGCAGAGCTGCTGTCACCCAGAGCCATCAGCCAATGCTGCCCCTCGCCATTTATCCCTCCTTCTTCCTTCACCTGTGCCCCGCAGCTTCCCCCCCCCCCCGAAGCCCCTAGTCGCCTGTGTTGCTCCCTCCAGAGCCCAGGTGCACTGGCTCCCTGTGGCTGACAGACTGACAAACACACCAAACTCGTCTCCAGACCCGCAGTTTCTCCACAGCGCTGGAAACGGCGTCTGCGCCCAGGACTGGCGGGACCTGTGGGGGTAAAATGTCCCAACTCCCCCCAAAGGACAGATCACCGAGTCAGCAGTCTAAGCACACCGGGGGGGGGGAGCTATCTGTGTTCTTGAATTAGAGGTTGGACTTTGAGTCTTGCAGTATCCATGCCTACTGTGCTTTGTAAAATGTTTGACTGGGGGAAGAGGGGTGTGGATATGAGCCCAAAGAGCCACAGTCACAGGAAGTTAGGGACAGGGGTGGGGGGGGAGTTAAATCAAGAAACGTGTCCTGGCAGATGCCGTCACACGGACAGGAAATGCCCTGCGCTCTTTTTTGTGTTTTAAGGTCAAAGGGGAGCTGAGTCACTTGGGGGGGGGGCTTCAGATGGAGGCCTAATGGCGCTTTCTCTGAGGGAGGGGGGACGGCAAAAGGTCAGTGGCTGATGTATATCTTTGCCAAAAGGAATTGTACACCATGGAGAAAAAAAACAAAGAAAAATGTCAGGGGGTGGGGGGTGACATTTCTAGAACTAGGGGAAGGGTGACGTGAAGAGTCCAGGATGGACAAAAGCAGTCCCCCCCCCCCCCCCAGCACCACCGGCCAAGGAAGCTGGGATTTAGGGATGGGAAAACGGCCCCTTTGGGCAGCGGAGACACAGCCGGGAACGGACCCACCGGCCGCCTCCTGCTCCGTCTGTGTCTCCATGGAAACGCGGCCCTACTCGGCACGCACGCTTGTCCTGGGTGACAGGATGCCGGCGGTGAATCGATATCGGCTGTTTGTTCCCTCTCCCCCTCACCAACCCGGTCTGCTGAACTCCTACACGGACCCCAGACGTACCACACCCCGGGGCTCGCGGATAAGGGCCTGCACTCGCGGCTGAACAGTCATAGCCCGGCGTTCCCCCGCTGGGTCCCTGTGGTCGGTGTCGCCTTGCGTGTGGCACAGACAGTGCCTGAGCGGGTCTCGGCTCTGTGGCGTTAGTGGGGGACATCCAGCGACGGCCGCGTGGAGCTGGGCGACCCGTCTCACCGGCTACGACCGGTTCTGCCGCATTCCGGTTTCCCTGTTTATTTTACCTGCTTCCTCCTTCCTGTCAGGCGGAGCGGGCGGGGTGCTCCCCCCGACAACAAGGACCATTTCTGTTTTCTTAGCAGGTAGACGGCGAGTGGTTGGGCCAACCGGATGAGCGAGGCAGGGGGGAGGGGTCGTTCCGCCACTGTTACTTTATCTGCTATGAGCTTGAAGTAAATATCTGTTAAGAAAAGAAGAACTGATTTCCAGGTGGAGAGAGAGAGAGGATGGGGGGCAATTAGAAAAGAATATAGTATGGTAGGGTCATGTTCCAGTTGAGTATGGGGTCACATGATCCTCCGCCTTCCCAGCCGGCACTGATGTCTTGGTGATGTTAGAGTCCTTCACTGGCCATGTTTGCAGTGCTGAACTCTCTGCTTCTCACACAGTGAGCCACTGGTGAAAAGCCTGGGAAAAATTCACTCTGGGAAATTCTGACGGCAGATTCTGGGTGTGGCGTGACAGTGACCATAGTGACTGAGCTCGGTGTCTCCCCAAACACGGTCATCTGTTCTATATATACTCAAAAGAAAAGCCACCAAAGAAAGTCACCCTTTTCCTGGGCCAGGAGGTTACCGACGGCACTGGGAACTTCTCAGAAACCGAATGGTCACCAGGTTCATTTAAACAGGCCATCCTGCTGGAACCAGGCCCAGCATTCGTACCCGTATGTCTGCAGTTCGTTCCTCACTGCTTCCATACTTTCATCACTTGGCCAAAACAGAGAGCCCCTACCCCCAATGCCACTGCCGTCACCCAGATACCATGATTATGTCTGGCATCTCCTTCAAAGCTGTGTGCATCAAAAAGGAGATAAGTATCGTGGGGGAAACCCCCCCCCCACGGAACTCCAATGCCGCGCCCGCATCAATTATGAGCCCCAGGACAGGTGGTCCATGTGAAGGGGAACGGAGCCAGGTGCAGGACAGACAGCCAAGCACCCGTGCCGTGGGTGGCAAACCTGCCGGGGGTTCAGCCTGGAGTCCGCGGCCTATCACCGTGGCGACAGCAGGGGGGGTGACGGCAAACATGGTGAGCGTAATAGTGATTTTAATGGATGATTAGTACTGCCTGATTTACTGCAGGTTCTTCAAGAGGCCTGATAGCTGAGGGGCCAGCGGCCTCTTAACCCTTTGAAGTGCGCCGGATTAACACACTGGGGTGCCCCCCCCCACCCAGGCCACTAAACACTGTCTTATAATCAGGAGGAACTGGCATCCATCTTTTCTTGTCTGTCCTCAAACAAGCCTGAACCCCGATTCTTCTGCCCCACCAGAAAGTGTGCTTGGGGTTCGGGATGCGGGGCCTTCCTGCCTGCATGTCACCATAGAAACATGAGGATGATGATCGGAGGGATGAGTGTCGGTCACATCCAGCTCGGTGCTCTGGACCATCCCTACTCAGCCTGGACCTCCAGTCCCCCAGGTGTCACTCTTTTGACCGGCCAGCGTGGATGAAGAGCCACCTTTGTTGGGCACGTAGGTCAAGGGAGAGTGAAGCACATGCTTGAAAAATCCAGGCTTGCCATCTGTGCTACAGACTCCGCCCATCAGAGACTCCGCCCATCAAAAATTCCACCCACCAGAGACACCCAGGTGTGCTTATGGACCTGAGCCTCACAGCCCCAGCACCTCCTCTGCTTTACCGAAGTAAAACCCAGAGGGTCTGGGCTTCCTGTGCCCTGCATCAGCTTCTTGAGACACCACACACACACACACACACACACACCAGTGTGTGTGTGTCTATGCGCGCGTGCTTTCCCCGCAACTTTGCTGATCTGTAGCGATAGCCGGTGCCGATTGGACAGTTCCCAAGAGTCGCCCTTATAAGGAGCCCCAGAAGGTTAAGCTCTAGGCCACAGAGCATTGTGGGAAAAGCTTCCTGTCAGATGGGTGCTGTTTGGACCAAGTTACACCAACCTCCGGGGCCAAGGGGGGAGGGGGGGGGGCACGCATCCCCTTTGTTCCTCTAAGACACCGACACCCCCCTTCTGCCTACCCCCTGCTCATGCTGCCCACGGCCAACAGCAGGGGGATCCTGAGCCAAACATTCGCTGCGAGGATTAAACATTCCACTGCTGACCTCTGACCTCCCCTGAGTTTTATTCACTAACCCGAGGGTTACGGGGGGAAAAAAATTGTGTTTCCCTGGTAACAGCTGGCGACGAGACAAATAAGCGCATCGCTGGATAACGCGAGGCACAGCTCATATTTTTTGGATGGGACGCGGGGAGCACTTTGCGGGGCTCCCAGAACGGCAGTGCGAGATTAGGGCAATTAGTCACCGTGCCAACGAAAGCGTGACGGCGGAAAGAGAAGGAGAGCGGTTTCTGAGAGGCGGCCCGGACTCCGTAACGGCAGGGCCTCGTTCCACTGAGCCGGGACCAGTCGCGCTGTAATTGAAAACAGGCCGAATAATCAGGGAAATGACTCTGTTGAAAAACTAATTGATCTTAAACGCAAACAAAAAGTTAAAAGCTATTGGACTGTGTCTCGCGTACGGTTAATGCCAGGCCAAACCAATACCGTAGGCTGCCAGAGGGGGCCCCAAACGGCGTCTCCTGAAAGCAATTTAAAAATACCAGAAGCAGAAGCGGGGGGGCGGGGGGGGGGGGGAGATTACATACCCAAATTGCTTGTTGTGGAACTTTGTACGCAAAAGACACATTTCTCAATAAAAAACAGTTTCTGCAAAATTAAGAGTTTTTTTTGGTATTATGAGCCAGCATCCTCGGGTCGTCCATCTGCTTCACACGTGGCCCCCACCCCGGCCCACACCCTGCCCCCCCTGAGCGTCCATCCGCCATCCAGATGATCAGGTGCTGATTTATCACTGGCCAGTGCTCAGGTATTTGTTAAAAAGGATTGCACCAATATATATAACTATGTTTCATTACAGTGCTTAGAGCTGATAAGATAATCACTCAGCCCCCCCCGCCCCCCCGTGCTAATTCACTTCGCTGGGAGGGGAACACGGTAAACAACATCCATTATCAGCACAGTTAATTGTTGGGAGTGGGGTGGGTGGTTGCAGGCAGGGGGGGGATAGGGAGTTGGTTATGAACAGGAATCAGAGCACCCAAACAAAGACAGGAAATGGAACCCAAGACCCACCCCCCACCCCCCCACAACCCTGCCACTCATCTAAGTTTTGTGTTCAGGTCATGGCTGTGGGACCGCTGACAAAAGGGTGACAAGCTGATAAAATACCAAACCCGCCTGTCACATTATAAGGCGGCTGTTTCACATAATAACTTATTTATTTAGCAACCACTTTTATCCAAAATGACGAACGTTTTGAGAGAAAGTGAGATCAGCCAGTCCCTGGAATAACTGGGATTAGCAGCCTTGCTCAGGGGCCCAACAGCAATATCACTCAGCTGATGTTGGGATTTGAACCAACAACCTTCCGAACACAGGCACACTGTCCTGCCCACTGGGCCATGCACCATTGCAGCCAAACCAAGCCACCCAGACTTCTCAGTCTCCAGAACAATTTAAAGTATGGAGCCCCTTGCAGGGCGGAAGCTGCAATTCCTGTCGCAATTCGAAGCTAACGCTTCAGGATGATCAGCTGACCACTAAAGCCACCAGGGGAGCACAACAGGCACACAGAAAGACACGGCCCTCATTCACCCACTTTGTAGATGAGGGAGGGCCACCCCAGGACAGGAATAGGGTCTGTGCCGTGTCAGTTTAGGGGGCCACACTGGTGTCGGGCCGCACACCTGTCAGGGCATAATTTACGCGGCCGGATCTCCCGCGAAAGCGAGACGATCCTCCATTAAGAGACGAGTCCCTCGGCCCCATATATTTTCTCACCTGTCAGCCTCTGCAGGGGAGGGGGAGGCACGACGGTGGTGCTTTTTATACCCCCCCCCCCCGTACCCCCCCGGCCACCAAAATACCCCGCAGAACTTTGCATCTCTATTTAACACCTGGCACCGAGCCAGCAGCCAACTAGTAAACAAGGCGGCTGTGTGTGTGTGTGTGTGTGTGTGTGTGTGGGTCATGTGACACACCGCTCGCTTCAGTGTCACTGGCTCCCAGGTGCGCTCACCCACGTGCAAGACTCCCATGTCACCTGACGCCACGGCGACGATGCGACACGAGCACGCAAGTGACGATTAGGCCCAGAGGAGTCCCCCCGCCGCCTGGGCCACGTCTCACGCTCTGACATTTACTGAGCTACGTTTAATGGGCTGCTGGCGAACCGACCGCTCAGCTCCCTGTTATAGCGTCTAGTAAATCTGTCACGGCTCGTGTGTGTGTGTGTGGGGGGGTGTTTGCACCCGCATCCTGAAGGGGACGCTGTTTGCATCTGCACTGCCACTCTGAGAGAACATGTGGTCATCGCACTCGTTAAGAGGCGACCATCATGCTCTGTGTGTCTAGAGGGGAATTTCTCATGGAGAAGGGCCACCAGAGGGCAATATGGGCCATAACTACAAACCCCATTTCTGATGACCCTACGGTGCCTGAAGTTGTACAGCCTGATCTTAATTTCTTTCCACCTTTTTTCAGCATTGCAGTACTGACAGGGCTTGCACATTCAAATTCCCACGATTCCGCGATTTCTCAGCCAAGCTCCGCGATTTCTCAGCCAAGCGTCCCCCTCTGTCTGTGGCCTTGCGGGTGACCTGCATGCTTCCAAACGAGCCGTGGGTGAAAACTGCATTACTTCCTAGTCAGATGCAAATAAATTTTAGGATTTAAAAAGAAAAAACAAAACGAAAAAAAAAAACATGCATTCATTTGTAAAAACATTCCTTCTGTGTGTGTTGGGATTCTGGGATCTTAAAGGCCTCTGACCCCCACAAAACGTTTCTGCTCAGACCAGTAACAGAGGCAGCCTCCTCGTGTTGGACAATATTGTTCTGCAGCAATGATAAATTGTGTTTTTGTTTTTGACGTGAATCCATCCATCCATCATCCATATCCTGGGCAGGGTCACGGGGAGCTTGGATCTAATCCCCACAGACACAGGTGTGAGGCAGGGGACACTCAAGACAGGAAGCCAGTCCATCATGGAGTACACAATAACAATGGGCAATTTAGAGACGCCGATTCACCTAACGGGGTGTTCCTGGATAGCAGACGGAAAGCGGAGCCCCCAGAGGAACCCTGTGCAAACACGGAGAGAATGGGTGAATTCTCCCCCCCCCCCAACACTGTAGGCAAGCCGAACCCCCAGCCCTGTAGGCGTCAGGTGACAGTGCTCCCCACTGAGACTGTGTGCTGCCCGTGTAAATACTTTTAAGAGTGACTAACTGAATGCCTCGTCGTCGCCTCCTGCTGGTGTGTGACACGCTGTCACCTATCCAAACACACACAAAAAGGTGCCTTTGACAATATCGCCATGTGGCTTGCCTTTTTGTGAATGCACTTAGTCCGTAGACCTCTCAGTGCATAGATCTCTGTGTGTGGACCTCTTGGTGTGAAGACATTTTGGTGTGTAGACCTCTCAGTGCGTGGACCTCTCGGTGCATAGACCTCTCAGTGCGACATGGTGTGCGACACGCTGTCACCTATCCAAGCACACACAAAGAGGTGCCTTTGACAATATCGCCATGTGGCATGCCTTTTTGTGAATGCATTCTCAGTGCATAGATCTCTTAGTGCGTAGATCTCTCGGTGCGTGGACCTCTCAATGAATGGACCTCTCAGTGCGTAGATTTCTCGGTGCGTGGACCTCTCAATGAATGGACCTCTCGGTGCGTGGACCTCTCAATGAATGGACCTTTCCGTGCGTAGATTTCTCGGTGCGTGGACCTCTCAATGAATGGACCTCTCAGTGCGTAGATTTCTCGGTGCGTGGACCTCTCAATGAATGGACCTCTCGGTGCGTGGACCTCTCAATGAATGGACCTCTCAGTACGTAGATTTCTCGGTGCGTGGACCTCTCAATGAATGGACCTCTCAGTGCGTAGATTTCTCTGTGCGTGGACCTCTCAATGAATGGACCTCTCAGTGCGTATATTTCTCGGTGCGTGGACCTCTCAATGAATGGACCTCTCAGTGGTATATTTCTCGGTGTGTGGACTTCTCAATGAATGGACCTCTCGGTGCATGGACCTCTCAATGAATGGGCCTCTCAGTACGTAGATTTCTCGGTGCGTGGACCTCTCAATGAATGGACCTCTCGGTGCGTGGACCTCTCAATGAATGGACCTCTCAGTGCGTAGATTTCTCGGTGCGTGGACCTCTCAATGAATGGACCTCTCAGTACGTAGATTTCTCGGTGCGTGGACCTCTCAATGAATGGACCTCTCAGTGCGTAGATTTCTCTGTGCGTGGACCTCTCAATGAATGGACCTCTCAGTGCGTATATTTCTCGGTGCGTGGACCTCTCAATGAATGGACCTCTCAGTGGTATATTTCTCGGTGTGTGGACTTCTCAATGAATGGACCTCTCGGTGCATGGACCTCTCAATGAATGGGCCTCTCAGTACGTAGATTTCTCGGTGCGTGGACCTCTCAATGAATGGACCTCTCGGTGCGTAGATCTCTCGGTGCGTGGATCAGTTGGTGTGTTGACCTCTCGGTGCATGGACCTCTTGGGGCATAGACCTCTCAGTGCATAGACCTCTCGGTGCGTAGACCCCTTTACTTGCTGACCATTCCAGACCAGACTCGGGTGTCAGTAAACACAGATGCACACCACCCAGCACGGCAGGTACACCCCTGGAGACACATCCCACTAGAGTCACAGAAACCTGTTCCTTTTGTCCGTAGTGGGTGAAGCTGTGTATGGGGAGGGGGGCAGTTACATGTTAGAGAGCAGTGGAGGGGGCAGGCAAGACCAGCAGAGAGGGGGCTCCTTCAGAGACCAGGGGGGGTTGAGGGGCGGTGATGGCATACACTTTGCAATCAGACTCACATGCCCCAGGACCCCCACACCACATCACCCCAGACTGTCTCTGTCAGTCCCCTCATCCCAAAGCACAACCCTTCAGGCCATGGTTGGCAGTGGCTGCCATGACAACCAGGTCACATGACAAAAGGGCATGGTAGAGGCTGTTTGGGTCGCCGTCCAGCCAATCGTAGCAGCCCGGGATGTGCAGATCATTTTAAAATACTGACTCAGCCCAGCACTCACCGCAATAGCGCCGCCCAAACCCGTTCCTGCAGGCCCAGACCCGGCCACCGCTGCGATGCGTCTCGAACACCAGAGGTGCTCTGTAAAGCGATCTCTGTCTCCGCGGCAGGTGGAAAGGCTCCGCTCGGCCCCGTCACCCAGAAATCCCCCCCAGGGCTCATTTGCATTCCCCCCGCCATCAGAGCACTGGACCATGTGACCCCCATCTCCTCCCTCATTGGACGAAGCCTGCAGGAGCCACTGAGCGTAAGCGGTTGGTGTTGGGATGGAATGCTGATTAGTGGGATGGACGGGGGATGGCGGGCAATGTCAGGCCTGGGGGGAGCGCTCCAGTTTCAAGGGGCCGCCCAGCGCTGTCAGCTCCTTGTCACAGCGCCCCCCGGAGACCAGAGGTCTGAGAACAGAGCTGGTGACAGGCACTAGGGCCTGGGGGGGCGGAGGCAGAGCCAACGGCATGATACCCTGAAACTGCCCCAGCGTAAATATTGAAAAAACAAGGAGAGGAAAGACCTTCCACAGCTACAGAAACACAGAACGTGTGGGTCTACAGTCACTGTGAGACAGAGGCTCATGGCTGCCTGAGAAAGAGGGCTGGGGAGTGTGTGTATGTGTATGTGTGTGTGTGTGTGTGTGTGGGGGGGGGGGGGGGGGTCACAGAGCAGACCGAGCAGCAAAGCAGCCCCTAACAAAGGGAGAGCTGCCTCTTTATACCCTAACCCCCCCAGTAGCACTGGCAGTCCTGACAGTAATAATGGTTAGCAACCTGAAAAATGTCCTTATCTAAAAAAGCCCCAGACAGTAATGAATGAAATAATTGTCCTGAAGGCATTAATCCATGTCCAGGCTGGGGGGGCCGCCCCCGCGCGGGGTGCCGAGGCTTTGCAGGGCCTGCGAGTGCCACTAACCCAGCAACAAAAAGCACCCCCCCCCACAAACTGTGTATTTTTGCCCGGCCTCTGGGACACATGGGGGGCTATTAATCTTGCTAGCTGACCTAACTCAGGCTACACGGTAGGGAGGCGTGTGAGTGTGAGAGAGACTGCATATGAATGAAGGGCCCACGTGAGTGTGAGTGTGAGTGTGAGAGAGACTGCATATGAATGAAGGGCCCACGTGAGTGTGAGTGTGTGAGAGAGACTGCATATGAAGGGCCCACGTGAGTGTGAGAGAGAGACTGCATATGAATGAAGGGCCCACGTGAGTGTGAGTGTGTGTGTGCGTGAACAGGGACAGGCCGTCGTGGTGCACTCTGCCGTGATGGATTACGGACGTCTCACACCACTCGCCACACTCCAGTGGCCGAGTCGCAGAGAGAGTGAGCGCAAGCGAGTGTGGTGGGTGCTCGAAGTGAACTCATTAACGCCCCCACCCCACCCCACCCCACCAGTCCTGTCAGCCTAAGAATGCCACATTAGAAATCTCCACAAAACCGACGTCAATGAGCCAGAGGTGATGGGTGGGGGGGTGTACCTCCCCCGGGTTGTCTCGGATCTCAGACTGGGACCCGGTAAAGTGTTTCATTTCACCCGGGGGCTACTGGTGGTTTGGGGAGTGAATATTTTAGAGTGCGGGGGGGGGGGGGGGGGGGGGCAACTTCACCCCATATCCGGACCCCCATCCCGACTAGCAGGTGAGGCCACTCACTGCTTCACTATATTATCCGGCCGGAACCACCGTGGGACGTGTCTCCTGAATGCAGCCGGGACGCCGGCGTGACCGACGACGACCCAGTGAAGAGCCGGTTATTAGCGCATAAGGTGTCCTTTCGGTTTAAGAATTACTTACCAGGCCAACAACGCCCCCACTGGCCCAAAAGCGGGCAGCCAGACTTCCACCTTCTGAAAATTAAACTCTTAAGTGCTTTTGTTCTGCTGATTTATGAGTTCCCATCTGAGGGACTTCTCTCAACCAGGGAGCTTTTTAACGACCAAGTTCTCCCTCATTTGCATCTACATGTGACTGAGTAAAACAGGAACCTTTTTACAAAAAAAATAATAATCTTACAAAATAGATACTTCACATTCTGTGACAAGGCGTGTTTTGCCTTTGTCTATTAACAACAAAAAAATAAAAAATCGTAAATCACATGTGTCGCCTTAAATCCTGAAATACAGTATGCATGGCTTGTTTGCTGCTGTTTAAAGTCGCATCAGCAAGCGCTTACTGCAGAAGCCACCGATCTGTCACTGGCCTACACTGCGCGGCACACTGGCCTGGAGAGAAGTGTTTGGGTGTGGAGCTAAAACTGCAGGGACCTGTCCAGAGAGCAGCGATCTTAGAAAAAATTTTGGTTGTAATAATAATAATAATAATTAAACAGATGGACTTGGGATTCCTCTTCCATATCCAATTAACTCTCTGGTTTTGATGCTGCCTCCATTAATTGAGAGCATTCATTATGGTAAATTTAAACGTAAATCGTCCTACACTGGCGCCTACCAGACCTGTCAAGGCCTAACGAAGCTGTTACTGGTGGTTCCCTCCATGTCACAGGCCATCTGGCCGGCCTGGTCCGGCCCGACATGGGAATGTTGGTTATTGTAGGATTCACTCACTCCTGTTTCAGCTTTTGCTGTATGGGCATTTTGTTCAGATTTTAGGAGGAGTCTCATTCGGGACAGATTCAGTGAATCTTTTTGACTGTAACTCCAAGGTTTAATGCGGATAATTCTCCTTGTTTCCAGTCTCCCCGCATGAATTTATATATCCATGTTTATACACGTTTCGCCAATTCTTATAGGCCTGCCTGCCAAGTAAGTGGTTGCGATTGCCCAAGAAATAGCCTGTTATTGCGCTAGGCGTCTTCACGGCAATGACTGCCGGTTGATGTTACACTTTGTCTTACATTCAGGGTACGTTTGTTTATTTTCTTTTCTTTTTTTTTCTACAGGGTACACCGAAGGCAGCCTTTTAACGTTCCTTTATGTACTGAAACTCACAACGAGCAGCTCGCAATGTAATACGCTCCATAATAAATTAACTAACCACACTTATTCCTGGAGTATTTGATGTGTCCTAAAATACGCAGTAGTATAACTCTCGGCAGTAAAATACGGATATTGGCTGTGGGTGGAACACGAAGAGGGGAAAAGTCTACAGCAAGTAGTAATAAAATTAAATAAAATGAAATAAAAAGAGGGTGAAAGATTTGCAGCAGGCAAGTGCGCCTGTCTTGCACGGAGGCTGCGGAGACGTTGAGTTAAATATAATATCTAATAATCATGTTTTTTAAAAGAAATCATATTACGGCTGTTAAGTTGTGCGGTGCAAAATGTCAGATCCATGTTAGTTTCACGCACTGCCTGCTGGCCGCGGAGTGACGAGCCGAGGGCGCTGGCTCCGCTCTGATCGCGGGGGTATATTTCCGCCTAGTGGGAACAAGGAGGCGGGGACGGCGCGCAGCACGACCGTGCGACCAATCAGGAAGGCGATCCGGGGATGGGGGCGGTCCTTTCCACGCCGCCTCAGCCCGTGGAAATGCCGCCGTGAGCCCAGACCCCACGTGGGGCCCATACTGTGCAGACCGCCCATTGAATCCATTACGGCCAATCGACGAAGGGCAAGGTGCTAATCTCACACGGGATTGGTCGGCGGCGAATTTCTTGCGGCGCGCTCTTCCTGTTTTCCCCGCCACTTTAACCCTTAGCTGCCACTCGGCGTGTGTCACAGAAAGCGGGCGCTACGTGGCTCCTCCACAATAAAAATACCTTTGCGGACACTTTTATTTTAATTCTGATTATGTTCTGCGAGCCAAGTAATAAGATGTCTGAAACGCTGCAACAGCTCTTTCTTAATTTTCTTTACACATTACTACCGTTTGCATGATGGGCTTCGTAAGGTGACGCAAACTTTTTAGTTTAACAATGTTAAGTAAATTCTTATATTAAAACAGATATTTCAGCCGTAACCGTAAACCCCAATCCATTAGGGCCGCTAGTAAGTACCACTAGTGAGAAACAGCAGAAGCGAGGAATATGATCAACAGGCAAGCACGCTTCGGTAGTTTCCTTATTGATTTAAAGGGAAGGAGGACGCTGTAAACCGTTTGTTAATTCAATACGGAGTCGTTGGGGATTAACGTCTATGTTTATTACATAAAATCCCAATTACATGACGCGTGCTTATTTGTTGTGTTAAGAGATGGAAATAATCGTTTTCAAATGGACGAAACTGTTACTTGTGAAGAAGCGCAATAGGGCGTTTAGAAACGAGACCACTAACGAACAACTAAAATATAACGGAGTGAATTTCATGTAATGATTACAAAACCAGTCGCTGGCCCTCGTGTATTTGCAATATACAGCTATATTTGTACGATTATACAGCGCGGTTCACGTCGGCTAGCAGCAAAGCGACGTCAACTGGTCATTTGACATATTTAAGTGTTTAATTGAGCAGCTGCTTTCAGTGATGATTTAGATAGCATCCTCATGCTGGTGTCTTTGAGTTCACAAGTGACGTTTCTAGGAGAGACCATTAGTTAACTGTGCAATAAAAGACTGATTAAAAATAGTAATGAGAATCTTGCCCTACCATGTGCACGGTCACAGGGGCACCAGGACTGACAAACCGAACATCAATCTTTTTTTTCATCCCCCCCCTTCCGTAATGTAGAAACACAAATAAAGGAACTGCAACATTGCCACCCAGCGGCGAATCAAGTGAACTGCACAGAGCGCCGGCATATTTAGATGCCAGTGGGGTCGTCTTCACTAGTAAAGCGCAACGTGATTCAAGTGCTGGCGCTTTAACTCCAACTCATCATTTTAATGTAATACGTAATGTAACATTACTGCAAAATGTGCACGCCCTACTGCAAATATCAAATGGAAACATTATATATACTGTCAGCTGGATTTCAATTGGATTTTAGATAGCACAACTGGTTTGCATTAAATCTACTGCCGCAGCCATCGGTACGGTATAGATTGGTTTATAAACCAGGCCATTATAGCTACTGGTGAGTGATACAAGTTCACTTCGCCAAAACCCATCTGACATCGTTTTAAATTATACTGGATCTCCCACTTGTGTCAATGAATAAAGGGGCATTTATCTGTTTACAAAACATGCAATATTTTGTAACATTAACATTCTTATGGTACTTATCACACTTTACAAGGTCAATTTAATCAGAATATGACAGCTATTGTTTTTATGTGCGCGGCGTTTAAGGGTGTCAGTACCTACACGTAGTATAGTCACCAAGGGCATATATATAGTATGGACAGTACAGACATGTGCCTATCAATTTTGTGGCAGTACCGTGTGTGTATAGGCGGGCGGGGATTCGGGGCTGATTTGGTCCCGACCAGTGTTGCAATCAAACTTACGCCCTTTAAAGTGACGTCAGCTGATACAGTGACAGGCCTGAGGAACAACGGCCGTTTACGATTTGTTTACAATGGCCGTGGCTGGAATTATATTGTTGCTTGGGGGGAGGCTCTTGATGAGTTTAATATATTAAATATATCATATAACGTTATATATATATATATATTGGGGGGGGGGGGGGGGGGTTATATGCTGCTGTGCAAGCTCCCCCGCCGACACTTTGCGTGATTAATAAACATAATAAATGTAATTATTTTTTAAAACGCGTTTAAATGCTTCGGGTTGTATGTCAGTGCGTATGAGCGGAGAAAGTCGCACGGGTGTCCCCTTTTGTGTGCGTGATAATGCGTTTCTGCAGAGCCATGCTGATGACTGCGTGTCCCGGTGTTTTTAAGTATTGACATGTGTGACCGCACACACGTGAACAGGGCGCGCGTGCGTGCCTCGCCGGAGCAAATGCTAGATGCCGTTAATTGTGTGTGTCGGGTGTTAATGATGGCTGTGTCGCGGTGTGTGTGTATGTGTGAGTTCCACACTCCGCACCATGATGTGCGGTTTCTGGCACGTGTTTCCGTTCACGGTCTGCATGACCGTTTGTGTGCAGTATGTCTCATCTGTCTTCCAGACCTCGGGAAGTAGCGGTCAGTGCGCACCTGGTCCATGTAGGACCCTGAGGCTACCATATGCCCCTCCTCCCCTGGACTGGGGAGGGGGGGGGGCTTCTTTAACAAAAAAAATAAATGAAAATGTGAAGTTAAAAAGTGTAAGGCAGAAGAGCTGGGAGCCTGGACAGAAAGAGGGACTGTAGATATGGCAAGAGAGAGTAAAATGCAGATGACGAGAGGAAACTGAGGATTGAGGATTATTCCGAAGCGGGGGTGATGAAGGAGCACAGAGGATAGGTGGGAGTTTGGGAGCAGAGCGGACGAAGTGACAATGGAACAGCGGACAGATGCGGGGAAAAGCCAGGCGAAGGAATAATCAGCAGCGAAAGAAGGGTGGCCATTCGGGGGGAGGACACCGCGATGTGTGTGTGTGGGGGGGCGGTATGGTATAAAAAAAAGGGCGGTGATCAGGGGAGGAGACAAGGCCGGCGAGGAGCAGCTTCACGCAGAGCTGACGAAATGGTGATATGGCGGTTAATAGGGTAGAAAACGCCGGGGGCTGTTAACTCTGAAATGTTCATTTTTAAACTCCAGCCCCCCACCCCCCTGGCAGCGGTGTAATGATAGCTATTTGAGCAGCATCATGAGGGCGCTTTAATGGGCACCCAAGCACCGTCCGGCGGGGGAGCTGGCAGCCCCACCCCATTGCTCCCCCCCAAAAAAAACATCTGCCACCGGCCATTGAGGGCTCTGTCATGCCAGGGGCAGAACGAGAACGGGCAGGAGGGTGACAACGGCACAGTGGGCTAATGGCACATGGTGGGAGTGGGGGGGGGGGGGGAGGCAGGGTGCAGGTGAACTGGAAAACAGAATGATACGATCATACACAATGGTACCTGCCCCCCCCTTGCCCCATCCCACACATCCCTCACCCCCCCCCCCCCCCATTCTCCTGCCAATATGGAAGTCCAGCCCCTGAGGACCGGTACGAGGCTGAGTGCCTTTCTGAAGACCCGCAAAGCTTTTATGGCTCGCGTGTGTGACACGATCTGTTAGCAGAGTCACACATCCACACACACCAGCAATTATAAATGAGTTGTTTTCTGGAAAGAGCTGTGGGGGCGATACTGGCACGGAAAACTCCGGAAAACCACTGGGCCACGTGAAGAAATAAAAGGAAAGGGGGCTGATTGATTAATGCTAGCACGGCCCTGTGCGATGCTCTGGGCGGAGCTCTGTGTTTCGCTCGGGGCGGGGCTCTGTGTTTCACTCTGGGCGGAGCTCTGTGTTTCGCTCAGGGCGGAGCTCTGTACTCGCAGATGACAGACAAGTCATCTAGCGTTTTAAAGAGCACCCAGGGGACCTGCCAAGTGGAGGAGCTTCCTGCTCTATTTGGCCATGTGTCCCCCCCACCACCATCACCGACCTGCATCATCCTCAACCACTCTACTGACACCTAGTGGCTGTGTGTTCTTATTACACAGTTTTATAACATGAAAAAGGCCCTGCAAAGATGACAGGTTATGGACCCTGCTCATGGGCCCAACGGTGGTATGATTATACTCCTGGCCATGGGATTTGAACCCACAACCTTCCGGACACAGGTTCAGTGCCCTAACCCACAGAGCTGCATCCCCCACCCCTACCACATCTTAGCCCACGGCATGCAGTATTCTGCTTTAAATGACACTTCTGAAGAATTGATCTGCTGGCAATTTTTTTCAGAAGCTGTTTCGACTTCACTTCTACAGCCCAGAACTTTCTCAGTGTAACATTCATGCTCTCTGTGTGTCGTTTGCTTATCTGGAGCAAAACCAGAAGTACTGGGATGTTCTTATGAACCCAGCAATGTTACTGACTGATAATAGCAGTCGGTCTACCTAACCAGAACCTTCCAGCTGGGGAGTTTATGCCACAAACTCACTGCATTGGACCCTGTACTGGTTAAGCAGGAGAAAGGCGGAAGGATGTAAGAATTAAGGTGTTGCTCGGTGCTCTGTCTACGGAATCACATCTCTCACTGTCCAGGCTGGTAGCCAGCAGTGAGGTAAGCTGCCACTCAAACACGAGGTCTGGGGCCACCTGGGGGCCGCAAACAGTCACTACTCAAAATACTAAATAAACGCGTTCCTTATTCAAGACATACAATGGCAGCACGTTCTGCTAACCAGTCAGCTAGATATTATCTTAGGAGCTATTTAGTGTCTGAAATATATGAAGTACCACACAGAAGAACACTGCCCCTGAATGAGGTCAACAGATGCACACGTTCGCGAGTCTGCTCACTGTAACCGGGACTTCAGCTCCGCATTTTCGTAGAAGGTCAGCGAATGGCGACAATGAGGGATACGGACCCGGAGGGTGGGGGATTCCGGACTGACATTCACGGCGCGTCGCGTTGGGGAGGCTGGATGAAACGCGGCGGGAGGAGGGCAGGACGCCGCTATAAATAAGGTGTCCGGAATCAGAAGAGTATTATAATTAAGGGTGTGCTTATCCTGATAACGACCTGATAATGATAACGGTCATACGGCATTATGCGTCATTAAATGTTAACAGCTAATATAATATTCCGAGAAAAGTATCGGCTTACGAAACAAAAGGCTCAAAACCATAAGAAGCCGGTCTGAACAGGATAATTTTTCAATATGCGTGCGCTTCACGCCACCGTCGGGAACTCTATGTATTACGTCACAGCGTGTTACATAATTGATATGCTCAGCTAATATTCGATATGCGGCTCCAGGAAGCCCTTTGTATGTTTCGCAGGCGAGGAGTAGCGCTGTGGTCAGTGTTAACCTGGCAAGCCTGTGGTTCTGCCAGCGGACTATATTACTTTAAGGCTGGGGTCTCCAGTTCCGGCCCTGGAGGGTTACTGTCCAGCCGGTTTCCTATCCTGGCTGGCTTCAGATGAGCCACACCAGTTCTCAGGTGAATACCAGGAAAAGGTGTGACTTATCAGAAGCCAGATAGGGTAGAAAACCTACTGGACAGTAGCTCATGAAGAAGTTGGACACCCCAGCTTCAAGGTGTTACCGTGTCTTGTCATATGTCTTGTCAATTAAGAGCAACAACTGCACGCTGCTCCCCGCTGGTGTAGCCACTGACCGGAGCGACAGCATTAGCTGCAAGCCTGATCTGAATGTTAGCGAGGTCATGGCGATTACCAGGCCTGTGGTTAGCTTTGCTTTTTGAAAGAACACAGGCAAGACAGACACAGGTGAGAGAAGGAACGAATGCTCATCGGGGAAACACCCAGGGAAGAAATGAAGCAGGGAGGGGAAAGGGGGATGTGTGAAGTGAGCAAAGAGTGGGCGGTGAAGAAGAGGGATGTGATCTGTGTAAGAGGACAGAGGAGAGAGATGTGAGCTCTCAGCCTTCATCATGAGGGCCTCAGTGGCCACATGGGGGAATCAGAACCTCGGGGAGAATCAGGATCTTTCATCAGCTCGCAGGCTCTCTATCTACGGCCGGCTGTGGTCAAGGCACCACTCTCCAGTTCTCATTATGCCTGGATGGGTTGCCTGGCCGGGGACAGCTGGAAATTGAGCCCCCTCCCCCGGAGCCAGGTTTTCCTTGCCGTGGATCTCATATAGACTGTCAAGAGATCAGGACATTTTTATTTGTTAAAAGCCTAGACAAAGCCATTGCTCTCTGCCTTCTCCTGCCTTCCCGGCTATCACAGGGCCGGAGGTGTCGTTATTAAATTCTCAGGCAATAACAACAAAAACATATATAATGCCTTTGCAGTAGTATTCACGCCCTGCGAGCGTTTCTCGAACGCTGCCAGATTATGAAAGATAGACGCGTGTTTGTCAAGTGATGATGCTTATTCTCAAAGTGACACTCAAATATGATGCTGAAATCCAGAATTAATGATTATTCTGCATATAAAGGGCACATAGTAATCAGTTATTCCACTTAGGAATAGGATCTGACCATATAAAGCCCGAAAAGATGTATCGTTTTACACGTTAAATTTAGATGTTTTTACCACAAAACCTTTCATTCCTAATTTAGAAACTGAACCTTCCAGGAACTGAACTGTCTCAAGGAACAAAACCTCAAATGAGTAGCTTTGAGTGTATCACTGTAATTATCATTTATTATTAATCATTATGCTATCAGTAGACAGAGCCATTAGCGGTCATACAACCATGAAGAGCTACATAAGCATATTAAACAATGAATTAACAATGTTGCCTATGCATCAGAAGAGGACCTGTGAGACAGCAGGAGGCACGAAGAGCCCCAGACCTTAAATGGCTGCCGACATCCATCCTCCTGACTCTCTGCTGCAGTGTTTCTGAGGCCTGGTTCTAGTCCACCCTGGCAGGAAATGGTGGATCCCAACCATTGTGGGACAAGCTATAGGCTTGGCTCTAAAGATGCCAACCATTAGGGATTCATATGGAAAGCCGGCCAGCTGGTAGCTGTGAAGGGGCTGAGGAACGTGGTGAGAAGCTGATCTGAATGGCCACCACACCCTTCAACAACTGTGGGAGTTCTGAGCGTACTATTGGTATAATGAATACACGGAATGTATAGGACTCTCATAGGAACGGTGCTAGCCAACCCCATTGGACGACACAGGGGGCCGGCTTGGGTGCCATCTACAGAGCGGGGGCCGACGTAGTGTCACTTTGTGTGGGGCAGGGGGCGCGGCGGTGAAGCACACCTAGGGCAGCACGTGGCCTTTGGCCAGGCTTGCATAGGAACACAGAATAATCAGAAGCTCTGTCTTCAGTTAGATCTGGGAGAAAAGGATTTGGTACTTAGTCCAGACTGCTGCAGCGAGTATGTGGCCTAATATCTAATAGTTTTAGTGCTATTGACAGAAAATTAAGTTATAAGACAAAGTGAGATCCCAGTGATGTCCCCTGGTCTCCGTTATCATAATTAGTGTATCAGGCCTGGATCTGTAGCCTGGGGCAGGCTGTCGGCCAGCCCGCTTTGTGTGTGTAGATATGCCTGCTGGTCTCTTCCTGAGGAGGCCTGCCGTTTTCTGTCGAGGGAATGACTGGACCCTGCAAAATGCTTAATTAAAACCTTCGTTTGCCACTGCTGACCCACCATGTTAAACGTGGTTTTACTTATGTACTTAGTTGCCATCTACAATGTATCGTTAGTTTCCATTGTAACCGACTCAAAAGAATCTTAAACGAACAGAAGCTGAAAAAATTCCAAGGATTATTTAGACTTACACTGAGTCTGGGAAATTGGTGTAATCCTCTTTCTGAAAGAAAGAAAGAAAAAAACAGACAAAGGAAGATAAAAAGTTTATGCAAGGTTTGCATAAACAAGGCATGCTGTCCCTAACAGCAGCAGCTCTGCAGAGGAGGACGGGTGCGTGTTAGGACTGCATGTTATGTTGGTGTAACCTTGGCAGGCTGGCTGTCTGGGGGCTGTTTGTTTACTGTGATGTGCGATTGTGCAATATGAGTGTGTGTGTGTGTGTGTGTATTAGACACTCAGATGGTTAGAGGCTGACAGATGGAGTAACACTCATCTAACCAATCAGGACATGGGGGGGGGGCATGGATGGGATTGGAGTGGATTAATAACTCAAAGAGATAAAGCGTGAGATTACGGGTCAGCAGATGCATGCTGTTGTGGTTGTTCTCCTGCCAGGCGTGTAACGCATCATCTCCGTGGTTTTATGAAAATTTTCATATCTTAATCATTCAGAGGAGACTGTTATCCCGCATGATTCACAAAGCTGGGGGTCTTTAATACATCACATTGTGATACAGGCATGGAGTGGATGCAATTTCCTCTAATGCATCTGGAGCAACAGTTGCCCCTTTCAGGAATCCGGCTAGTTGTTTTAGTCACATGTTTGGTTTCTCCTACTGCCCACACGTCACTATCTGTGTGCATTTAGAGTGTGTGTGTGTGTGTGTGGGTAGGGGGGGCGGTAACCCACAGCTTCACACATACAATGGACCCACATACAGCACAAAGAAAAAGGTCCTATGAAGGTGGACTGGAGAGGCCCTGAACCGGAGTGGAGCCACGAAACCCCATCTGACACTGAGCTGGTAAGCGGACACCCTGGGCTGGGCCAGGCGACTCCTAGCGCCCATAGGTGAGGGCTCACGTTTCCCAGCGTGCCAGGAGACGGCGGGGGGATCTGCCACCTGCAAAGGCTGGAGAGGCCCAGCAACAGAGAGCGCAACCTGGGGGGAGAGGAAAAACAAGAGTCTGCATCTGTGACGGCCACGTTAACTGGGCGCAAAGGGAAGAACAAAGGGAAGGACAAAAGCCCCCCCCCCCCCCCCCCCACACTCATTGCTGTCATAGATTCCCTAAGTACAGGATCACTCTGCTCTGGACGGCTTAGAGACATCTAGGGGGCTAATCCATGATGCACTTGATTAAGAGTGCTAAACAAACACACAGCCGATTTTGTTAGGTAGGTAAGGCGTGGAAAAGTTAGGGGAGGGGACAGAGAGAGAGAGAGAGAGAGAGAGAGAGAGAGAGACAGACAGAGAGAGAGAACACAAGATAGAGGGAGGGGGAGTGAGAGAGGTGAGAAAGCAGAGCTACATCCATCTTCCTTTATCATCACACCAGGGTTTCTCATTAGCAAATCAGGGGCTCAGTAATCCAGCAGGAGAGGGAGGGAGAGAGGGAGGGAGGGAGGGAGGGAGGCAAGCAGAGCAGGAGAGAAACGGCAGGATCCGCGTGACGTCAGCGGCGCCAGGGATTGAGGTGTTGAGTCCTGCTGATTTATCGGAGCTGATAAGGAAAGAGAAAAAAGCAGGAGCCCGTGGAGGCTTCCCGGGAGAATCGGGAGACAGACAAAAGGAGGAAGCTAAAGAAAGAGAGAAGCTAGAACTCAAGAACATTCAAGACAATCCAAACTTAAGGACAAGGGCAACCAAGTGCAACACATGTAAGTATAAACCCTTCAGAGGACTTACAGGACGATAAAGGAGGGGGTGCTATTATTATTATTATTATTATTACTATTCGCTAATATTTTCAGCCATTTCTTTCTACTCCTGGTGCTCACCCCTCGCCTCCCATCCCTAATCTCCCCAAACCTCCTGTAATCCAGCAGCCTACGAAGTTAGACCAAGATGCCCATGAACGGGATAAACAAGGCGCTGAAACTGCAGTTCGGGCTCATCAACCACGAGAATCGCTACCTGACGGCGGAGGCCTTCGGATTTAAGGTGAATGCGTCCGCGACCAGCATGAAGAAGAAGCAGATCTGGGTGCTCGAGCAGGATGAGAACGACAGCCAGGTGATATACCTGCGGAGCCACCTGGGCCGATATCTGGCCTCCGACAGGGACGGGAAGGTGAGCTGCGGAGCGGAGAAGCCGGAGACGGATTGCCGCTTCCTGATCGTGGCACAGTCAGATGGCCGCTGGGCACTGCAGTCTGAGCCCTACCAGCGATACTTCGGAGGCACAAAGGATTACTTGTCTTGCTTTTCCCAATCCATTGGTGAACCGGAGCTATGGGCCGTACACCTGGCGCTGCATCCACAGGCTAACCTGTTAAGCATCAGCCGCAAGCGCTACGCCCACCTGGCCGTGTCTGACGATGAGATCTCTGTCGACAGCAACATCCCTTGGGGTGTGGATTCCTTGCTCACTCTTGTGTACCTGGAAGGCAAGTACTGCCTGAAGACATGTGACAACCGCTTCCTTAATCACGATGGCAAGCTGGTGATGCAGAGTTGCCAGGGCACGAGCTATACCCTGGAGCTCAAGTCTGGAAAGCTGGCCTTCAAGGACTGTGAGGGGAAGTACCTCAGCCCTGTGGGCCCAACTGGAACCTTGCGTTCTGGACGCTGCTCTAAGCCCGGCAAAGATGAACTGTTTGACTTGGAGGAGAGCCGTCCACAAGTGGTTTTCCAGGCAGCTAACAACAGATTTGTCTCAATACGACAAGGTAAATAGCTCATCTCAGATCTTGTAGTTGCTGGGTCAAAGTACTTCTCTGTAAGGTCTTTGTAAAGACTTTTCAACTAAGAACCATGTATCTGTAGATTTTTTAATTAGTATTTTCATAAATAGCAATTTAGGTTCTTGGCCAGATGTAAGCATACAAATTTTATTTGAATAATAAGTCAGCAGGTTATCGTGCAGTAATTTGGATTTGTTTGTACTGAACCGCAAGCTGAGAATCTGTGCACATGACTTCATGTTGCAATTAGGGACCAAGGTCGACTGTATGGTCGAAGGATCGATCACACATGAAATGCAGGACGCTGACAGATATGTCTTGTGGCCCTTGTTGTTTCGCCCAGTCTTTCTGTGATGACTTTACGTTCATGTATGCATTCCACTAAACGCTTGCTTCTACGGCGGCATGATATAACCACTAAATGTTTTTGACTCGTTCCACCACATCTCCGATCCAGTGGTGTCAGTTTATGGGTGATCTGTCACGTCGAAGCATCGTCATCCTTCCATTTATTCATTTGCGCTACTCTGTAAGATTTCGTCTTACGCAGTAGACACAGTGCGAGGACAGCACTAAGCTGTGCATTACCCCGTCTGAAGCTATTGGCAAAGAATACTCAATGATCCCCAAGCTGCAGGCCATGACGCACTTTACGTTCACTGCAACTGTTTCACTGCGTTTGTCTGAAAGATGAGAAACAAGCAGTCGCCTTATCTCTGCGGCAAACAGTGAAAAGATGCGAACAGAAAGTCGGTGGTGGGGAAGTTAAATCAGCCAATTACATAACTAGCCAAAAAAATGAAAGAGGGCCATTTTTGTCACTAGATAACAATATAAACATTTTTAGTAACTGTGATATGAAATGGCTGCTATAGAGACTCTCTGAATAGACAAACACTCCGGCCCATTCAGGCTGACCTGAAATGCACAGTGAGTCTGATCCAGCAGCCTGCTGTAATGTTCCCCTCCTCACTGTCCATTGTAAATTTCCTAAACCGTGGCCGGCATTCAAAGCACACCGCTCATTTCCAGCAGTCCCCCCCCCCCCCCCCTCAGGGCTTTCTAACAGAGACTCCTGTCACCAGGACCATGTACTGCAAACCTCGAGGGGTTAGCCAAGCCCAGCTAATTGTCCGTGTTGCATATTCGGAGCATTTCCGACGACCGAATTCAGGTGCAATTGGAGAGACCCCTTTTTTTCAATTACTATCTCGAATCTGATACCAAACCTTCTCGTCTCACTCAGCAGAACCCGTATCTAGATCCTGGATCCGCATGGAGAGATGAGGCCAAAGCTAACCTGGCTCATCTTAAGAAAGAAAAAGTGTCAAAGTCAGGTGCAATGAATAATTAATTTGAGGCGACATTTCATTGATGGTGGAGTCTGCTTTCAGAAACACAAGCCCTGGTCCGTCTTTATGAGGGGACAACAGGCACCACAATGGCACCTAAATCAGAGAGTCCTCCGGGACACGTGGCCTGACAGGGAAAGCGGCCTCGCTGAAGAATAATAATGTAGTGTGTGAAAGTGCCGCAGAAGGCAATGAAGGAAGGAGGTAGCAAAGAGGAGTAAAAGGAGGCAGGGAAGAGGAGTGGAAGGAGGTAACGAAGACAAGTGGAGAGTAGCTGAGGTATTTTTCAAGAACAAACCACCTTGGGGTCTAAAAACGATGCATCATCAGTGCAGGACAGGTGCAGAGCTGCCCTGCTGCCGTTAGCATCACAGAACTATAAATCAACAGGCTTCTGACGCTGGAACATGGAAAGAGCAGCGGGGGGCCGACATCTAGGAGGGGCGGCAAAACTTCTTGCCATGTGGAACAAAATGAAAGGATGAAAAGAATGAAAAGATTCCTGACGTAATGGTGACTGGTTGTGTTAAGGAGCAGTGCGGTGTCTGGACTTGAGGACGGGGATAACGGGGGTGAAGTAGTGGCAGGATTCAATCAAGCTACAAATCACCCGAGTTTATATAGAAAGATCCATAAGTTACGGTTACGCCTTCATTCGAAATGGCTGCCACTGCAGTTAAGATCCGTGTCTGGAGAACAGATCCAGAGTTATAACTTGAGCCAGTGGTAGTCACCAGCTCCATTTCTTGACCACCATACCACCTGCTGCCATCATTTAAAAAAGTTAAGCAATACTCACATTTCTCAACACACAATTAAATTTGAGCCATATGGCTGTTTGCGTTTAATAGCTTCCCAGTGAAACAGGCGAGCCATCTTGGTGGTGGGACGTGAAATTCCAGCATCTCCGAAACCAGTAGATGCAGAGCTTCGGAATGTTCTGGGCCTGCCTGCACACTGCTGCTGAGTCCACATCTGTCTATGATCACCTCAGCCTTCGTAACACGGGCACATTTGTTAGAGTCGGAGTTCAGGGTGTATCTCACTGCAGATATCCACGTGGCTGATTGCGTCTGCTATTCCACTGCCATCTGTTTTTGCTCTAGAGTGCAGTGACACCGTGTGTTACGGCAATCAAACGCAGACCATGGGGTTTTCAGCCTAACGTTTATGGAGCCCCGTGTTGGATGGATGGAGTAGCCAATGTCTTTGAGGAGGTGAACAGCCTTTTTCTCCATGGCCAAACTCCAGCTGCTGAAAGCAATTTGGTAGAAGCTATGACACTAATGAGCTTAGTGGTTCCTCACCAGCGAGTGTCTGGGGATGATGAAGGACAGTGGCGATGGCTTCCGAGAGGGCACGCTAACGCTCCCTAATCATTCACGACGAACGGGAAAAATTCCGCCCTCATTAAATCGAAGTTCTTTAAGCCCAGCTGCCACGGCAAATATTAATGGGCTTACAGAAAATGCAACCTGAACGAAGCGAGTAGGAGGCCAAAATTCTTCAACCACTGTAGCCACAGTGGGATGGACATGATGGATGGCTGGATTCAGGTGACAGGGTTTACAGGGCACCTATCTAGTGCTGAGTGAGAACTGACCACCAACACAAAAGACGAAGTACCAGGGGCCCTCGAAAGACACTTTATCCCATCCATTGTTGGCTCTCGGTTTTTCCTTGAGCGTTCTGTGGATTGGGGACCAATCATGGAACTCAATGGGACAAGCTGATTGTGTGCCAGCAGTGTGGAGGAGTGTTGAAGGCTGAAGAAAAAGGAATCAAAAAACGAGGGAGGAGAGAGAAGGGGAGGGCTGGGGGGGGGGGGGGTGAGAGAGGGACATGGTGTCAGCTTACCATCAATTATTTAGCCTCAGCTCCGAGCACCTTGCCGATAAATTACCAACGCCGTCTCCTGTTTTTCAGCTGGCACTCCTCGAAGTGGCCAGCGCCAGGAACTGGAAATGCAGCTCGAATTCTGGATCTGATTTTGGGACTCGTCAGCAGACATGTCCTCAGGTCCTCTGAAATCCATTACATCCCAGCTTGGTATAGACCACAGAAAGCTGTTTTTTTTGTTAATCATCTAATGAAACTCGTCCCATTCGCACGTCCCAGGTGTCAGTAGGGCACCGTCATCCACTAGTTCAATGAACAGTAAACCGAGAAAACAGACTCTGTGGTTGCTGGAGGTCATCCGCGGGCTTATAGGAAGGTGTGTCCCATAACCGGTGTGGTTAAGTGGTGTGAAGCAGTACTCCAAGGGTAAGTGTGGAGCAGCAGTCAGTGTAGGGGCCGTGAGCAGTGCAGACATCTGCACCGGTCATTAGTACAGTATGAGAAACAGGGATGTAAACAGCACAAGGGCTGGGGACAGGGAAAGCGGTCAGACTAGCAGTTAACCCCCCTGCTCTGCTGAGACAAGAAGCCACCTTTGGTGAAACCGTTTTGTGTTCCATAACTTCAGCAGCAAAAATAAAACACAAAGACTTCTTAATCTCTCGAGGCCTGTATGGACATCACAGTGGGCTGGAGGGATCGGTGCTGGGTTATGATTCCGAACCGTTACTGTTATAACTTACACACCTTCCTTAACACCACGCCTACAACTACTTATCATGGAAATAGGCAGCCATTTTGCACAGGAATATATATACCACACATCAGACTTTATACCAGGGGATATTTAGCTAATTATTTTGGAAGAAGATCGATAGATGTCCTTGGTTTTCTCATAGGGTCCAAATAGATAATGCTTACACTTCACTGATAAGTTCTGTGAAATCCGTATTGACCGCAACAGTTTAAGACCTTATTTTGCTGTCTTATCCTCATGTCAGATCTCTTGACAGTATTGTTTCCTTTGTTGAAGTGCCCTTCAATGTACTGTACTTGCCGCAGAGGAAACAGTGACCCCTACTGGTCCACCCACCCTATATTCTGGCCCGGTACTAGCAGTTTGATGGCTGGCAGAGGTCGTCCATCCAAGCGCAAACCAATCCCAGCCTTACATAGCGTCAGGGGTGATGTACCTGCTGGCAATGAATTATTCACTCACATATTTAGAAATAACATGACTCCGTGTAAAGCAATCAACATAAAATCATAATAAACATTCAGTGTCCACCTTCGAGAAGGGACACGGGCAATGAGGCCAGGAGTAGGTCAGTTTGAGGGGGGGAGGGGCAGGATTAGACATGCCTGATGGCCACTCGGCGTGTCACATGGTCCTCGGGAAGTCGAAGGGAGGGCAGCTGGCAGGGAGAGCCGGGAGCTGACCGCCACACACAGATTCGCCGGCCTGTAAGATCCCCCATCAGCCTCCTGTGTCGGCCCGCATGTGGTCCGGTCGCCGCGCCCGGCAGGGATGGAGCCGTCCGCTTTGAAGCGAACCTGCTTTGTTCTGACTTTTCCTGGGCCGGGCCCCCTAGCAGCCGCGGCAGCTCGCGGACGCAAAGCCGCTTAATGGTACCTGCACTGCCGGCTTTGCCAGCGAGGAGGGAATTACAGCCAGTTAGCTGACTGGGCTGGGGCTGGGTGGCTGAGGGCAGGATTTGCGCAGTAAAAAGGATTATGGAAAGAACAGAGGGATATTTCTGTGGCATCTAATTTGGACAGTGGCTAACACAATCTGCCGTTGTCGCTTTTGTTTTGCGTGGGCTGTTTACGCATTTGCCCGTTTCCTTCTTTTTTTTAAGCGCGGGCATCGCTCAGGGTGAAGGTTAAACAAGAATCGCTGTCGGAGACAGAGACACTGCCCACAGACGGAGTGGACTGACCCTTGTTATAGATGGGAGATCAAACCAAGTTCTGTTTTTAAAAAAAAATGTCAGCTCTATCACCCCCCCTCAACAGTTGGCACTCGAGGAAAGGTTTCGGGCTAATCTCTGAGTCCTGAGGGCCACCCAGGGCTCACACGCGGGCCCCCGCATCACTCCCAGAGCTTACGGGGGCTGGGTGCTGAGCACGGCGCAACATTGGCTCTGGGGACGTCCCACCCTGCAGTGCGGGGCCCGCCCTGGCTTTTAATCAAGCCGGAGTCGGAATTTGAATCATTCATGAGACACATGGGCCTGCAAATTCATTAGGGCCCGCCTTCGCGAAGACGACAGAGGCCTCACTTCAAGATGAATTCATTTGAATATCGGGACCCGGCGAAGGCTAATCAGTTAATGTATGCTAAGTCGCTCTTTACCCCCCGCTGAAGTTCATTCGTCAGCCGACCAATGTCCGCACATCCTTAAAATGCGCTACAGATTGAGCTCTGATTAAAATCAGTTCATCCAAAATCCCATCACTTGATTTACTAAGGCAATTTACAATCCCAAGGATTCAAAGAATTTGAAAATGTGTTTTTCATTGCAAGTACTTCCACGCTATTACATTATGAGGCTGTATATACTGATTCCCTCCAAATTTTAGACTATAAACTCCATGACAACAGCACTTATAGTTGCAAATCTTCTGCATAACACTGCTCCCTGGAAATTCCTGCCCACCTACAGGAATATCTTCCATAAAATCTTCTTTCCTGTTGTCTAATACATTGCTTCCAGCCTGAAATGTTGAGTGCAACCTCTGAGTCACGGACATGAAAGCTGAAGCATTTTTGTTCTTCCTTTTACTTTTATCGATGTCCTTTATAAGTAAAAATTAAACCCCAGCACAAAAACCAAAGCCAGTAGGACTGGCGAAGTCGCACAGCAAGGTCACAGCCCTGTGGAGAGAACGCTAGCTGCACTGTGCGTGTCTCACCACCAAAAAGTGGCAAACTATCGATTGTCATTAAAACAAAATGACACAGAGCCTTCTGCAGACAAAGCGAGCTCCTCCAGCCTCTCCACAGCTTGGTGGCATGGTACCACACAAGCTGCAAGCTGGCACTTCGGGGCCGACCCATTTGTGGGGGCAGTGAGGCTGGATGGACTCCACAGACCCTATGTGCATAATAAATTACAGCCCATGACCAATAAGCCCTCCCACTGGAGCCCGGGCCCTGGACAACTTCCCTGGTTTTCCCCCCGAGATGGTGAGCTGGGACCCCTGTATCGGGACACACCAGGCACAAAGCGGGGGCACACCTTAAATCGGCTAAATTCGTAATGTGCAATATATACATAAAACTTTGGGGAAAAGAAGGTCAATCTGGTTAATTCTGTGGGTCCGGCATGTGCGTAATAAACTCCAGGTGCTCAGCTCTCAGGAGAGATTAGCTCACGGCTGGTGTTTCATATAGCGCTGCTTCGGAGGAGTACGGGGGGGGGGGGGTGTAACGTACAGGATCGTCTTGGCTCTCCTCATACAGACGGATATATTATGACAGCTTCACTGAAAGCCGTACAGTAGCACTGCGCGCTTGGAGTGAACAGTTTTTAAAAATCAAAACAATGACTCTGACGCTTGGAGAGAAGCTGGCTGCAGACTTGATACCTTCTCATTTCCTGCGAAGGGGTTAGCATCTCGGCTAATCAGGATGACGAGACGGAGATGGAGACCTTCCAGATGGAGATCGACAAAGAGAGCAGGAAGTGTGCGTTTCGGACTAAAGCCGGTGACTACTGGACGCTGGTGTCCCACGGCGGCATCCAGTGCACAGCTACGGAAGGGTAAAGAATTCCTTTACGTTCTCTTCTTTACACCCATCTATTGTTGAATTACTCAGAGCTGCCACTGATTACCAAGGCCAGCTTGTAGCAAACCTAGAATATGTCAGGCAATGGCAGCCTAACACAGTGACATATAGTCCATGTGCACCTTATATGTGCATCTGTGACGACTGATTATATTTCAAGGGTTACTTGAATTTCACGCTCTATTGGTAACTCTGACCCAGTCACCTGACCATAACGATTAGGTCCTTATCGCTCAGATCTTATTAAAAGTACCGAATGCAAGCGTACTGTCTGAAATGTCCAAGACCTTGACAAGCGCCAACTTTAATCGAGGATATTTGCTTCAATGTGGATAGAGGCCTTCACATCCACTAGCTATGGTAGAGATCTCTTCCAATTTCTGGGCCATAAATGACCCACGTTAATGGTTTCCCAATGTGCTCAGCTCGCCCTTTTCCTGCTTTTGACATTTGTATGGAGCCCCTACCTTAATGAGCACTAACTGCCCCCCTTCTCCTCTCACGTCCATGACCTCAGGGCCGCCGACACCATGTTCCAGATTGAGTGGCGGGACCGCAGGGTGGCCCTCCGCGCCAGCAATGGCAAATACGTCTGCACGAAGAAGAACGGGCAGCTGGCCGCCGTCAGCGAGGCTGTGGGTGAGTGCTGGGGACCCGCCCGCAGCCCTCCAGTGCCCGCTCACCTTACGCTGGGCCTCCCACGTGGCCCGGTTAGATACCACATGGTACCGTGATCACGCTCAGCAAACCTTTATACTGCTCAAAATCTTCAGACAAAAGACTAGTGAATCATTTCGGCTAGCGAATTCTTGGTGGTATATAGCAAAACAGGAATCAGGCAGATCTGACTTTCCTCGACTCAAGCATGCAGACTTCAGCCACAGGACGTGGTTTATGCTGAAGCAGGAAGGCACACAACTGCCCCCTAGTGGCCATACGCCCAGGGTTCAGTCTGGCATTTTGTGGCGCTGTGGTCTTTAAGGACCATGATCCAGCATGGTAGTCTATCCTCTAAGAGTTAAAGTGGGTAAATAAAGGCAGTGATTAGCTTAATAAGGTGGTTCAGTGCTGAGCTAGAGTGAAAAAATCTCCAGGTTCCCCCAGTACATTAGAGGATGTTGCTGGATTTATAGGAATTTGTCTCTATTCTGGTCATGGTCTCCTCTCCTTGATATTCATCAGCAAAGGAACTGGCACATCCAGACTGGTGTCTGTTACACAAGACAACAGGGCCTTTTCTAGTGTGCTGTTTGGTTATAGGTAGACCAGGGTCCATATAACCACCTCACATAGAGCAGAAATCCAGCGAGTATTCAACCTAATCTTCACCATCTGCCGCGTAACGATGTCCATTTATACCAGAGAATTGTACCTTCACTAGGAACCAGGTAGGTGGGCAAACAAGTACAGTTGGGGTTTGGGATGAAGGGGAAATGTAAAGTTGAAGACCAGCGTCAATATGTAAGTAGGTTGGAATTAGCCCACCAATAAGAGGCTGTCTTATTTGGCACTGATAAACAGATGGCTCCTAATGGGGGGGAGGTCACTGAGCTTGAGACTGGGGATCTTCTGGTCCAGGGTTACAAAGCCCACATGTGGACAAGCTGGGACCAGGCACTGACATCATTGACAGATCGTTATTAGTGATCCAGTGCTGACCCAACAGTGTCCTTGAGTCGCCAGCTGGAATCTCACCAGTGCTGGGAGGCATCCAGTCCTTGGGTTTTACAGTCTTCCACCTCTGTCTTCAGGAGAGGACGAGCAGTTCTTGTTGAAGCTCATCAACCGGCCCATCCTGATCCTACGGGGGGAAAACGGCTTCGTGTGCCACCACAAGAGCTCCAACACACTGGACACCAACCGCTCCGTCTACGACATCTTCACTCTGCATTTCAGCGACGGCGCCTACCACATCAAAGGTGAGCACTCCCCGAGGGACCCCGAGATGCCACCATGGACGGCACCTTGCTGAGATGACCTCCAGCTTGTACCATGTGGTCCTAATGGTCCTTCAGGTAGCGTGATCAAAGCTGACTCATTTCACGGAAAAACAAGAAACTGTTGCAACAGGTACAGCATTTGCACAGATGTGAGTGGTCAGGAAATTAACAATGTTATCTAGTTAGCCATCTTCAATTCAGTAAGGTGGGAGACTCTCTGGTCATAACCAAACAATCAATCATTAACCTCAATCTTACACACAAACTTATCAAACCTTATGGAAAAAAAAAATAAGTTTCCTGATGTCATAAACAAAGCTAAGAGCATTCGTGTTAATTGAGAATGACGTACTAACTGTGACAGATTGCGATGTTTCAGTTATGAAAAAGCAGACTGAAAAAAAGAAATCACTCATGCCATAAAATATACAATTACTTGGAAATTAAGGACCTGCCCACAATATAGACGTGCCATATAAAATTTAACTAGCTGTATTTCCGCAGTAAGCCACCTGCACATTGCTCATGATATGCTGAGCAAGCGAGAAGCTTGGACGTTACAGGTGGTAGACGAGCCAAACTGACTTAAAGTATCCGTCTTTCAAACATGTCACAAATGCACATTCTGTTGATTAACCCGGTCAGCGTTTAGTTATGCCTTGCTGAAGTGCTGTCCGAGCTACATGCTTATAGATATTAGCCGCCGGAGTCGCTGTAAACGTGCAGGCGGAGAGTCGGAAGCTGACAGATACTGTTTCCTGCTTATGCTCTGTGTCACCTTCGTTTCAGGTTAGTCAGCATAGGCAGTGGCATTTGTGTTTGACTCTCACTTTAATTTCTGTTGGCACTGAAGCTGACTATGCTGCACTTTCTCTGGCCATGTGGAAGCCTGATGAAAGATGAGTTAATAAATGCAGCACATGTGGAACAGGGGAAGGGGACGCCATCCCCGTTAGCTCGGGCCAGCTTACAGCGAGTGATCTTTCCTCATTCCCAGGTACCAACGGGAGGTTCTGGTACGTCTCCAGCAGCGGTCTGGTGTGCTCAGATGGGGAGACCCCCGAGAATTTCTTCCTGGAGCTGCTGGAGCAGGGGCGAGTGGCAATCAAGGGAAAGAACGGAAAGTACCTGCGCGGGGACCAGGGCGGCACGCTGAAAGGCGATGGCGATGCAGCGGACAGCTCTTCCCTCTGGGAGTACTGACCCCTGCTGGACACAGCAGGAAGTGGCAGTCGCTGGCTCAACCAACGGAACAGCACAGAGAGGGGAATTGGGTTTGACCGTTCTCATCTCTGTTCAGCTGGGTTCTTCCCTATCAAAAGCAGTACAACTCAAAGAAATAATTCATATATGTGAATATACAGCATTTATATATTTTTCCTTGCCACTGTCCAACAAAAAACTAAGGTTAAAGGTTCAGTTTTATTCACACAGGCTTTATTTCAGAGCACATAGCCCAGGAAGCGATTTCTAGAAGAGCTTTAAGGCTCATCTGCACTTATTCCTGACAATAAAAGAGTTAATCTCCAGGCATTACATTTCCTTGAAACAATCTGAAAAAAGGGCTATTTGTAAGGACTTGGAAGTTATTTTTTATGTTTTCATCCACTTATATTTCTGTGGGGAGGAAAAAGAGTTTCTGATAAGCTTCACGTCCACTTCTATTGAAGAAATATGCAATTTAAATCAGAAGGTCATTACATTTTCCAGTCCTGATTAGGTGGTAAACAAGATTCAGGATATTATCAGTGAACAGTTCAAGAAGAACAAGCATCATTGATGATAACTTGGAGTCCTCAAGGAAGTATTTTGGAGGGACAGAACCTTCTGGTATAAAAATTGCCCTCTACTACCAAAAACATGAAAGGCCTGCTCTTTGAGATCCAGGTACACTGGCACAGAATTGTTTGAAATGTATATGGTGGCCAGACCATCATAATGTTTGAGATGAAGGATTTCATTAATTCATTAATCCTGCTGTAACAGACATGTCTTCCAAGTTCCTTAGTCCCCATGTGGCAATCTAAAGTCCTCAAAATGACTACTATGGTATACTGCCAAGGGGCTTTAACCGAGCTCCGCAGACCCTGCCACACAATTCCTTCATCTCGTCCCTGCTTACCCCAACCCTCTCCTTATATTGTCTATGTTTTGCCAATCCTAAAGTAACACCTTCCAAAGCAGTTTACAGTTAGAAGTTACAGTCAGTGTTGTAATAGTAAGCTTATCATACACTGGTGATGGACAAAATGACGCTTCCTGAGCCATTTGCAGTATTTTTTGACCCCACTAGATGGTGCTCTCTGTTCCAAAAAGGGCACACAGCATGCCCCAAAGCAAGCCAAGAGCACCATCTAGTGGAGTCAAAAAATGCAGCAAATGGTTCATGAGGGGTCATTTTGTCCATCACTACAATGGACTTAACATATCAGTAGTAAGCAGGATCTCATAAGATGTGGTCACCAGGATAATATATCAGGTTCCTCGGGAACATGAACCCTCGTACAAACTCCAAACGGAACCAGGGCTTTGTTACCCGAGAAACCAAAGCCAGTAGGTTGGAGTGTCAGTCTATTACTTAACAGGATTTCATTAAAGTTAGAGGCAAGCTAGTATTCTTTTGGAATATTATTGTCTGAAATTGTTATGGAAAGAATAAACCACAATAAACGTGACATTTCTCCTCGATCTCAGGGTATTTGGGGCTGTGTTTTCTTCCACTTGGCACGAACGTGCCACACTATGCAATCTGTTCATTAACAATAATTACCAAGATTAATTTCCTTTCTTCTTCATGCAAACGGTTATTTTACAATTCCAGTTATCCACAGGTGAATACGGTGCCACCTGTTAATTAGATTTTAAGGCCAGCAGGCTACATAAAGGCAGAAGAAATCCCATGCTGTGCAAGTTCAGCTGCTAATGACCCTGCCAGTCATGCATAAGGAGCCGATCTCACAGCCGGTCTTCAGCTTCCCCCCTTTTACATTAATGTTAATCGGTTTGACCTGGGTCTCACCATTGGATTTAAACCTCTCCCATCTCCTTCACCTTTCATAAACTAGTCCAAGTCCAAGGTAATCCTTTTATGCCAATCTTATACACCATTGTCAAATAAATATATTACAACAGGTGCAAGGAAAAACCCATTTTGAAAACATCATAATAAATCATTATGCAAACCAATATTTTCACAATTTATGTTAATGTAGCTATAACAAGAAATAACCTATTGCTATTTCATTGGACTGTTTCCCCGATTTGAACAGATTAAATATAGAGCAGAGAAGGATTAATATATTAGCATGTGCTGCATACTCTTTCCAGTAGGTGTCAGTCTTTGCACCCTCAAAACTGAGGAAGCGCCATAAACCTCTCAGGAGAGACTATTTTGCTTATCGTTACATAAATGTTACAGTCCCAGCATTACATAACCTTTTACATTTTTCCATATTCCAAAAATTACATGGGTCACATAAGCAGCACAGTAACCAGACTGCGTGGATTGCAGATGGAATAGCAAAATAAAAACAGGGATAGTGTTACAGAAAGGGTCCTGCTGTAACAGGCCATGTAACAGCATGAAAGGGTGGCTAGATTAAGTAAAGTCCCACAGTAAAATATCCAGAGGTGTAAACTGGTATATTTAAGTCGCTGTGAAAAAAACGACAATCAAATATGAGCCATGAATTATTACAGTAGTATTCAATCACATCAGCACCTCTCTAGAAATGAAGAAGAATATGCAGAAGATGAAACGCTGCCTAAACCACAAGAGCAAACGTTCTGCAGATAAAATACAAGGACCACCCAGGGAAAACCACAGACCACCAGTCACAGCACCCTGACCTCAAGGCAGACCCATCGCACACGTGAAATACACAGCTGTTTGACTTCTGCAAAACGGTCCATCTTTGCAAAGACAGAGAGGATCATGGGAATATTTACATTTCATCTATACACACAAACCTTAAGGCTATAGCTCTAATAACAGACAGCAGCAATAAAGGCAGTACCTCCCCCAGAACGCTGCCAACTCCAATCCCAGAAACTCAATTTTATCCCTGTAAAGGGACTTCTTTAACTGACCCAGTAAATTCAGACAAAAAAAACTGTAAATGTCTGTAAATGTGTTCATTTATTATTATTTCAAATAATCAAGATCAAAAGGCTGAACAGACATAGTTACCAACAACATAAAAAATTTGGTACGTTAGGGCAATGTTTTTCGACCTAGCCCTCTGGGACTGCCACTCTACGTCAGGGGTCTCCAACTCCAGTCCTGGAGAGCTACCGTCCAGCAGGTTTTCTATCATACCCGGCTTCTGATGAGCCACAGCTGTTCTCAGGTAAATGCCAGGCATAGATGTGGCTCATCAGAAGCCAAGTAGGATAGAAAACCTGCTGGATAGTAGCTCTCCAGGACCGGAGTTGGAGGCCCCTGCCCTACATTTTGGGTCCCTCCCAGCTCCCTGCCAGATAGTCTACAATTTTGCTGCTACATTTTGGAGTAAAAACATGGACTGTCTGTGGGCCCCCGAGGACCATGTTAAAATACATTGTGCTAGAGCACTTCGTGTATGAAAGACTAAGGGACCCAGAGGCATTCCACAGCACCTATGGGTATCAGTCGTTAAGATGATCTCCAAGCGGAGGCACACCATCACCTTTAGGGGCTTCCCCATGAATGAAGGCGGAAGCACGTTCTCAGATCTGGTATGGTGAAGACCGAGTCCTCCTGCATTACCCGCCTAGGGTCACCATAAATAACCTGCATGTGACTCACTGGTAAATCCAAGCCAAAAGGAGGCGGTCACTCCTTTTACGAGGACTGTGGTGACTGATCCCTGAACTCTTACCACATGCTACAGTGGACTGTCTTCACACCAGAAGGCAACTTGAGGGAGAACGTAAAAACATCAGCTTCGCAGAAGATGCGTCTCCATCTGAAGTTCTTCTCACCACGACCAGACATACAGCATCACCCTTAATTCCTGTGTGGGCAAAAATTATACAGGTGCACCTCTAACACCCTCTACAGGGCAAAAGATGAACTACACAATTATACGCTACAAGTTTACCCAATTCTGTTGTGTAGACTGTGGCATGATTTACTAGATCAATTACAATTAGTTAGGACTATATACCACACAAAGACAGCAACTGCAGTTAATTTTTTATACATCATTAGGAACCAGACTAACTGGATGGTGTGGTGAAAAAAATACTCCAGTGCCCCCCAGCACATAAATCCCCGAGAAGGGAAGAGTCAGAGCCCACTGGAGAGCAGCTGCTTGTTCACAATCAGTTATTATTGTCAGACGTGAAAATGTCCCATCTAATTAAATGATACACGTGGCATCCAGCTGTGCTCAAACTGCTTCTCTTTTTGCCATAGTAGCCCATTACTCACGATTAAGCCGGCAAAAGCTTGCATTTATTTACTGGTATGCAAATGGAACGTCTTAGTGGGTATAAATATGTGTTTCTGGTTTGGCTCTCAAAGAGACTCTCACATTCAAAAAATGGGAAAAGGGGCAGACATGACATAGCCGCCCGATGGGCGGAGCCTCGGTGCCTGTGATCGGACAGGCAGGGCCCGATGGGCGGAGCCTCGGTGCCTGTGATCGGACAGGCAGGGCCCGATGGGCGGAGCCTCGGTGCCTGTGATCGGACAGGCAGGGCCCGATGGGCGGAGTCTCCGTGCCTGTGATCGGACAGGCAGGGCCCGATGGGCGGAGCCTCGGTGCCTGTGATCGGACAGGCAGGGCCCGATGGGCGGAGTCTCCGTGCCTGTGATCGGACAGGCAGGGCCCGTAACCCCCAGCTTCATGGGTGCTGCTGCCCTTCACTGCTAAACTTACTCACGTACCTGTGTGCCAGAGAGAGCAAGACAGGGTAGACAAAAAAAAAAAATGTCCCCACAGGAATCAATAGTGTCACTATGTTTTTTTTTTTTTTTAAATAAAAAAAAAAGAAGAAGAATGGCGTCTCTAGGAAGGTGAAGGTCAGCAGTATTGCACCATCCTGGTGGCTAATGAGCGGAGGCTAGGCTACCAGCCGCTGGTGTCATGTAGGGTGAGAACAGACAGCAGCCCCTCCCCCGGCCCACTACCCCTTCAACTCATAGCCACACACGTTAAGCTTAACAGCATCTGACTCTAAACAACCCCGGACCCCCTCGCCAACATCAGGCGCCCGGCCGCCCTCCGCCGACGACCGTTACACGTTCCCACGATGAGCCCTTCGTGCACGAGCATCCGGCAGTGAAATGTCACGTAAAAATGTGGGATCCGCCAGGCCAAGACGGATGAAACGGTGCTTCAATATGAGCTCAGCTGAGGGAAGCCCGTTCTTCCTTAACAGCACGCTGCACATTTATTATTACAGCTCTTCAAATACCTGTATGTAGGACTTTCTCTCAATTGACTTTACTCCAAAATTACTTTTCTTAGTTTGCAGGTTAACTGACTAAATTTTACTCCTTTACATAACACAAAGTACACAGAGAGAATGTAGATCCATAGGTCACTGGTCACTGGATTCAGCTGGATTCCCAACACGTGTCAGAGGATGAGGAGGGGCTGCGTTCTCAGCTGCGTGTACACGCGCAGCAGCGTGTCCGCCGCTCGCCGGGTCACCCCGGCACCCAGGGACACCAGATCGCGAGCCTCCCAGATCTCCCGTAAGAGCGCCTGCAGGAGAGGAGCACAGAGTTAGCCGGCCAGGAGTGCGGGGAGTCCCAGACAGGAGGGGTGGGGGGGGGGGTGCTCACTTCAGCACGCTCCAGGGCTCCTCGCAAGCTCCGCCCCTGCAACTGTGCCAGATCCCCAGTTGCCTTGGTGACCCCACCCAGCAAGGCCTGCGATCGAGACAGAGGGGAAGAATCTGAGCCACGACACGATCAGGGGCAGCACACTGGGTGACTCTAGGTTCATTAAAAATGCCACATAACCAGCTATTTTACTGCAAAGCATTTACATTACATATGTATGAATTCAGTAGATGCTTTTATTCAAAGCAGGATCCCCAGAGCAACTGGAGGTTAAGGGTCTTGCTCTGGGCCCAGCGACCTTCCCTGAGCCACACCAACTCCCCTCAGTACCTGGAGGCGGTGAAGAACAGCATGATGCAGCCCACAGAGCGAGACCAGTGAGGAACTCTCCAGCTGAACCTCCACAGCCAGAAGAGGCCCATCTGAGCTCACCTCCTCAACCGTCACCTGGGCCGACCGGGGAAATTGAGGTTAAGACCAGTAAATGATGGCATGAACTCGCAGGTGAGCAGACGCCACAGACCAGAGACACACACCTCTTTGGCCATTAGCTTCAGGCGATCTCCTTGAGGGCAGCGAGCACACACCACAGGGGAGCTCAGGTCTGCTCTGGAGCGGTTACCAGGGCAGCTGGACACCAACCAGGCCAGCAGAGAAGCACAGAGGGACGGGCCGCCTAGCGTAGAGCCTGCTAACATGGCCCTCAGCAGTGCCGATGATACCCTTAGAGTCGCAGTGAAGGGGCCTACCCCCCAGGACCCAGGACTAGGCCCACTGCGGCCACAACTCCACTGCTCCCACCTCCGGGCCCGCAGGAAGGTCTGGATGGGGTCTGCTGAGCTGCTCACGCCGGAGCAGAAGCCATCGGCGTTAGCAACAGGTCCATCAATGTGCAGACAGTGCAGCCAGTCTAGGGTCACAGCATCAAGAGCCAGACTGACCAACCCAGAATCGGAGACCAGCCTCGACCACGGGGTCCCTCTGAGCAGAAGACACTCAAGCTCCGAGCGTCCCAGCATGCTTTGCAAAGAGTAAATGAGTGAAGAGCAGACCTTCACAGGAAAACGTAACTCATTCCCGGCTGCCAAGGGCAACGTCACTTTCAGGGTTTTACCAGGAGCCAGTTCTTCAAGAGGGAAGCTGTAGGTTTTGGTGGCCATGTCTTCCGAGGTCAAAGAACTGTATGAAGGTACCACCTGTATACACAAAGTCCAACCACATTCGAGCACATAGCTGCTGGAGTTTTCCAGAACGCAGCTTAAGGTCAAGGACTCCTCTCGCAGTAGGCTGACCCACTTGGTCGTAAGATGAAAGCTGATTGGAGGCTTGCAGTCAAGATGCCCCTCCCTCCCATTCTGACTGGGCAGCAGCAGACAGCAGATGTTAAATACTTGGTTAAGTTTCTTGAGAGCCGTGTTCCTCACTTGAATACTACTTTTCAACAAGGATGCTCTGTGTAAAAAGATAAACAAGTGACTCATTGGAAAGATGTATGTATCAAGCGTGAGGAAGCCAACGTGGTATAAAACAAGTATAGCAAAACAAAAATGGTCACAGGCAGGAATGAATGAATGCAGAACTCAGCATCCATGTTCCTGGGGATTTGTACTGGTGACATACACTATATGGACAAACGTACTGGGACACCAGCCTGTCCAGCATCTCACTCTGAATCAAACGGTATTAACATGAAGTTTGCTAATGCTTAGATGCCATAATAGCTCGGACTCTTCTGGTAATGGTTTCCAATAGATGTTGGGACATTGCTGGTGGGATTCGCTGCCATTCAGGTTGGGTGTTGACGTTGGGTGATCAGCTCCCTCTCTGTCAGCTTATGTGTGCGCCACGTCGCAGCCGGACTTGCTTCCAGATGTTCCCACTTCACAATCACTTCACTTGTGGTTGACCTGAGCGGCTCCAGCAGGACAGAAATGTGGAGAACCGACTTGCTGGAAAGGTGTCCAGTGGTGTCCAGTGGAGGTGCCAGGCTGACTGGCCTCTTCTGTATGACCCCCCTCCCCCCATTCTGCTGCCATTGTTTGATGCTGCAGATTGCATGGCTGTGTGCTTAATTATTCACCTGTATGTCAGCAGTGGGTGTGGCTTATGTGGCCCAATCCTTTAAATACTACGGGTGTCCCAATGCTTTGTCCATACAGTGTACACTGCTGCACCGAAGCTAAGGTGTATACACACTCCAAGAATCACACCCACCGCTCTGCAACATTCCCGATGCCAGCAAGAAGGTCCTTCATTTTTTGGCCGACCTGAGAGGGGGACAGCCTTGAGGGCCCCCCCCCCCCTGACCCCCCCAATGGGGTTATCTGCAAGAGCCTCCCTCTGTCAGATGTGGCCATGAGCTGCACGGCACCTGGCACAGACAGAAAAGCGAAATCAGCACACGGCACAACCACAGGACCACACCGGCAGGCAGGAGCGAGGCGGGCACTGCAGGGCCCGTCCCAGTGCAGCTCCATACCGCGAACAGCAGGTTCAAAGACAACGCACCTCCATTTCACAGCTCACCTGCATGTGTGCTACAACTGCACCACTCAACCGTGCAGTGAAAATATCTACATTTCCCTGTAATTCAAGCAGCTCCCAAGATAAAAGGGTAAGTATTTTCACGCACAATAACAGGCACACTACTGCACAGCGCAGCCTTCAAGGGGACAATTTCAGTCGGCTCTAAAAGCCAATTAAAAATAATTATTATTACGCATTTATTGATTTAGCTCGGCTTTCGCTGAAACTGAGACATCGTCATCCCCGTCTCCCCTCGTCTAAAGTCACGTCAGAAGATGCCAAACCAACAACCCAAGATTCTCAGCGACATGCATAAGAGCTTCTGGTTCTGGTACCTGTGGAGGCCGTCGTAGGCTTGGCCAGTGCTGTGACACCGCAGACGTTCAGGCTGACTGGGTTCTGAGAGGAGGAAGCGGGTTCCAAGCCCGTGGTTGGCTTCTGCTCTGTGTTGCCCAGCGACAGGACCAGGAGGTCTGAGCGAGTGCTGTAGTACAGCCGTGTGCCGCTGAGGCAAGCCGTCACCACGGGGCCAGCTACACCCCACTCCCTGAATGCCAGCACTGTGCACCCCTCCTTCTGCTCAGCCAATACCAGCAGCACCTTACCAAAGCCGCCAACCACCACCAAGCCCCCAGAGCTGCCGTCACCAGCCATGGAGATGCCGAGAAAGACGATGGGCTCCTCCAAGCTGTGGAGAACCTTCACCGCAGGACCCACATCCCCAGGCTGCTGTAGGGCGGGCAGACTGCAAAGCCTCCCGTCCGGCAGGCCGCAGACGAACATGGGCAAAGGGATCAGCGATGAGTCAACACCAAAGAGCAGGCTGAAGAGAGCCGGGTCCAGCATGTGGCAATCGCTGCCCTCTGGTGGCTGGGATGTCAAACTGCACCTCGCGTACACACAGAACAGTACTGGGCGCTGAGCCACGCTCTGGCTCCTTGCTCCAATGGCACCCCCGCCTGCAGGAGTAGCAAAGATGTGGCGATCTGCGACCTTTCTGTGCTGTGCTGCACTGGCTTCTGGGATCTCATATAAGCTAAACCGCCACCTGCCATCCGCCAGCCCCACTGTCACTAAGACACCGTCTGCCACCACAAAGGAGCTGACGGCAGGGTCTGCGATCACTTGGGAATTAGTGGCAACACTTCCTGAACCGCTGTCCTCAGACGAGGGGACCGAGGAAGACCTGTGGGGGAGACCACACAAAAAAAGGCCTTTTGCGGTTAAATCTGTGAGCTGTGTCATTAAAAACTTTTATCCCCAGATCTTAATATCCTAGAGTACCTGAGAAGCTGTGGAAGAGGGACGAAATGTATCCCGTCGTGCTCACAGAGAGCGTACATGCCTTGCTGGTTAGGACTCGGCACCAGGCACACGACAGGGCTGGGGAACGTGTGAACTGCCTGCAGGGTGACAGGCAGGGGGACACAAGAATATAGCGGGCAGCATCGGAAAGCAGGAATGGCAGGCGCCACCCCCTCGGGCACTGCAAAATAACTCACAGTTCCAGCAGAATAGCTCGACATGAAATCACTGGCCTCCCCTGAGCTGTAATAATCTTTTTTTTGCTGTGAAATCATCAAATCAGCAAACCTATTACATTTCTTTGCACCGCTCTCCTTAGGAGAAATATAAAAATATTTTATTGTTCAAAATACACATTTTAACAATCCTAGGGGTCCGGAGGATTGAACAGACAGACACTACCTTCCCAAAAATCTAAAAATGCCATTTTAAATGATTATAGCCATTTCCTAATATAATCACGTTCCTGAGTGTCTCCTTCAGGCACTCCAGCCTTTTTCCACGGACCAAAGACATGCAGTTTAGTTTATAAATCACCCTTAATGCATGCTGTTGCCTCTGTTTGTATGCATTACATCCACCTCCTTGCTAAATGCTGTAAGCGTACTTAAACATTGCACTTGATTACTGGTTCTGAGAAAATGGATAGAGGTTTAAATGAATGCAAAAATGAACTGTTATTTTGCCAGGCTCCGGAACCTGAACAAGATAAGCTACATTTATAAGCGGTTACGGAGAATGGATGGATGGATGTTATTTTGCCGCCAATTAAATTTTAGAGTTGAATTTCATTTTATTATCCCATAAACAGCGGTTTCTGAAGTATCGCGTTTGATGAGGTTTAACGGACAGGAAGTTCAAACAGGTACAAATGTAGCTCATCTGGCAAAATAAAATCACGCAACGTCACACAAATTTTGTGATAATGTAGTTTATAGGCCTTCACGGTAGATCAAAATGCACACGATTGGCAGCAGTGCTGGGAACGTAACGCTACGTATCTGCAAGCATTAAATGGCAGGGCTGCCAGCTCTCACGCATCTGGCCCGAGTCACGCTTACGCAAGAAATCTTAAGGCAAATCCATATCATTCCATTATAAACCGAAAATGAGCTACATCAGAAGCTTATGGGGTAGTCTGCAAACCCTACAGACTGTTTATAAGGTAATAAGACTGTTAGATACATATTTGTGTGTGCAGGCTTGTCTCAAATTGAGAATCTCACTCCAGCCAGCTCACCAAGGTTGGCAACCCTAAAGAAGTGAGCTGAAAGTGAACCTGCTCTATAATAATAATCACACCGCTGAAAGAGGTTACGTGGAGATTAAAAGTCTCTGCCGAAGTACTTGCCTTCACCGTCTGGCCCTCAGTGCTGTGCAGGAGCACCAGATTGCTGCCGTTGCTAAGCAACAAGTCGGTCCCGGCCCAGACCAGCGTCGCCGACCCAATTGGACGATCCAAAGCGGCCAGAGACCTGACCGAACACCTTGATCCCTCCATCAGGATACCGGCTCCTACAGAGCGCGTCAGCCTGTTATTAACCTCACCATGAAGAAGCCGTTCGTATTTATTTACAAGGCCGACAGCAGCTTACTAGTAGGTAAGTTTTAAAAAAGATGATATGTATTACAGGTCCAGTACAACCTGATAATTTGATGGTAAAATATACTTTAAAATGAAATTTCACTGATAAATAAATCCGAAATATTCCTCTTCTGAGCAAGAAACTTCCTCCAATGTCCCGCGCGCTGCGTCGTAACCAATCGCAGCCCCTCAAAAAAAAACTACGATTCCCATGATGCCACAGTGACGCTCGACGTCCCGCCAATGGGAGCGCTCGCAGAAAATTTAAACCTGGCCACTGACGAAGTGAGTTGGATCTGAACTAGTTGAAGCAAGTACGAGAAAAGGGGGAGACTTTAAACGTTGTTTCGAGACTGATACGTTATACCACATAAGTGGCATTTAGTACAATGGATCTATTCACTTACGAGGAAACTAAGATGTACTTTTATGAGAACAGGCTGAAGACGTATTCGGGATGGCCGTTCGAGGATGGCTGCGCTTGTACTTCGGAAAACGTGAGTGCCGGGCAGCGGGGCTGCGGCTGTTTACCCGGGGCTAAATCAGACCGGGGCTGAAGCTCCTGCTTCCTTTGTAAGGTAACAAATGTCGGATTTGACGCCTGTGTTGACCCCCCACTCAGATGGCCAAGGCCGGGTTCATCCACACGCCGTCGGAGAACAGCCCCGACACGGCGCAGTGCTTCTTCTGCCTGAAAGAGCTGGAGGGCTGGGAGCCGGAGGACGATCCTGTGTAAGGCGACTGTCGTTAGGCGAGATTCACGATGAAATGTGGAAGTCTGATTTACTTGTGGAGGAAATTTGGGGGGTGGGGGGCAGGAGCTGCTCATCCTGTAGTTGATGTGAGTTAATCATCTCTGTTTATATTTATATAAATGTAAATATCTGTTTGTAATATCTCTGAGAACAGCCATTAGGGTACTCTGTGAAAAAACATAGTGATGTTGGAAATATTCTGCAGTGGTGTATTGGTCTCTGGACATCTACGTGTGTGTGTTAAAGCTGCCTGTTCCTTCACATCGCAGGAAGGAGCACAAAGTCCATTCACCAGCCTGCAGTTTCATCACGCTAAAGAAGTCTGTGAACGAGCTGACAGTGGAGGAGGTCATCAAACTGCAGAAAGAGAGGGAGAAGTTTCTCGTTGTAAGTGCCTGTTTGCCTGCGATCCACTGTGCTGATGTGGAAGTCTGTCGCGTGAAAGCGTGTTGTCCTTTTGTAGGACTGCAGTTTGAATTGTCACATCAAAGATTTCTGATAATGATGACGGTCACCTCGAAGCTGCTGTAATGATACAAAATTAATAAGCTACAGCTGCTGAAATTTGTGGTTTCAATTACGAGACTGCTTTAAAGAAACTCGCATGGCGATATAATGCTTCTGCATTTCCTGAGGAGGTCCTTGGACTCTTAGCATTCAAGGAACGATATCAGACTGTAAGTGCCTGCTAGACATCTCAATTACAGTTTCATAATGAGGCCGCATTTCTTTCTTGCTCTTAGAATGCAGAGCTCACTAAAATACGATTATAAATCTATAGACAATATTAAAATTCACATTTCACAGTATTCTCAAGTGTTTGTCAGACTGGTCCGCCGTACTGAACTGCATCATGTTTGGAGATCCCTGAAGATGGATGGAAGCAGTGAAGTGCTGTTCCCCCCCTTCCCCCACCCATAAAACCTTATTGTGTCTGCAACTTTGCCCTTTCAGAAAAAGAAGTGCAATCACATCATCGAGAGATTCGAGGATGCAGCCAAATCGCGGAGGGCCGAGTTGATTAAAATGGCCATGGACTAGGAGTGACGGACTGTGGGTTCTGTGCAGACTCCAGTCCTCAGTGATCCTCCTGAGATTTTTAATTTGCTGTTTCTGATTTTTGATTTTGCCACTCTAGAGACCGCCTCGTCCACTGGCTGAAATATCTATGCTTTAGTTTCCTGTCTCTCTGGGTGGACACATGCATTGCTGCACAGGCATTACAAGAGAAACGTTTTTCTCCATCTTCAAAGTTCCACCTCCTGCCCCTAAACTGCTGTTGCCCTCGGTTACCGTGTGACGCTGACTAGTTGCGCAACCGTGGCTGTTTTCAGTCATGGTCCCACACAAAGGGGTGTATTCTCCAGCCTGTCTGATTGTTGTTGTCATCGATTACAGCCCCCTCCTATTTTCATGTCTGCCGCTTTCATTTCCGTTGTTTGAGTATCTGTGTAGTTTTCCAAAACTCCTGTGATGATTTTACTTCAGAAAATGCTAGCAAGAGTTTGTCTGGGATCTGTCAGAGCCTTTTTTTTTTTTTTTTTAAATATAAATTTTTCTGTTTTTAAAATTCTGTAAATAAATTTGCGTACATTTGGTGACCTTTCTCTCTGGTACCTCTGCTGGTTTTCGCGAGCTGCGTCAGGGTTGCTTAGATGATGGCGACGTGGGTCTTTCAGCCGTGTGATGCCCGGGAAACTGTCTGCTTTTTTAAAAGCTGCAAAAACTCAGGAAGGTGATGTAGTTCATAGCTTCTAGGGCCTCCGAGTATGGGCTGCTCAGGCAGGCTGACAATAACCCACTGACCTTTATGCATTCATACTTTTACAATGTTGGTGTAGTATTTAGTAATGGCCCATTTTTCATCACTCACCAGAGCGAGCTACTCTTACTTTGTTTTTTTTTAGCTGTAAATAATACTGTGGGGAGCGTAAACCTTGAATTACTCAGCCTTTAATATTTGTTATTTTAAATAACTGGGGTGGTGTCTCTCCGCTCCAGGCTGTACAGACCTTAATCTCTGCCCCCTATTCTAGCACCATTACTGTAATAGCACCATCGGAGCTGGTATATATGAAGTTGCCTATGAAGATGGGTTCGTTCGGGAGATTTCCAGCATCTGTTCTTGTGGCTATGGGGTTGTGTTGACAGAGATGCATGGCAAACATTAAGTAAAATCCTGCTGGTTATTTCTAAGCAACAAAGTGCATCTTGTATTAGCCCGCAATTTGACGGCGTGCTTGCTAGATACCCATGGGTAATGCATATGTTAAGTACAAATGGATGCCGGTTAAGCTCGTTTTAGTCCACTTGTACTGGCTGCTCTATTTAAATAATTGGCTATAATGAGTGATTATTACTGTGTGCCTTAGCTGCTTGTAGCTCCCTTTTGTGTCGGTATGAAGGCGATTTCGCACATTTAAATGTTTTTTTGTGTCTGTTTTATACCTGGACATGTTTCTCAAATTATAATTGTACCATCCGGGACGTGGGGAGTTCTGGTCATTTATCTGCCTCCTGGTAAGGGATTTAATGATTCAGGTGTTCTCCACTCTTAATCTGGTAACCCTGTAGACCAAAATGAACTGATGCACGCGCGAATTATGCCGTTTTAAATGCGATGTTCATAAAAGCTGGTTAAACAGACCGAATGAGGCCATTCGGGAATTCGATTCACGAAACATCGTGTAGGGAGACCCGAGTCATTTATCTGCTATTAGTCAGTTGAGCTTATGATCACTAAGCATTTTCTGGTTTAGAGTGAATTCCGTCATCAGCCGCTTCCGGCTGTATAGTGAGTCTTTCTGATAAAGATACCCATAGCAATGTTTCTCGTAGCCCTAATTGTTTTATGAATGACAGTTTTTGGCAGATTCACACACATTCTGGCGCCACCTAGCCTACACATTTCATTCAGAAATCTCTAGTGAATTTTGGGAAATCGATTTATTACGGTTTTGTGAAACAGTCACTAATCGGGGAAAAAAAACAGCCTGTCGATTTTTCTGAGAAAATGAGTTTAACGTAATTATTACCATTTCGGTACAATAAATGTCTCCTAATATTGTCAGAAGGTGCCTATTTGGTTAAAAGCCGATTCTTCATTCTCTTTTTTTCTCCAGATTTAATGTAATGGCATGGCGTTTATTAAAATTGTCATCAGTGGAAGAAATGGCGCTAATTTATTCGGCACAGTGAAGGTTCCTTTTTCACTTCCGAAAGCCGGGTGTTGCTGCATTAATGCGTAAAGTGCAAGATAGATAGATTTACAGAAAAAAAATCTCCACTGGCCTTCGTAATAAAATTATTTTATTTAAACCCATGTATTGCATTTATATCCTATTTTATCCACCACGCTGTGCACGTGAATATGTCAATGTGTAGAGGGGAAAGCTTAATTATATAAGCTAATTTTGCTAGTTTTCTTAAAGTCCATGATCGTCGAATGTGACCTTTTTTTAAAAACCGGAGATTTTGCTTCGCTTTTGATTAAGCTCTGATTGCACACCAGGCCCAGCCCCATCGACAGCATCTTTTCCTTTCACATATTTCCCCCTGGAATATGTAATTTATGCAACAATGACGTGGGCCACAAGATTGGGAATTCATTGCTTTCGGCAGTCGACTGAAAGGTCCATTTCATTTCCTGTCGTTGCACCACTGTAAGCCTGACAAGTGCTTGGTTAATTTAAGTGCAAACTTAGTCATAGATAAAGTGCAAGTACATTACACTAAGATCTCAAGACAAAACTGAACTCCACATCTCCATAAAGGTCTGATTCGTCCCACTAGGGTTCTCAAGTTATTGAGAGAGAGAGAGAGAGAGAGACCGAAAAAGGACGGAATACGGGCAGTCCGTCTGCGTCATGCCACTTTGCGCTTAGGAAAGTTGCACGGAAGTGCCTGGGCATCCTTCCCGGTAACAACCTCGGGCGGAAGGATGAGACTGAGCTACGGAACCACGGTCGTTACGGCTGGCATCGCTGGCATCGTGAGCTTCGGTCTGCTGGCTGCAGCAATCGGGACCGAGTACTGGTACATCATAGTGGTGAACAGACCCAACGAGACTGATTCAGAAGACCTGAATTCCCATTCTGGACTGTGGAGAATATACGAAGGTAAACTTAAGGATGCTGATGCTGATTTATAACGCGTGTTACGAGTTGGCGAGATAATAGCTATTGTGAGTCTATAATTGTCTGTATTAAGTCCATGTGACGGGAAAGAACCGACACAGGTTTGATGCAATCGTTAGTTCTGAGACTAAACTGTGTAATCACCCTATATTTGAAGGAATATTCAATTGCAAATATATAGATTGCTTAACTGTGCTGAAGGGTTTACAACAGGTATCCGGTGCGTGAAAGTCGCAGAAGATCCCTGCAGCCGAACCCCTGAAAATGACTTATTACAGCCTACTCGGTTGGAAAAGAGAATAAAATCAATTAGACTATTTGCCACATACGACAATATTATCAAACTCGCGGGGATTATACGGTATGGTACAGGAGTTCCATCATAACATAGAGTTGATGTAGAGAGTTTTTCTTAATTTAAATTATAGATAAGCTCAAATGCTGCCCATTTAATTTTGCCAATTTCTAAAAGCGTTTTAGTATTTTGTGCCTTTGCACTTCAGCTATGTTGACACCACAAACCTAGGCTACTACGGGGGGAGCGGCACCACTTTTTTAAAAGCCGTCGCACGGACGTGGCGGAAGCGTGTGTCGGATTTGAAGACCCGCTCCATACATGTGTGCCCGCCGGGTGAGACGCGCCAGCTCCGGGTCTGCACGTGATTCCCGACTGAAACGCACCTTTCGCGCCGTGCCGGTCATCTGTCCAGCTGTCATTTTTCCCATCTGAGATTCTTGTCGCCGTACGTGATTGCGACCGTTTTGCCATATGTTAGCTACTAGCCTATATAAAATAGCGTTGCGTGTTTAATTATTCATACTTCTTGGTTCACTCGTACTTAAAAATGCTGTTTAGTAGGTGTATATGACCTACAGGTGTACTCTAGTTATTAAGATATATTCGACGCATAAAACGAAAAGACTACATAGAACCTGTGGATTAAGACCTGGTAGTCTTACAAAATTAGTAGCACTGGTTTGTTTTATGCAAAAACAATTAAAAGAAGAACTGATCATTGTCTCCTAAACGCCAGATAACATCACATTTTTAACACTAAATCTCGTACAATGTGAAGGTAAGAAAATGTAATTGCGACTCTCCCGATTTCCCTCCGATCTGAAACATAAAGCACGATTTGAGCCGCTCTATAGGTATACCATTATTTTATGGGAGGGAGAACGAGATATTTAAAAGAGTATAGGCCTACCTTATGGCGAATTGATTACTATTGTAGAATGCATACTAGCATTACTTAATTTGACTTGTGTAAATTAACGTGGGGACTGTACCGGTTCATACAGATACGGCGGATTATTACAGTGTCCCGCAACCCTCACCATTATAACAAGGGAGCTTAAGTTAATTTATCAGCACTTAATTATTAACAGTACTTGCATGAACTTTTTTAATGACCTACAACGAAGCAAATGCACCATGAATTGCAAATGAACAGGCAAAAACGGACCTTGCTACTAAGACACAGACGAAAGAATAGTCACATTACTAGCCGTAGGTTGCACACACCGTAAGTATCTGCAAGTGACCAGAGACACATCAGGATGCGACAAGGATCACGTTCAACACAGGTAAGTACAATGCACGACTTTCAGGGCACGACACTAATATTTAGGACTACATAGACAAGAACTATTTGCAAGATTATTTACACGAAATGTGCTGGGAGCTGCACGTGAGCTCCCCCCTAAGGGAGCCATCTTGAAGATGGGCGTTTCTCAATACCAAGAACGCAAAGATCGCGCTTGCTGTCTTGGCAAGACCGGTCTTGCTAACGTGCCACACAAGAACGAACTGGGGATGCAGTGATTCATGGGGTTGGTCTCGGTTGGCGAGGATGCAACCGATGTATCCTTGATATTTGGGGCGGGGCAAGAACGACATCCGGGGATTTTTACCGTCATGGAAGGTAAGGAGCGTGCGCTGATTAGTGTGTTGCTGCACGCACCAAATGACAAACCACCTCAGGGATGAGAGTCTGACTGCAGCCATGTGGCAGGTGATACCTCAGCACCACACTAGTCCGAATGGACCGGTGAGTTTTTTTCTGGTGGCTGGAGTGCCAACCCTGCCACCAACCCCCAAGTTTCTCCCCTGTCAGTTGGAGGACCTGCCTGCAGGGCTGGATGTAGATTAACGTCATACCCAGGACAAAGCAATTGCAGGTTAAGGGCCTCGCTCAAGGGCCCAACGGAGCAGTCATGGAAGATGGACATAAGATGGGTACACGAGAACTCAAGTATGGTCAAGTATGCATATTTGAAAAAAAAAAAACCAAAACAGTTCCATTGCAACATAATACACATTAAGCATAGGATTTCAGCAATGCTCAATGACCGTAATTGGACACCACAGAGACACGCAAGTTGCATGTGATTTTCAAAAAATATGATGTGATTTTCTTCACTGAATACTTGCTGGGATGGTCATATGCGGAGATTTGTGGCAGAAGTCCCAGATGGACATTTTCATTTGTACTTTATGTTAGCTTTCACTACATCATTTGGAGAGAAATAGTTCATTTGTGTGTTTTAATTCCTGGCAGCATCAGTCCTGTAATGTCTGCTTGTGTTATTTCCTGTTCCTGCAGGTTACAAAATCCATGTTGGCAGTTGCAACGCTATCCTTTTACACTGTGAGAGATGCACCCTAACCCCTGCCCCTGGGGATTGTGCTTAAAGCATTCAGTTTAGGCGGTGTGAGCTGGTCCAGGTCGGGGGGTGGGGGTGGGGGTGGGGGGGTGTCGTTGATGGACTGTTTAACATGCGTTGAGTTTAGATGTAAACGCTGGTGTGACATACCTCTCCAGATAAGGCGGTCATAACACTCTGGAGCAGCGGCAGGTGCCATTCAGGGTTAAACTTTTTTATTATTATTATTATCTGAAACCTTTTTTTATTATTTCAGTTCGTTTAAGAGTTTAATTAGACGTTTGAGTTTTACACCTAAAGCCAGTGACTGGAGACTGACTGACTCTCTGTATAATGATTTTAATGAGCTCATTATGGCCTGAGGCAGAAAAGGAAGCAGCATTCATCGTCTGAGTTCTCAGCACCATTTGGAGGGTTTTTATGCTAATGCCCGATTAGCCACACAGCTAATAGACTCTAGAGCAGTCTGTTAAAGGCGAGGGGGGGCAGCCTACCCCCCAGATGTATTTAGTATGAGGTCCCTGATTCTGTGTTACTGGCTGGGGAAAGTACTGTAGACCTGATTTTCACTCTAATGTATTTGCGATGATTTCTATGCGCTCGGCGAGGTCTGTGTGGATGCCTGGAGGCTTCCACCCCAAGCCGGGTGAATTCGTTCAGACAGCCGGGCGTAGTGTTTAAGTTACATTACAGCCAGTTAAAACTTACATTCTGCCTCTGTTGGGACAGTATGGCAGAGGCGTGCGACAAACACCGCCCACCATCTCTGATAGTCGCGTTAATCTGTTTTAATGGGGTATGACTTTATACATAAATCTCCAGCAGCTTCCTCCCCACCCGTATTAGGTCCGTTAACGTGCCCGCGATTACTACTCACCCACATACCTAAATCGCATTTCAGCGTATTGCATTTTTAAATTTAACGGCATCGCAGACATTTGCTTCTGCATCCAATTAATCTCCTAATAGTTTGCTTTCCAATGCGATCACCCGGCGTGCCTCACACAGATGTAACAACATCATAGCAAAGCGACTGAGAAAAACTAATTAACACTGGAAATTAGAGGCAATTAACAAATTAAGGTCTGGGAGATTAATGCGAGAGGTAACCGAGTAGAAGAAACAAAGTCCTTTTAAATCACTTGTAATCAAACTGAAACACAGTCCTGGTGCATTTCCTGTAGCTATCCATGCCGTGCTTGGATAATGAGACGTGGTGCCTCGTGACGCACTGCATCGCGGACCTCAGCGTACTTCTCTCTGATTGCAGGCAAGGATGACATCTCCTACAACATCTATTCATTCTCTGCAGACACTTCCAAGTACTCGGAAACCGAGAAGCATCTGCTCGGTGAGTGCAAGTGCGCGCCCTGGCCGCGAGGCGGAGAACTGCACGTAGCGGCCAGGGTATCTCTTCTGGGGCACGGTTGGATGGGGGTAGACGCCATGTCAGGACTGCAGACATCGTGTAGGGCTACATCCTCCTGCCCAGTGATGTAGGGATCCAATTATTCAGTACAAAACATGTAAACAAGGAGGTATCGCACTGGGAAGGGGACATATCACCTGCCACACATCTGCCGCCACCATGCATCAGTGAAGACTAGCTTTGCTCCGTCATATGGGCCCAAACGCGCGTGAAAAACCCGAAGCGGATGAACTGCCTCCCATGTACAATCATTCTAGCTTGGCTCTAATGAAAAAGCGGCATTTTGAAAGTAACTGGCAGGAACAGAAACATGCGTCTCCTGGCTCTCCTAACAGACTGATGAGCCATAAGAGGTCAATCATCGGGTTTCCATGACAACAACATGTGTAGAGAACACATCCGCCTAAGTTTTCTGTCGTTTGATTGGTCGAAAGAAAAGAAAAACACAGAGCATGGTATATGCAGTCGGTATATTTGTATTATTTGGTGTGTAGTGACAGTTTTGACTCGTGTATTGTCTTTATTAACAGACAGACACTTAATGCTTGTGGCTTGGGTGTGTGTTTTAGTGCTTGTATGTTTGCATTTATGTGCAGTGTTTAGCTGTGTGTGTATGTTTAACTGTAGTTTTACAGGCATGTGCCTGAATCTGCATCTGCATGCCTGTGTGTGTTAAAGGGGCAGTTTACCCTAAAACTGATAAACGCTACCCCAGGTAGCAAGACGAGACTGATCCGGATCTGGGCCAAATGTTGGTCAGAAATCACCACACACCCGTAAACCGGATCTAGCCTGGTGTCTTTCTGCACAACGGTCCAGTACTGGTCCGAATCCGCTTTCTGGATTTGAAACAGATGAGGACCGTATATGGCCAGAGTTACATTGAATGTTACCCAATCTGGCCTGTATCTGCACCAGAGTCAAAAGTTAAATTCAGATGTGACCTAAGCAGGGGTAGTGAGTGACTCAGTGGGCTAAACCTCTCTGTCTGTGATTAGAAGGTTGCTGGTTCGAGCCTCAGCAGAGGGGGCTGCCCATTGGCTGACCCTGCACTGTGCCCCCCAAGCTATGGGGAGTAAGATGGGGGTCTATGCACAAATAAAACATGTTTGTTTGTTAAATGTGCCTCAGACTCGTTTTTTTCCAGACTGACAGCAGAATAATTCTGCTCCAGGATTCTGCCTTAACACACGCGGCTGGTGAGTGGCTCAGTGGTCTAAGTCTGTGTTGATTAGCCAGAGGTTACTGGTGTGAGCCTCCGCAGAGGGCACTGTCTGTCAGCTGCACCGTGACCCCTAAGCTATGTAAGATGCAGCCTAGTGAAGGGAAGTGTCCCAATGTACCTGTGCTTATGCACAAGTGAGGCATGTTTGTTGCTTAAATGTCCTGGAGCAGATACCTTAATAAATGCTTTTATTTGTACATATACAGCTACACGTCTCTTTAGAGTACAGGGTCAGTCAGCACCCCCAGAGCTGGGGGTTAAAGGCCTTGCTCAAGGGCCCACAGACGTGTAACCATTCCAGCGGGGCCGGGGCTCAGGAACCTCCGGGTCACAAGCACAGAGAGTCTCAGCCACATTTAATAAACAATCATGCATCATCAGTACAAGAAAACGTACCTCAGAATGCTTCATGTCACTGACCACATCTTACTCTTTATTACTTGGAGGTCACAGTGCAGGGCCAGATAACACACAGTGGACTCTGCTGAGGCGAGGGCTCGAACCCACAATCTTCACCCACAGAGACTTAGCCGACTAAGCCACTCACAGCATCCACTGGGGCTGTATCTGAATTTAACTTTAGTCTCTGGTGCAGTTACTGGCCAGATCCAGTTTACGGGTCTGTGGCAATTTCTGAACATTTGGATCCGGTTCAGACTCATCTTGGTATGTGGGGCGATCGCCCCCCAGGTTCTTAGCGCATCAACTGCTCATCTGGTAAGTGACTGATCATACGTATACAGTCAGGCGAATGCGTGCCGGATCTTCAGAGTGCATACAGAACAACTGTAATCATTCAAAACTCTGGACAGATTCTGGTATAGACTCTCCTGCCTGAATGTCACTGGCACCCAGATTTAAGGAGACGCAGGCGGTTCTGGCCCAGAAACTGTTGCTATGTGGGTATGTTCTAGGGGGGCTTTAGTGCTGTCTATCCATCTCGGTTGTTCTGCTGGCAGTTGCCTAATGTTGTAGATATCGGCCGTGGGAATGTCAGGCTTCTCTCGAATGTAATGGGAGTGAACGGCATTCTTTCTGCGGAGATTAAAGTGTCAAAAAATACATCAGAATAATTAAGATACGAGCATGAGCACCCTGGGGCTATCTTATGTGCAGTGATATGATTGGTGTGTGGAGTTCGGTGTGTGTTCAGTTTTGGCACTTTTCCTTTGGTATTTCTGTGCTTTGTGTGTATAGGTTTGTGTGAATGTGCCCATGTCTTTGCAGAGTTTATTTGTAACTTTGGCAAAACGTACGTGTGTTCATGCCCTCACATCCCTGGTCTGACTCTGTGCTCTCTGGCGCCCCCCACAGGTCTGCACAGGGTGATCGTCATTCTGCTGCCCCTCAGCCTGGTGCTGCTGGTCTTCGGAGGGATCTTGGGCCTCGTCAGCTCGCTGGCCCGGAGCCGCACCCTGCTCCTAGGGACTGCCGCTTACCTTCTGCTTTGCAGTAAGTGCCCGCCCCTGGCCAGGGCGAAACCGTGAGACTGCAGGGCCGTTTTTCCACTTGCCAGCCACCTGCAGGTCTTCATCAGCCCCTGTTTTAATCTCTGCATCTGTGCCTATCACGGCGGTGCACAGCACTACAGAATGTGTTCTGAGCGCTGCTGGAAATAGCCGGACACCCCCCTGTTTTTCTGGACACGGGCAGCTTCAGGCTCCTGTGACAAAAGCGGCTATTTTGGACTACCGTTCCCGCAGGGAAAAGGGTTTGCGGATAATTCGTGTGTCAACAGGGTGCTGGCTGCTCGTCCTGGGTATTGGCCAAATAGGGGCGAGTATCCTGCTTGGGGGGGGTCGTGGTTAAAGGGAGCCTGTGCTGGGCTGTTAAAGTCGACCCGGTCACAGTGAATGAAGCCTCTCATTTTTGGTGGTGGAGAGGGTCACAAGTGTTGTTGCCATGTGGAGCAAATTGGTCTACAGGCACCAGCCGGCGGTCTACAGGCACCAGCCGGCGGTCTACAGGCACCAGCCGGCGGTCTACAGGCACCAGCCAGTGGCCTCCCTTTCTCGGTTCTCTACGGCTCAGTGGGATGGTTCCAGCCCCATAGCACAATAATGCTCTGTGGGCGCCACACATCTGAAGATGCCATTGAAACTGAAAACACAGGGATAAGGATTTTTTCCTTGAATATCCATCAAAGGGCTGTTGATCCAACTGTCCCCGAAAACACAAGGAGTCATAAACTAAAGCCGTCATAAGCTGCGACAGCCACAGGGCAAAATTCTGCCCCCAGCGGCGTCGTGCGGAGGCTTCATGCATGGATTCAGCTCCACGGCTCCGGAGCAGCAGCCACGTGTCCTGCCTGGGTCCAGCATCGCCGGCCAGCTCTGGGTGCCGTACTCCATCCCCTGCAAGCGCAGGCCGTGCACCCGGCAGAAATGGATACAGATCAAAGCTTGATCATTTTACCTTCAGATACAAAAACTGAAAGAAAGATGCACGGGTCTATGAGGAGTTAGTTGCTGGCAGGCCCTTTGAAGATGCTTGGTGGGCTTTGCTGCGTGCTGTTAGCTTCCAAATGAAGCCCTTTATTTACTGCTGCCCCATGCCATATCCCATGAGCCTCTTCTGCTGTCAACAACCTGGCAATATCTATCTTACCTGAAAGATGTCCGAAAGGGGTTTTGGGCTGGGAGGAGTTCATAAATGTCTTCTCTGTAATAAAGAAAGGAATTTCAGTTGGGCATGCAAATTATTGTGCTTTCTTTAGACAAATAGGAGACCACAACAGGCCAAACCACCACTAATGGGAGACCACTGTGGACCAGACCACTACAAATGGGAGACCACAGTGGACCAAACCACTACAAATGGGAGACCACAGCAGGCCAGACCACCATAAACTGGAGACCATAGTGGACCAGACCACCACGAATGGGAGACCATAACGGACCAGACCACTACACACGGGAGACCACAGTGGGCCAAAACACCACAGACAGGAGACAACAGTAGGCCAGACCACCACAAACACGACACCAAGGTGGGCCAGACCACCGCTCAGGATCAAAGCCATTCCGGTGGCCTATCAGAAGAAGCCTAGGGTGTGATGAATATAACATGGTTCGCACACACAGACACGATTGTGTTAAATTTATTTATAGACATCTGGAACGACCATCATAGCTAAAGGGACATTCAACTTAGGCTGGAAATAATTTCTCATAAATTAATCATTTTTTCATCACCGGGCCATTTTGTACAGACCCAGGAGAAAATTGCCTCTGGCCCCCTTTGAGGAGTGACCTGTCCGTTCTTTCTTTTCTCTTTTATTTATTCCTTCATGGACAGAGACTATGTGAGGCAGTAAATATCACGGCAATAACTTAAATGTAATGGTTTCATCTGCAGGACCTTGGCCAAGCTAACAGGGGAAGGAAAGTAACCATAAAGCACACCCCCCCCCCCCCCCCCCGCTACACCTCCGCTGCGCGGCTCAGAGCCACTAAGCACTTTGTCATCCACTCAAACACATTGTGTGTTTGATTATACAAGCTTTCTTCCTATTAAATTCCATTGCAATTGGGTAATTTAGTAATTAGAATTCCATTATTTATAATTAAAAAGTCTTAATGGGTGAGCCGAATATACTTTTATACCAGAAATACTCTTGAATAGCACTTGAATGATTGCTTGAGTTCAGTTGGCAGTGCCCACCAGCGAATCATCTTTTCCTCTGCTGATCATGTGATCGGGAGGCTCTGTAGATACTCAGGCCCTGTATTCTGTCCCCGGCGGAACGGCATTCGAACAAAACATCAAAGCCCCTCATGCCGCCGCCGACTTCAGGCATCACATCAGGGGGTTTCAAACGTCAATGTCAATCTCAGTGGCAAGCGTGGGAATTCGGGAATATGTCTGCTGATGGAGGTTCTCGACATGGACACTGCCTTGTAAGGTAGTGTTTACATGCTTTGCCTTTCTCAGATTCCTGGCCCTACAGATTCCTACTGTTACAACGAGGAAACAGGAGCAGGTAAGTAGCAGATTAGATGTTAGCTTCAAGCGGCCATATGAGGGACTGAGCACCAGTGCTCACTTTAACATGCCCAACTGTGCTGGGGGACAGGAATCAGGCCGGCTGTGCCGGGGGGGGGGCCAGGTTGGTTGTGTCGAGGGGGGGGTCGGGGAGTAAGGCTGGCTGAGAACCTACTCCTTAGCCCCGCTGAGCAGAGATGTGTCAGGAAACGACTCCGGTAACCCAGGCAACACATGACAGAAAAAGAAGCATCCAGAAAATATAACATCTGGAGGGCAGGTGATCAGATGGACCCGACGCCCGTCTGAGGCTCGGTCCCGTGGCCGCGGCTCCCAGTCAGGGGACTCAAAGGTTACGCAAAAGTAGGTCTCCGAGAATCTTGGCATTCAGCTCACGCATCCGCAAGGTGGGAGGGGGCGTGGGGGCCTGCTGAGAAGGTCAAGGGGAAGCTTAGCTCAGAAAAAGCCCCCCCCCGTGCGGCCACTACACGCTGGACCCCCCCCCCCCCCATCAGGATGGAGCTCAGCTCATGGACATCATGAAGGACTACAGAAACAAGTCAAGCTGTTAGATTCTCTGCACCATTTCGCGTGTCGGCAGTCAATTACACTGCAAGAGGACATGATGTTACGAGGACGCGTTGAGAGGGAATGATGTGCACCTTAAATGGGGGATGAGCCCCCCCCCCCTGTGTAAGTTGGCACTGCTTCCTCTACTGGTAAGGAGGACCATGTCCATCATCGTTATTGGTGCATTTCTACACAACGAGGAGGTCATATTTTACACAGGATCTCAAAAAAATCACCTCAATATCCAATGCTCTTCTCTTTTCATATCGCCATGTTTAATGGGCTGTCTTTATGTCTTTATCCAAAGTGGTCTATCTAAAGTGGTGTATAATTGAGAAAGCAGGATCAGATCGTCTCTAGAGCACATGGGGGGGGGGGTTTAGGAGCCGCACTCATGATCCCAACAGGGAATCCATACTGCCAACCACAGGATTCGAACCGGCGACTTTCCAACCGCAGTGCTAATCCCCGTGAGTCTATGGGCCCTGCTTTTATCAAGCTGGTTTTGTAAAAGTCTGGTCATTTTGTGCTAACTAAATAAAAGCTATAATCTGTGTGCATCCTGTCTGCATTTAACTCCATCTCTTTGTCTTTTGCATTATTATCAGTTAGAGCGGATTGCTATGGGATGGAAACACTTTTCTGACGCATTTTATATAAATGGGTGTCATTTCAGATACATGAGACCTCACTGCACCCTTCGTCCCACCCCAGGGACGCAGAGACAGGTGCATAGAGTCTGCAGGCCCCATAAAATGCATTGAGGCCTCATCAGATCTGTGCCGAGCAGGATGCAGGAACCCAGCTGCGTCATGCGATTTCTGAACTCAAACCCTTTTATTAACTGTGGCCATAAGGAAGTCTGGGGGGTGATTGTGCCCCCCCCCCAAAAAAAACAAACAAAAAAAACACCACAACCCCTTTATATAGGCCTGATCCAAAGTTCACAACTCCTGCAGTGTAAAAAAATTCACTGTCACCATGGAGCGAGTGGAGGTCAGAGGTCGCTTGGGGCTGAGGAGGCCCCTAATTCCTTATGCCCATGCTGAGTGAGGCTACAATGTACTGTCGATTAACATTTGGTTCCGCCCACTTCTCTGACCCATGATTCCCATTGAGTGAACCTGAGCAGTGATTGGACGGCCCATTGAGTGGACCTGAGCAGTTATTGGACGGCCCATTGAGTGAACCTGAACAGTGATTGGACGGCGCAGTGTACTCCCGCCCACGGTGGGGCTTCTCCCGCTCATGTCCTCCCTGTCGCTGTGTCTCCCCAGGCCTGCTGACGCTCTCGGGGGTCAGCATCTACGTCAGCTACTCGCAGCAGGCCCTGGCGGAGCTGGAGCGGGAGCTGGGCCCGGAGGAGCTGGCCCACGTGGGCGTGTCCTTCGGCTGGTCGCTGGTTCTCGCCTGCCTCTCCTTCTGCCTGGAGGTGCTGGCTGGCGTCCTGCTGCTCCTGGCTGCCAGACTGGCTCTGCTGCAGCGGGGGCCCGATTTCACCGCCGGCTTGGCCTGGGCTGGGGCCCCGGGCCCCGAACAGCCCCCCTGCCTCTCCTACCTGCCACAGCCCAGCCTCTCTGTCATGGAGTAGCCCCCCTACAGCTCCCCACCCACCATAGGTTGCGTCCAAATCCCAGCCATTATTTCAATGAAGCTCAAGAGAGAAGTCAGACGCTTGCATCTAAACGGGCAGCTTCTTCCAGCTTCAGCATCAGCGTTTACGCGGGAAAGGCTGAGCCTGTGGACCACATCTGTAATTATCAACTTATTTTCATGCTCCATGTATCAATAATATAGACGGTAACACTTTCTATGAATGCCATGTCTGTGAGGATGCATGAACACAAGTATCTACAGTGTGAGTTTAAGTAAAGTGTGTCACCTTCACAAGCGGCATTGGGACAGGTGGCACTAGTGGCTGGGACAGAAGCAGCTCTGGTGTTTGTTGGGACGTTCCTGGGCAGAACGGCTCTCTGCAGTGAGGGTGGAGACGCATGGGACACCATGGCCCCTCCAGAGCAGCCGACGCCCCCATAACGGACCTTCTCGGCCATGTGAAACCCACCCCCCCGTCCTCACACAAGCTTGCCTCTCTGAATTGCGCATCGCAAATTAGCCCCAAACACGGTAAATATACCTGCATCGTGTGCTTTTGTATCCGGCTAGATTGTCGCATTTTATTTTGCCATTAATTTGTTTACTCGGCAGACGTTGTGTGCAGCCCTGTCATACAGCAATTAATGCGTAATTTGTTCCTGGCAGAGAACTGGCACAGAATTCAGCCGCATCATCTAATGTGAATGGATTCACAAATCAAGGACCGCTACTGGCTTTAATTCACTGAAATTTTATCACAAAATTGCAGACATCCGTTTGCCTGTGATTTGGACGGTTGTATTTCATTGTGAGCAAACGTCAGACTTGGCTGAAGAGAATCGTGCGGCTTTACCTTGGAGAACTCGCAAAAACCCACAGAAAATTTTGATTTTTATGCCTTACTGATTTCATTGTTTCTTTATATTTGGCAGGATGCCTGAATGTGGTCACCTGATATGCGCAAAATGTGTCTCTAAATGGATGCCTGAAGATGTAAACGATGTTGTGTTCCAGTGGCTTTGCTGCAGCCTGCACTGAGGGTTCATTGTCCTTTATCCTACACCTGATGTAAAGTAACCCTCTGATTGATTCATTTTCCTGTTTCTCTGAACTTCACCTGTGGAGGCGTCCAGAATAAAACAACATAATGTGCCACATACCGTTTTAGAATTATATTAGTGCCCTAAAACTGCATCTGAATACATTTTTTCCCTCCAGCATGGCTCACATTTCACATCTCAGGTCTGTAGAAAAATATCCTAATGGATTTTTTTTTTTTTTTTTTTTAATGGACATTCATCTGCCTCGCTGGTGCCAGGGGGCGCCGGAGAGACTTGACCTCAGTTTGCAGGAGGTCAGCGCCTGTGGGAAAGGACCTCCCTCTGCCCCCCAGGCAGCCTTGTGTGTGGGCTCAGAACCAGGATCCCAATCAGCAAACTACCAGAATAATTAGCTATTTTTTTTTAAAGACTTTTCCTTTATTTGCATGATGAATGCTGGAACACACTGCCCCCGGTGGAATGGGAGCTGAATTGCACATACACATACTCAGAAGGTCATTAAAAAATAAAGCCCCCGATGTTTTCCTGGGGAATTAGAAATGCAGTGCCAGTGCCGGGTCTGGTAACGAGGGCCCCTGCAGAATTAAGGCGGCCTGTCACCAAATTTAACCGACCTGGGCACCGGATGAGGCAGCTGAGGACGGGTCCCAAGGTCACCCTATGCAGCAGGCGAGCAGCTCATTCATCACGTGGGCATTGGGTCAAAGACCGGAAGCCCCTCCCAGCTGGTGCAGGGTCAAAACCGTCAACCTTGCGGTTTAAACCGCACAGTTTGGTCACAGTCGCAGCATGCTGATGGCATCCCAGCTTCCCCAGTGAACGGTTTCACTGGGACACAACCGACCTCAGCATTTGGGCACAGCAGATCGTCATAAACAATCCAGTCCCACTCATGAAGCCCCCCCTCATGGCACCTTCACGGCCCCCCCCCCCCCTCCAGCGTAAACAGTGCTGAGCCGTCTCTGCAACTCCACAGACAGGGGAACGGATCACAGCCAAAGCCGTACGAACAGATATCAGTGTAGGGGCCCCGTGAGCAGGACAGCACCCCCCGCTGGAAGGAACGGCAGTGGCGCGGCAGCCTGAGGCCATGTGATTGCCTGCTGACATCATGGCGGCGTCGCTGTCTCCGCGCCGAGTGGCGGGGTAATATCGGTTTGCCGGGAAGCAGAGCGGCCGTGTCCGATTTCTGAGGAGCCGGAGTGGATTACAGAGACACAATGCCGGCGAGGTACGCTCATTCCGCTTATCGCAGGGTGCGTACGTGCGCGGGAATCGGATAATTAGCCATAGCACTGGAGCCGGTTCCAGTAAACAGGGACCTTAGGCTGGAACAGGGATCTCGCCAATCTCTGCTCCACAGGACCATGAACACCGTCGTAAACCTCACAGGCAGTGCTAGGGCGGCCCCGCTGAGGGGTCCTCGCTCGGCCTTTAGTGCTGACCCCTGCTGCTCACGCGGCCGATGGACACTCTAGACATGCAGCCCAGATCGTTAATACAAGGAACGTCACAACTGGTGCTTCGAAGACTGACGGTATGCTGTCATTTGGCAGTGAGGATCATGTGACCAGTTCCTGTTCCAGGGAATCGTGGGTAAACTGTCTGGCTAGTTATGCTGGTTGCCCAAAAAATCCTGTTGCCTGTCTATTTGAACCCAACCAAGTTATTTTTAGAATTTTTCAGATTCGTTTGACCTTTTTGCAAAACAGCTGATGACCGACTCTCCTCTATAATTGTCCTGTAAGCGGCTGTGATGCACAGCAGTTTGGCCTGTGAGGGCTGAAAGCTTCCCAGCGCTAAAGAGAGCCAGGCTGCCTATTACTGGCAGCGGTACCTGGCAATGGAAACGAATTCATGTTTCAGCCTGTTAATTGTCCGGCAGCTTAGCGCAATTAATGTGTCAGCCGTTAACAATTCATCATGTCTACATCATCGCAAGAAGATCGATAAAGGTTTACAAATAAAGACAGAGAAATGACATCCCGACATCATCTTTGTAATAGCACTTCCTGATAAAAAAAGAAAAAAGCCTTGTTAATGCAGTAGGATCATGTGAAAATGTGTGAGAAATTCCATCAACGGCTCCCCCGGCAGCGCTCTGGTCCGGAACGGAAAGCACGTGTGCACAGACTGCGGCTCAGACCCCGTGGGGTTCTGGGCCGCCTTCATTTGGCCCAGGTGACTGCGAGCGGAGGCATGGAGCAAAGCACTGTGGGATACGCGCCTTCACACACCTTCACATTGCGTTCTTTCTGAGGTGGGAGTTTGTGGTGGGGGGGTGGGGGGGCTGGTTTATGACCGTACTGTTTAATTAGCACCCGGCTGGCACCTGGTTGAATTGCCATGCCGGGGAATTACTCTGGCCTGACAATTAGCGCATGCCACGCCCCCCCGCCTCCGAGGACACGAGCCGGAGTGTCCCCGGAGATGCCTGCCACTTGTTTTGCGCTCTGCGGCCCTATGTTGGAGTGGGGGGGTGATAATTGTGCCTTCACACCCCGCGTACGTGTCCTTTTCACCGACGATGAGTTTCTCACCCAATCAGGTAAAGCTGGCTGGCTCCTTGCGGGGGGTCCGGCTCAGGGAGAGCAGACACGGAAAAATGAAAGGCAGTGGGTGGAAGGTGGCCCCCCCCTGGCAAACAGGAGGGGGCCGGTGATGCGACGTCTGCAAGCCGCAATGTGTTTTGGCCGCTTTGGAAAGGATGTGGTCATTGTCACCATGCTGAACGGAATCTCCAGACCGTTACCGCTGCGGTCCATAAATCACACACTTGCCCCCCCCCCCCCCATAGAAATCCGATCTTCCTCCGCCAGGGTCCTAGAGGAACACGACCCAATAGAGTTACTCCGCATCTCTGTAATGCTGCACCCCAACAACCCGCTGGAATGAAAGGCTGCAGATGACTGCAGTTTGAATAATGACCCTACCTACCAGGGTGGAGTCGTAGGGACTCCGACAACTTCAATGACTCGACACCGCAGGCGTCTCCATGGTAATGCGGCGTGGTCAAGGGCTGCGGGCAGAGTCCATCACCTCTGCTTTCATGAGCGTGAAGTCAGACTGCCTCTATATATAGCTCTACATGTGCTGTAGGCTGGGTCACATGTGCCAGGTAGGCAAGTCCAGCCAGTCATAAGCAGAGCACTGCACATAGCCCCAGGGACAAACACAGACCATCCCACAACATAAACCGACAGTGGAATAGCCAATCATAAGCAGAGCACTGCACATAGCCCCAGGGAGGAACACAGACCATCCCACAACATAAACCGACAGTGGAATAGCCAGTCATAAGCAGAGCACTGCACATAGCCCCAGGGACAAACAGACCATCCCACAACATAAACCGACAGTGGAATAGCCAGTCATCATGAAATGCCCCCAGGTGCTGTTTGTCACCCCCCCCCCCCAGAAAGCAGGGTACCAGTCCTTAATCAGAGGTTAAGGGACTAAATCATTCTACTGACTCTGGGATTTGAACCACCGACCTTCCGATCACAGCACAACCCCATTGTTTCTGAGACTGGGGCAGCACAAGCTGCTCAGAATGGCTGTCTTTGCTGGAGCAGATGTTTTCAGGAGCTCTACAAAGACAGGCGGACATCTTCCCTGCTTTTGAAAGGGATGCACATATCCGAGCGATAAAAAAGGATCACGGCTGGATCTCTGGGGACGGACTCGGGCTCCATATTTTTCTTGACATTTATTTACTTAGCAGTCAGTTTTGCACAGAAGTAAACTTGGCAGCGAATCACATTGCAGGTTCTTCCTTGAGATATTTCTTTTAACAAGCCAACCAATTACCACATCCGAGAATCCAGGGTTTGACTCTACCAATCAAGAACAGGATACTTACAATCAGTTACCAACCAAACCATCCATCTTCTGTACCCACTTGTCCTGTGCAGGGTCAGGGGGGTCTGGAGTCTATCCCAGAAGCTACAGGCACAAAGCGGGGACCATCCTAGGGCGGGGCACCAACCCATCACAGGGCACACACACATTCATACTTACGGACAGTTTGTTTTTGGACTGTGGGGAAAGCCCACAACAGCAGAGGGAGAACATGAGAACTCCAACACTGAGCAGAGGCTCAAACCCCGGTCTCTGGGGCGTGTGAAGCAGCAGTGTAAACCACAGTGTCACTGTGCCTCCCCTAACCAAACCAAACGATGAGAATGCTGAATTATTTTAACTCTTTCCTTACTAGGACCTTACTAGGACTTTATTAGGGTTCGAGAAAAGAACCCAGACAAGATCTAGAAAAGGACATGGGAAACAGTTTTCGGGTTTCTCTGTAGCTGACATGACCAGCTCCTTACATTTCCAGTGCTGCAGTGCCCCCCCAGCACCAGTAAACACATTTCAACTGAAACAGGCAATTACGGCACAGTTTGCGTAATACCCCCGCCTCTGTCAACTGTCCCACCGCCATGAGGGAGAGATCGAGAGATCGGCTCTTTATCTCTGCTAATGGCCCTCAGATATTAAGGATGGGGGAGGAGGGGTACGTCTGGGCGGGCAGCATTGTGCCGGTAATGATGTGACATCCAAGTCATCTTCTACATGACTTCACCTACACCAGTGGTTCTCAATCCTGTTCCTGCCCCCCCCCCCGGCATAACATTTTCATTCAACCCTCCCTTAATCAGGCTTATATGGTCCTTAATAGGCTAATAATGAATGTAACAGGTTAACAGCAGCATGGGCTAGGGTTAGGAACAGGATTGAGAACTACTGACCTACGTTAAGGATATCACGCTTCATACAGCATTGTGTAGCGGAGACGTTCGGTCCAATGCCCCAAACTAACAGTCTCTGAAGAGGCAGGCCTGAAGGTGGTACTGAAAACTAACTGATCGATCCTCTTTTAAAAAAAAAAAAAACACTAAAAATGCACCACAATCCTCAAACCGCAACTGAAAAGTCTACATGTACGGCATACTTAAAAATTAGGGGTGCACCGATCGATCGGCGCACCGATCTATCGGCCTCGATCACGTTAATTTGAGGGGATCAGAAATCGACCATATTCCCATGAGATCCACCGATCTTAGTTATATGCTTTTAAATCAGCCTTTTTTCCCATTCCCGAGAGAGGTGCAGTGCAGGCTGCCTCCCTCCCGCCCGCCCAATACGTCACACCTGTGCTGCCGTGCAGGAGGAAGAAGAAGAAAAAGGAGGAGGGGGAGTTCGAGGCAACATGTCCTCAGTTTGGAAATTTTATACCATAAAAGAGAATGAGCAAAGATTCGCAATTTGCAATTCATGCCAAGCGGAAATAAGCCGTGGAGGGGTAACTAACAAAGCGTTCAATACTACAAACAGCAATGCTCATTTATATGTTCATTTATATTTGAGGACACTACCTCATGTTTTGTGAGTATTCATATCAATTTACTCAATAAAAATGGAAACATTGAAGTAATTGTCTTTTAGTTATGAAAGAAACAAGATCGGCAAAAAAAAAAATCGAGATCGGCAGGTAAGGTTGTCTAAGGATCGGTGATCGTTGATCGGCCAGAAAACTGCAATCGGTGCACCCCTATTAAAAATAAGTTTAAAATCCATGCAAATGATGTGTGATTGATTTAACAGGGCGACTCCAAAATGTTTCTTCCCACAAATGACTGAAGTGAAATGCCATCCTTATTTAGCTGGTATGATAACAAACACAGGGTTACACAGTATACAGCACCAACACCTCTTTTCTCTTCAGAGTACTGACACGTCTCAATATCTGCTAGTACTCAATAACAAGAGGATTACCGGCACCTGGTACTCAATAACAAGGGGAATACCGGCACCTGGTACTCAATAACAAGAGGATTACCGGCACCTGGTACTCAATAACAAGAGGATTACCGGCACCTGGTACTCAATAACAAGAGGATTACCGGCACCTGGTACTCAATAACAAGAGGAATACCGGCACCTGGTACTCAATAACAAGAGGATTACCGGCACCTGGTACTCAATAACAAGAGGATTACCGGCACCTGGTACTCAATAACAAGAGGATTACCGGCACCTGGTACTCAATAACAAGAGGATTACCGGCACCTGGTACTCAATAACAAGAGGAATACCGGCACCTGGTACTCAATAACAAGAGGATTACCGGCACCTGGTACTCAATAACAAGAGGAATACCGGCACCTGGTACTCAATAACAAGAGGAATACCGGCACCTGGTACTCAATAACAAGAGGAATACCGGCACCTGGTACTCAATAACAAGGGGATTACTGGCACCTGGTACTCAATAACAAGGGGATTACTGGCACCTGGTACTCAATAACAAGTGGATTACTGGCACCTGGCACTCAATAACAAGGGGATTACTGGCACCTGGTACTCAATAACAAGGGGATTACTGGCACCTGGCACTCAATAACAAGGGGATTACTGGCACCTGGCACTCAATAACAAGTGGAGTACCACAGGCTTGTACTGAATAACAAAGGGAGTACAGCCACGTGGTGCTGAATAGCAAGGGGAGTATCTGTTACAGCGGTGGGGCATAGTGCAGGCAGGAAAAATAAGGCGACGATCCACTTGCAGCTCCAAGAGACAACAGGGGTTCATTGGGGAAACTAAATCTACAAAAAGAAACCAGGTAGAGTAGCACAGAGTACCATCTAACAGTAACAATACACAGAGTAACCTTAACTGATCAACATACAATGACTGACTGGAGAACACTGCAGGGGCAGGTACTTAAATACACAAGGCTAACAAGACAAGGCAGGACTGGTGAGAACAATCATGAGGCACAGGAAAGCAGTAAACAGGTGGATGTAATAAACTAAATCATAGAACTGAGAGACTAACAGAGACACTAGGAAACAGAATCTAACACTAGGAAAATACCAAAGACAGGTAAAACATAACCAAGGGCACAAAGCAAGAACTGAACCAGAACACAAACCACAAACTAGGAACAAGAGAACTAATACAAAAGAAACACTAGGGAACAAAATCTAATAAATACAAAAACAGAGGAGGTTGGCCTCAAACTCATGACTAAAGGGCTTACAGCCCTATACTCAGCCCATAGAGCCATGCGGGGGTCTGGGGAAGCACACTAAGGACTTGGAGAACAGCGAGGACAGGATGGCCAGCGACACCTGCTGGCCAAATGGGGAGGAGACACAAAAGGCTGGGGCGGATGCATGCTGACCCTGACAGTACCAGCCTCTGGTATGGAATAACAAAGGGAGTACCGGCACCTGATGCTGAGTAACAAAGGGATTACCGGCACCTGATGCTGAGTAACAAAGAGAGTACCGGCACCTGATGCTGAGTAACAAAGGGATTACCGGCACCTGATGCTGAGTAACAAAGGGATTACCGGCACCTGATGCTGAGTAACAAAGGGAGTACCGGCACCTGATGCTGAGTAACAAAGGGAGTACCGGCACCTGATGCTGAGTAACAAAGGGAGTACCGGCACCTGATGCTGAGTAACAATGGGATTACCGGCACCTGATGCTAAATAACAAAGTGAGTACTGGCACCTGATGCTGAGTAACAAAGAGAGTACCGGCACCTGATGCTGAGTAACAAAGGGATTACCGGCCTCTGATACTTAATAACAAGGGGAGTGCCAGCAGCTGGAGTTGAATAACAAAGCAAGTACTGGCCTCTGGTACTGAGTAACAAAGGGAATGCTACTGTAGCACCTGTTTTCCCCCATTTCAAGCACTCGTGTTACCTGCAGAAAATTTTGATTGGGGTGACCACAAGGGGCCGATTACCTTTAGGGGGTGGCATGGAACAAAAATTAAATGCTCAGCCAACATGTTTGTTAAGATCATAAAAGCAACGCCTGCAATACAAGTACTACCGCTAATCTCGAAATAAATACTAACATTTCCTCGGGAAGCACCGCATTTTTCATGGTTCCTTTTTATTATTTTGAGACGGACTGGCAGTAGAGGTGGCCGCCCCTTAGATCGAGCCCTGGTTTGAATGTGTAAAATAGGACAGAGACTAATTATTCAATGCGGGGGAAACTGCAGGTGGTGGCAGATTTCGAAAAGCATAGGGATTTAAGCGTTGCCTTTGATGTTTGGTCAGAGAAGGGTGATGACAGTGAAATTATTTACTGATGAAACTCTCTGGGTCTAAACCTCTTTCAGCGTCCAACACCTTAACATTGGCTTTGATTCATTTCTGTGGCCGCAGAATTTATTACGAGAATGAAAACCAAACGCGCTCCTTTGCTCGCAGCTTGGTGTAAATCTGGGGCTCTGTGATAAGCCCTCATTACGTCTAAACAATAATAACCGGAGCGATAATAAACGTGCGTCTCTGCGCTGTCGCCAAGTGAGCGGGGGACCGGGAGCCGTAAGCCGCTGGAGTTCTGCTGGAGTTAGTCTGTCTTGGCGGATGATGGCTGCGTGGTGCATTGTCTGCTGCCTGAATGTCGTCCTGAGAGCAGAGCGACAGCTGCGCTCTTTGTCTAGGGAGAGAAGTATGGCGTGAATAGGCGGAAGTATGAATAGATCACTCCATTCATCCAGCTGCTTCTGCTGGAGACAGGATTATTATTATTATTATTATTATTATTATTATTATTATTATTACGCAAAAAATCACTTCGCCCCCTGCGCTGCCTAAATCTCCTAAATAAATAACTACTTTATTTACGATTTAGTGTAATGACTGCTGGTGGCCTACAGGGGGCCCCCAAACCTCAGGAACTCACGCAAATGCCTGGTTTGAATGGTGATAAAACCCCTGCTGGCCGTGGGTTGTGTGTGCTGTTATTCGAGATTGCGGGACCTTAGGCTCATTATTCCAGGGAATTCCGAGTAAAGGTGCTGGGGCTTAAAATTGGTGCCTAGATGAAATCCCAAAACAGGTCCCTCTGTCCCCTTGAGCTGGTTTTTAACATGAACAAACACACACACGCGCCTCTGGCTGACTCACACACATCGGTCCAAATGCATTTCCTGTCCCCAAACTGGGGGGCGGACTCACCGTCATCCACACACACACGCGCAGTGAACAGTGTGAGAGACACTAACACATTCAGATATATTGCTCAGTCTGGCATGGCCACCTGTGCTGACAGTGACAAATCATGCATTAATAAGCTATGAGGTTGGCTTTCCCGCTTCGAGAAAGTCACGTGCTTGATTTATACAGCCTGAAAATAAGCTGGAGAAGAACAACAACAAAAAATATTATTATAAAATGAGATTCAAACACATTTATGGGTCAAGATGATTTAAAACCTGAATTATTTGATGGGACAGCCTAAAAAAATGGAAATGACGTTCAGATACTCCCCAGACCTTTCGTGGGGGAAGTGTGAGCGTGATTCTGTGGATTTGGTACCTAGGCTGGTTCCTTCCATGAACGCATGCGCTGAAGTGTGTTTTCCTCTGAAACAAAGAAGGGGGCGCTGTTGCCTCACACCTCCAGGCTCATGGCTTCGAATATCTCCTCCACTGTGTGTGGTGACCCCCCCCAGCCTTGTGCCCTGTGCTGCGTGGGGTGGTCTGGCTCCAGGTGCCGCCCCCCCCCCCCCTCCCAACCAACATAAGCGGTAAGAAGATGGATGAAAGTAAGAAAATATAAAGTAAGAAATGAAGTGAAAGAGAAAGATCCACAGCGAGCTCGGTAATAAGGGTGTGTATAATTTGCTTGTACACATTAATGACTTCCTCAGAAATGGCATTGAAGCAAATAGTGATGGTCCGTCTTTATATCGTTTCTAAAACATCACACGGCAAATGCCCAGGGGCGCTGGGGGGGGGATGTTACCAAGGTGACGATTTGTAAGGGAGTCCAGAATTTCTAGCTCTGCAATTATAAAATAGCGATTAGCACATGAGTGTCCATTTGAATGTAATGCTGTAATAAAAAGCACGATGCTCGACTCAGTCCACGCCGCTCCAGGCAACTTCACTTACCAAGAGACACCATGCGTCGCGTTTCTGATGCAGATCGGCAGTTACCCGTTGAAGGCCATGGATGGTTCTAGCGAGTGCTGACTGAGGGGCGCCATCGTGGACGCAAAATCTGGTTTCTGCTATCCAGGGCCGGTCGGTCCTATAGGCAACATAAGTAGCCGCCCAGCTAGGACCGATACTGCTCTTATCACAAATCTACAACCCAATCTCTGCAAAAACCTAATGAAACACTATGATGTGCGATTCATTACGTTTCATTCCTGACCTCTGCTGGACAGAACAACCAAGCCAAATAACACCCAGCAGTGTATGACACGATTTGCAGGTAAGTTCAGTGTTCAGTGTGTGAAAAACATTAATATTGTGGTTTTGCCTCAGAAAGAAAAATGGCTCGATAATGTGAATCTGTTCCGCTAATGAGGTCTAAAAAAGCAAGGTTATCATCCACAACGGGAATGACGAAAATTTACTGAATGGGGAAATAAATCGATATAAACAACCCAGTATGAGTCTGCCACAAAACTGAAGCTGCAAAAAGAAATAGATTTTAATCAACAAAAATGAGTTTACAATGTCGTCAATGTAAAAAAAAAATTAACATTGTCTTCAATTGAATTGAAGATAATAATCTTTACGGTTATATAAGTGTTATATATTTAAGTGTTATATATATGTATACAAGAACAGGTGATATTAGAAAGAGGTAAACGAACGTGAAGTATTCATGAATTCATCCACACGATGTCGCTCTAACACTAAACGAACATCAGAGATCGTTATATGCGTGTGCGTTTCAACGGTGTTTTCTGTAATTGCGAAAAGAATGAAAATATAAATGGAAGCAAACTTATCACAACACCAGAACTCATATCCTCTCCTAAACGCGATGGAGATGTCTTTTAGAACATGTTATTCGTAAAGATTGCACATCGTATGGTGCACAAATCAAGTGTAATATGACTTTTCCTTTAAGAGTGGGAAAGAGAATTTCCTGAAACCGCTGGACTTATATATAAAAAAAACACTTGAATGATTGGAGAACCTGATAGCGGCAATGTGCGAGCAATGGAAGAAGGCACTGTAACAGCTCGGTGTAACAGCACTGTAACAGCTCGATGTAGCAGCACTGTAACAGCTCGGTGTAGCAGCACTGTAACAGCTCGGTGTAGCAGCACTGTAACAGCTCGGTGTAGCAGCACTGTAACAGCTCGGTGTAACAGCACTGTAACAGCTCGATGTAGCAGCACTGTAACAGCTCGGTGTAACAGCACTGTAACAGCTCGATGTAGCAGCACTGTAACAGCTCGGTGTAGCAGCACTGTAACAGCTCGGTGTAACAGCACTGTAACAGCTCGGTGTAGCAGCACTGTAACAGCTCGGTGTAACAGCACTGTAACAGCTCGATGTAGCAGCACTGTAACAGCTCGATGTAGCAGCACTGTGACCGAAAGTCTGGCATCTGCAGCTGTACTTCACACACCTGGCAATGGCAGTCATATAGAAAGTAGCCTCAGTTTAAAATTTGTGTACTTGTGTGAGGAGACCTAGGGGGGGTTGGGAGGGGCTGGTGTGGGAGAGCTGAGATAATCTGTCCAGCTGCACACGAGTTTCAGCTTCCAGAGACTGGAGAGCCGACCCCCAGTTTTGGCACCCCCTGTACGGGATCCGGTCCAAATGCCCCCTCCTGTGCCCCATGCCCCACTGCTGGCCCTCAGTCGCCCGGCCTCCCCTTCTGACAACTGGTATCATACCCGCGACCCAGTGGCACTTTCTGGTCCATATAGCATGCAGACACACGCAGATATACATAGAGAAATCCCGAAATGCACACCACTGACACTGCAGTCTTTCCAGCTGCAGCCCCTACCCCCCTTCTTGGACAAAATCTGTCAAGACTGAAGTGGGCTCACAGCTGGCCGGGCTTCCAGTAAGAGCTGGGGGGGGGGCGGGGGGGGGATCACTCTTGTCTAACTGTTGCCAGGTCCTTCTTGTCCCGGCTATCAGGCTTCTTCCATGCATGTGGATTATGGGATGTTTCCAGAAAGCTGCAGGATCATGCCAGAACAGGGCCCCCATCGTAGCAGTACCGGCTCCAGCCAGGGGAAGCTCTGTGAGCCAGCGGTGCCACGTAGGGGCCTAGCTAGTCATGTGATCTGTGGCCCCCTCGCCTGTACCCAGGGCTGCTGTGTGCACCATGTGACCTGCACTCACGTTTTCCCTGAAACAGTGTGTGTGATGAGGCAACAATGCAATAACTAAAGAATTGGTGCTCCGCCCATTCCTATATGCCCCCCCCCCCTCCCCCCCAGGGCCCAAAATAAGAGCCTTACTGGAAGGAGGCCCTTGTGTGATTCCTGTTTTTGACTCTGCAAGGGGAAGCGTCGCTGTGCATCAGGGCTCGGCCTTAGGACCAAAGTGATATCCTGGTGACCGGGCTGAGCTTTGGTATGAAGCCCTGATTAGTTCTTGTGGCCCAGGGCGTCACTCCGCCCCCCACCCTCCACTACACCAGCACGCAAACTTCCGCACACACATGTTGAGGATCATGCCCCAGGGAAGCATACACACACGCATACATGCAGACACGCACACATACCAGCACGTCCGTGTCAATCACAAAATCACACGCACACAGCAGTCGCTCAAGCTTCTCACGCTTTGTGAATGTAAACAGAGGAGATGTGGAGTGGGATTCCCAGAACTACTCATTACACAGTTATTCAGCAGTAATGAGGGGTCCTCACAGACCTCTCCTTTATGAGCACTGCTAGAAAACATTCTGAGCAGAGCCACTCCCACTTCCCACTCTGAGCAGAGCCACGCCCACTTCTCACTCTGAATGGGGCCACACCCACTTCCCACAAGGCTCCACCGTCACCTTCAAGAACATATGACACAGGGTGACGGCTGCATGCCTCAGCTAGTACTGTTCAGAAAGTGCCCCTCCCCCCCCCAGCTGACTCTTATACGGCATGTGACACGGTAGGTAGCCTCTGGCCTGTACCCCCCCCTCGCCCAGCTCACCGGCTGCTCCTCTGTGGCGGCAGGTCCAGGCAGGTAGAACCTCGGAGGCTTCCGGAAAGCCTGCGCACGTGTCTGTGTGTCTCCACCTCTTGGGTCGTTCTGCTCCTTCCTGCAGCGGCCAGAGCGGGTCTCAGAGCCCCGAGGGAGGCAGTATGCATCCAATGCTGTGACCTCGCGACCTGTGGCTAGGGGGGGCACTAGGGGCCACTGAAGAGGCAGAGGCACTGGGGGGGGGGGGTGCATGTCCAGGAACTTGGGATGTGGCCAGAGGGCCACTTCCCAGCAGGCCGCTGTCCCAGTAACCATGTGATTTGACCTGGGGGTGGATTGATAAACAAAAACCCTGTGTTCAGATAGATGGATAGATATGCCCCCCCTGGCCCCGCGCAGCCCCTCATGCCCCCCTGTGGCCCCTCACAGCCCCTTTTGCCCCCCCACTTTGGCTCCCTCTGTGACCCCCCCATATCCCCCCAGCCCCCCGCTGCCCGGCAGCATGGAGCTGGCCCCCTCCTGTGTGGGGGCGCTGTTTGATCTCACAGACCGATAGCAGATGTCCCCGCAGATTTTTATCTCAGTGATATTGAAGCAACTACCGTTTCTCATAACATCAGAGAAAAAAAGCGACCAAGGAAACAAAAGCTTTTCCCAGCAACCAGGCGACTCTCTCTCTCTCTCTCTCAGTCTATCTCTCTTTCTCTCTCTCTCTCTTGCTTTCTCTGTTTCCCTCACTCTCTGTCTCTCTCTCTCTGTCTCCCTCTCCCCCCATTTTCTCTCTCTGTCTCCCTCTCACTCTCCCTTTCTTCTCTGTCTCACTTTTCCTCTCTCCTTTTGTCTCCCTCTCTCTTTCTGTCTTTCTTTGTCTGCCTCTATCAGTCATGCACAGTCTTGGCCTTTAATGCTGTCTCCCTGTCGGTCCTGCTTTCGCACATGCAGGGCGTCCCAGGCTGACCTCACGGCGGGTATGTCCCCGGCCAGCGGCGTCTCCCCGACTTCACAGTTACTGTAAATATGAATGAGCACAGACACAGCTGCGGATCAATGAGGCCAACATATCTTAGGTTGGTGAGGGTCGCCATGTTCAAATGAATGAGCCACGGTGTTGGGTTGCCAGTTGTAAATTCATGAGGTTGAATTCTAAAATGTGTGTGTGTTGGGGGGGGGGAGTTGCCAGGTGCAAGTGTGTGTGTGTGTGTGTGTGTGTGCGGTTACCGACCCACAACCAGTCCCCTTTTCGTGATCGACCGCCTCTCTCAGAGCAGAGACCCAGCAAAGCGTCTTATCCTTGGGATGCCCCCCCCCTTCCCCCCACCACGGCACGTCAGAGCGGTCTGGGCCCCTCGCCGCCAGAACCGCCGGGCATCACGCTGTGGGCCGCCTTTGGGTCGGAGCGGCGATTCCGGAAGCCTCCGCGAGTCACACACATACAAAGACACAAAGGCAGCAGAACAGAGGAGCTTCTGTGCAGCAGAAACAAGGGCTGCTCCTTCTCAGGCATTCCTCTGACGGGATTTACAGGAAGCCGGCGGGCAGCATTTACTGTATGTAAAGAGGGGAGTCTGGTTACAGGGCAGCAACTCTGTGTGTGTGTGTGTGTGTGTCTTAGTCCCCACAAGGGGAAAGTCAGTTTTAAAAAAATCTGTGACTGCAATCAAAAAAAAACTAAAAAATGTCTTTTATTTGGGTTGGTTACTTATGGTTAAGGTTAGGGATGGGTAGAGGTTAAGGGTGTCATGATTGGGATTATAGTCTTTCCCATAGAAATGAATAGACGGTCCCCATTTAGATAGGAAGACCAACTTGTGTGTGTGTGTATGGGGGGGGGGGCGTACAGAAATCCTCCTCCTGCCATGATCTCTTCCCCCATTTCACTGACAGCAGGCCGTGACTCCAATGTGAGAAGCACTTCCTGTTGGCTCACACGAAGTGTCACCCAAATGTACTTCCTCTTACAACCAGGAAGGACAGAGTAGACCTGCCCCCCCCCCCCCATCCACCCCACTGTTACCACAGACACATTCATTCTGGGTAAGTTCAGCTGGTTTGCATTCCTTAAATGGAAGCCTATCAGATCTTGGATACCAAAGTCTACCTGGTGGTGAATACGCCGAAGATACGATCTGCCTGTGTGATGGTGACTTGGAGTGAATTAAATGTCCTGCTGATGTCATCATCAGGGGGCCATTTGGGATGAGCAGCAGGGGGTGTGACCACCGGGGATGAGGCGCTGGGGGTGAGGAGCAGGGGGTGTGACCACCGGGGATGAGGCGCTGGGGGTGAGGAGCAGGGGGTGTGACCACCGGGGATGAGGAGCAGGGGGTGAGGAGCAGGGGGTGTGACCACCGGGGATGAGGAGCAGGGGGTGAGGAGCAGGGGGTGTGACCACCGGGGATGAGGCGCTGGGGGTGAGGAGCAGGGGGTGTGACCACCGGGGATGAGGAGCAGGGGGTGAGGAGCAGGGAGTGTGACCACCGGGGGTGAGGAGCAGGGGGTGTGACCACCGGGGGTGAGGAGCAGGGGGTGTGACCACCGGGGGTGAGGAGCAGGGGGTGAGGCGCTGGGGGTGAGGAGCAGGGGGTGTGACCACCGGGGATGAGGCGCTGGGGGTGAGGAGCAGGGGGTGTGACCACCGGGGGTGAGGAGCAGGGGGTGAGGAGCAGGGGGTGTGACCACCGGGGGTGAGGAGCAGGGGGTGAGGAGCAGGGGGTGTGACCACCGGGGGTGAGGAGCAGGGGGTGAGGAGCAGGGGGTGTGACCACCGGGGGTGAGGAGCAGGGGGTGTGACCACCGGGGATGAGGAGCAGGGGGTGAGGAGCAGGGGGTGTGACCACCGGGGGTGAGGAGCAGGGGGTGTGACCACCGGGGGTGAGGAGCAGGGGGTGAGCTTCCCATCGCGCTCCACGGCCCGGAGTGGAAACAACCGCCGATACGAAGTGGCAGCACATCCTGGACACACGACCTGATTGTTGGAACCAGCTGCTTCAGGTAAAAAGCCTCTGATGACACAGAGGGGAGAGTGGGAGGGGGCTGGGAAAGGCGGGGGGGGGGGGGGGGGGGGCATGTCCAGGGACAGGAAGCTGTCTGGGCCAGACCACTGGGGAAGAGAGGGGAGGAGATTTTCAGATGAAACAAAATATTTAGCTGCTGGGCTGATACCCTCAGCAAGTCTAGCCAAAGGCTCCGGCTCCCGCCAGCATCTCACTGGGTCTTGTTTTTTTGACCCAGTTCTGGAGTCCAATCGGCGCCTCCCTCGCCCCGCGACTGCCAAAATGGTTCTGAGGACAGTAACACTTTCGTAGACGTTCCTAGAGCAATCGGGGTTATGGCCGCCGTGCGGCTCTGTGGGCAGGACTGTGCGAGGCCCTTATAACCTGGTCCTCATTTGCACGTATGAATACGTCACTTCGGGTGAATATGTAAATATATCACTCTGTCACATGGGGGTAACAAAATGAGTGTGCGAGAAAAAGTGTAAAAGATAACCCTCAGGCTACCAAGTGAGGTGTGGTTCCGCCCACTTACACTGTCTGTGACTGATGGGGGTTGGGGGTGTGGGTGTCGGCGCAGGGGGGGCATCGTCGTCAGCGTGCTCAGATCACCCCACTCCTATTCGCTGTGCAAAAGGATAATCATTTTGCCTCCAAACCGCCCGACACCTGGTTGGCATGGCAACAGTGTGTCGGGGCCTTCCAATAACAGGCTGAAATAACAAACCCATACCCTGATGTCCTGCCCAGTACTCACAGGCCCCGCCCCACTCAGGGACCCTCTACCCCTCCTCTCCTCATTCTATTTTCTCCTTCCTTTCTGTGTTTTTTCTTTCCTCTCCCATCCGCCCTTCAGTCAGCACCTGTGCCCTCGTAACACGCGGCTAGTGAAACAGTAAACACAAAGTAGCAATTTAAGGACAATGAGTCAAGCTGAGTTACGGTGACACTCTGGGTCAGGTTCAGGTCGGACACCAGTTCCGTGACCTTTGCCCGTCCTGGTTTCAGACATATTCCTGGGGTCACTGGACTCTTGATCCTATTTAAAGAGGATAACACAGAAAATTATTTAGCTAAACATTCATGTTTCATTGTATGAATAAATTCCGGGCAACCTCTCAAATCACTAACTTAAAAAAACAAACATGCACAAAGGATTTGCTTAGTCAGCGTGACAAGCCTCTCTGACCGACAATAGCTTCGGGCCGCCATGCCCACTGGAACTCGTTGTCATCTCCGTTGTTTGGCTTTCTGCGGTTCTCCAAACCCGTCGAGCCCCCTCGTCGCTGCCTTTGTCCTCTCGCAGAACCGGCAGCTCTGTACTCCAGCTTCCCGTAACGCTGCAAGCGCCGCGTCCCGTAATTGTCAGCCAAGAGGAAGTGACCTCACGCTAAGCTCCCGGCATAGGACGCTTTTTCTTAAGGTGCCGTTTCCTCTTCTTCATAATCCTCTTTTTTTTTTTTTTTTTCTTTTCCAAACACAAGCAATTCCTCAAAGTTTAGGTTTTTGAGGGCCGTACTGGTTTACAGTAAAACTGGGGGTTAAAGGTCTTGTCTAGGGGCCCAATGGTGACATCACTCTGCTGATCCTGGGATTTGAACCCGCAACCTTCTGACCCATTGAGTTGCATCCCAACCCTCAGTACCTCAGTAAATCAGTAGCTGTATACTCCTGTTTGGTGTGAATTGCCTATATGTGAAAGGTTACAACACAAACCTGTAGAACTGCAACTTGTAAAGCTAGTAATGACCTGCTCCCAGGCCTAAACCCAAAAAACACCACAACGCCAGTGGAGAGGAAACCAGACAGAAGAAACCGCAGGACAGCTGTTTGGGGCTCACAGTCACATATGACTGTCTCTCTGGCACAAATAGTAGCGAGTTGATGTCTGTGTAGGTTCTCAGTCATCCAGGACATGATACTCTTAAGGGCTTGAATCGAAGGCTGCTGGATTTCTTTTTAAATTTCTTGAAGACATTTCACCCCTCATCCGAAAAGGCTTCTTCAGTTCTAAAATTCTTATGGGGAGTTCCAGGTATTTATGCTCTAGTGGGGGTGTCACCTTGAAAGCCGTCGTCGACACACCATAGCGATTCGACGTATCGTAAGTTACAGTCGCTGCACCCAACCTCATAGTGGAGTCTCTCCGGGAAAGAACGTCAACCTGGTGGATGAGGATGTTCTGGGAGGCCGTCCACGTCCGCGGCGGGAGGAAGATGACCAGACAGATCCCAAGTCAGACCCCATTTCAGGCCCCAAGTCAGACCCCATGTCAGACTCCAAGTCAGATCCCAAGTCAGACCCCATTTCAGACCCCAAGTCAGACCCCAAGTCAGACCCCATTTCAGACCCCAAGTCAGACCCCATGTCAGACCCCAAGTCAGACCCCAAGTCAGACCCCATTTCAGACCCCAAGTCAGACCCCAAGTCAGACCCCATGTCAGACCCCAAGTCAGACCCCATTTCAGACCCCATTTCAGACCCCAAGTCAGACCCCAAGTCAGACCCCATTTCAGACCCCAAGTCAGACCCCATTTCAGACCCCAAGTCAGACCCCAAGTCAGACCCCCACTCTTGAATGTGTGTGTATGTATTTAAAGCTTAATTCCTTCATTTCTGTAAAACACTGTTTTATAATTAAGAATCACGCAGGCCATTGCCCGTAAAGCCGCTTCCTCCCATTTTCCGGCCCCATAGACGACCTCTTTGTGATGGCAGGTCAGTCCGAGGCTCTTGTTTGCGTGACTTAAAGCCCAGCCTTTGCCTCTCTGCCTTCCTACAGACATATTTCTGCTGATTCCGAGATAAAAGCCAAAAGAGTCGCATGAGGATCATTTAAATATTTACACACGGCCTGACTGGCGAGGGATTAAAAGCTCGGCACGCAGCCGTTAATGGCCGACTTTCGCTTACCCTGTAAGGGCCTGAGGGGGGTGTCGCAAAGCTGGGCCCCTCCCTGGGATTCATTAGGAATTTGGTAGCCTATCTGTTTGAAGAGCAGATCAACATCAAGGCCGGTTGTCAATGCTGAAGTTAACACCATAGTAATGAATGTCTGCACACTCTTGTCACAGCGCCTTGGGGTGACTGTGTTATGAAAGGCACTATAAAAATATAAATTGAAACTTCAACAAACACCATTTGCAGGAAATATGGATAGCTGACCTCCCCCGAGCAGGCGGGGCACCGGCTCGAGGCCCAACATGTTACTGGAGCCGTACATACACGAGGCAGGCAGTTCACGTGGAGACACACCCCGGGGTATTTCCTCACACGCCAACGTGTGCTCTCTCCCCCCACGAATGCACCCGCAGGCACGCCCTGCCACAGTCAGTCAGACTCCAAGGCCACGCACCAACACGCACGTATTTGTGTCTGTGCATGCCTCTCCCCTCGCCCATGCGTGAGCAAGGGCTGTGTTTACGTCCGCATATGTGAGGAGGCTAGTGCCACATTTCCGGAAAGATGACATTCCCCTGGGAGGTTTCCGAAAAAGCGCCGGGGACGAGGTGGATCAGGGGTAAAAGCAGGCAAGGCGAGGTGAAGCCAGGCAGTGCTGGCAGGTCTCGGGGTGAAGCCAGGCAGTGCTGGCAGGTCTCGGGGTGAAGCCTGGCACTGCTGGCAGGTCTCGGGGTGAAGCCAGGCAGTGCTGGCAGGTCTCGGGGTGAAGCCTGGCACTGCTGGCAGGTCTCGGGGTGAAGCCAGGCAGTGCTGGCAGGTCTCGGGGTGAAGCCAGGCAGTGCTGGCAGGTCTCGGGGTGAAGCCAGGCAGTGCTGGCAGGTCTCGGGGTGAAGCCAGGCACTGCTGGCAGGTCTCGGGGTGAAGCCAGGCAGTGCTGGCAGGTCTCGGGGTGAAGCCAGGCAGTGCTGGCAGGTCTCGGGGTGAAGCCAGGCAGTGCTGGCAGGTCTCGGGGTGAAGCCAGGCAGTGCTGGCAGGTCTCGGGGTGAAGCCAGGCACTGCTGGCAGGTCTCGGGGTGAAGCCAGGCAGTGCTGGCAGGTCTCGGGGTGAAGCCAGGCAGTGCTGGCAGGTCTCGGGGTGAAGCCAGGCAGTGCTGGCAGGTCTCGGGGTGAAGCCAGGCAGTGCTGGCAGGTCTCGGGGTGAAGCCAGGCAGTGCTGGCAGGTCTCGGGGTGAAGCCAGGCAGTGCTGGCAGGTCTCGGGGTGAAGCCAGGAAGTGCTGGCAGGTCTCGTGGGTGAAGCCAGGCACTGCTGGCAGGTCTCGGGGTGAAGCCAGGCAGTGCTGGCAGGTCTCGGGGTGAAGCCAGGCAGTGCTGGCAGGTCTCGGGGTGAAGCCAGGCAGTGCTGGCAGGTCTCGGCGTGAAGCCAGGAAGTGCTGGCAGGTCTCGGGGTGAAGCCAGGAAGTGCTGGCAGGTCTCGGGGTGAAGCCAGGCAGTGCTGGCAGGTCTCGGGGTGAAGCCAGGCAGTGCTGGCAGGTCTCGGGGTGAAGCCAGGCAGTGCTGGCAGGTCTCGGGGTGAAGCCAGGCAGTGCTGGCAGGTCTCGGGGTGAAGCCAGGCACTGCTGGCAGGTCTCGGTGTGAAGCCAGGCAGTGCTGGCAGGTCTCGGTGTGAAGCCAGGCAGTGCTGGCAGGTCGCGCCTCAGGTCACTCCGGCCACGTCCGGCCATGAATTATTCAGCACGTCCGCAGCAAGATTTAATTAGGCAGGCGGGGGCCTCCAGGGAGCCATCTGGAGGCTCTTGCCTGAACATACCTCCACCCTGACTCCAGATCAGATGAATTAGCAGTACCACAGGGGCTAAAACTCAGCCTGGGAGGATGGACAGCTGATGGCAGATCAGGGTGCTGGGCGGCCCGTTTCAGGCGCCCATCTGGGGGAGCTGCGGCTGGGATGCGTGACGCCTGCCTTCCCGGGCAGCGCGGCTGGGGCTACACGTCGCACGCCGGCTCCACACGCATCCCGCTCTGCATCTCTTCATGTCCATCCCTCTCTTCCTCTTTCTTTCTTTTCAGCCTCTCTCTCTCTTTCATTCTCCCTCTTTTTTTCAGTCCCCTCCCCCATTTCCTCCTCGGTCTCATTTCTCTCTCTCTCTCTCTCTCCGCACCGTGTGGAAGGTCACATGGTTTCCGTGAAGCTGAGCTCCATAAACCATTGGGGGGGGGGGGGGGGGGGATGGGGGTTAGGGGTTTACTCTGCATTTGTTTTCAAAAACCAGCAAGTCCACCGATTGGCTGCCGTGGCACTGGGTGACATTCCTGTGCACGGCTCTGAAATACATTTAATCTCCCATAGAAAAAGGCACTTTAAAATTAAATATAGAATAAGAAGGGAAGACGCAGCTCGTCACACGTTGCCGAGGCACTGGGGGGTACAGAGGTAATCTGTGCCAGGGTGGAGACGGTGCTGCGGGGGGGCCTGGGAGCCCAATCCTTGGGAGGAGAGGTGCAGAACCCCAGCCGGTCAGCGCCCCCTCCCCCCCCCAACACACATACATACACATTCATTATGTCGTCCCATAAACACAGATGAACATCAGTGAGGAAGGTGGGGGGCCGACTGTCGGGGGGGGGGGGGGAGTCTTGGCCCATCTCCCAAGGTCACTAAGCCTGAAAACCGGGACGGGGGAGGAGGGTCTGAACCAATCACTAGGTCTGAGGTTCTGCCTAAAAATGTAGATCGCTCTGGCTAAGGGCATCTGCCAAGTGCTGTGAACGTAAATGCCGGAGTAGAAATGTCCTCTGTGCTTCGCCCCTGAGCACCGCGGCTCTGCGGCAGGACCACAGGCGGCGGCCGAGGAGGCACCCAGCCATGCAGAGCGCCGTGTCAGGTGAGCACGAGCGGGAAGCTCACCTGTGTGCTGACAAGCTGTTACTGGAAGCCGTCAAGCGTTGCGGACTGGAACAGAAACAGGAAGTGGCCGCTTCCCTTCTCAGGCAGCTGGTGGATATTACGCATTGCCAGATCACCGCAGCCACCGCCCCGCACTCCCCCCCAACCCCTACCACCACCACCACACCACCACCCGCCAGTACCCACCAGGGTTTAATGCCGCAATACCCAAACCCCCTACTGGGCGTGTGCAGTGGGTGCTGAATCAGCCCAGCTGTAATACCATAATGGCTCACCTGCATTGCTCTCACCGCTATGTCTCATGCATTAACTAATAAAGAATGTGTGTTAGCCAGAGACGCCGCGTGACTCAGCCCTAAACTAACCCCAGTCAAACCCTAAGCAGGATCAGCGTAAGATTACAACGCAGAGGCAAAAATGTTCTTTATCTCTATTAATCAATAAAGCAAGGCTTCATTCCATCACTTAATAAGCCTGATATGTTTGGGTTTATTCCTAGATTGAGACAAGAATGGATGTTTATAGAACCTTCTGAACCGTTTGTGTGATCACCCTCAAAGATTCACCCGGAACCCAAAGAGGCGTCTGCCAACCTGGATCTCTGTGTCGTTCTTTGAGACGAACTCTTGCCATCCTGACACTGAATCTTTTTATAAAGATTTTTACCAGAATCACATGAAAAAAAACTTTTATTGGATGCGAAGGAGGACAACAGACACCCAAGTCAGCCTTAGCAGTAAAGGTCAGGGTGTGTTTGTGTGTATGCATGTGTGTGTATGCGTGTGTGCATGTGTGTGTGTGTGTGTGTGTGTGCGTGCGTGTGTGTGTGCATGTGTGTGTGCATGTGTGTGTGAGAACCAATCTCATCTGGGCCTGGGTGCAGGCGAATCCACCCTGGGAGACACACCTACTGAAAGCGCTCGCAATCACTGCGCCTGTGTACCGCGTCTGCACACCGCGTCTGCGTGCACCTGGCTGTTGACGGGAAGCGCTGAGGGGAAGCTCACGCGATTTGAATTCCTTTGTACTGTTCCTGGTAACTGTGGCAATGGGGGCCTCACCTGTCGGCCGTTTCTGCCGGGGTGTGGTCCGACCCCTCTGGGAGGGCAGACTGTCGATTAACAGAAGGGAGACGCGCCTTTGGATGTGCGATGGCTTTATAGCACATCAGGAGGTCCTCGTGTGAGATGCCAACCCCCTCCCCTCTCCCCCCCCTCCCCACTCGCTGAGTCTCATGAAAGGCAGGTTTGGACAGCCCCGGCCAGCCTTAGAAGTACCAATCTGCATATTCTGAGCGAGAGTTACAGAAAAAACACGACCCGACATTTGCTGGGACCCATGCCGATTTTTAAATATGATTCATATGCAGATAGCGTGCTGGAAGGTGAGAGGGATCACACTCTGTGTGTCAGTCTCTGATGACAGTTCTACGCTTTCGGGCCAGATGTGATATTTGGTGACAGCCCCTGCAGCGAGGCCGTCTGCCAGCTGGTCCTGTCCCCAGCGGGCTCTGTGCTGTTTTGAAAAATGACCCGGTCGCTGTGGCATACCACAGGTACAGCGAGCTTCCGGCCCGTAACACACGTAGCCAGGCTTTATCTTCTGCTTCCAGTAATTCAGCAGGACACGTACGTAGCCGGGACCTTGTGCCACACTGGACTCACTTAACATCTGCTAGCCCCCCCCCCCCGCCTGCACACTTGTCCCCCCCCCGCCTGCACACTTGGCGTCTTCTTAGTTTATCTGCAGCCTGGTGATATAAAACCGTATCAGAGGGAGATGGAAAGATGCAGGCAGGTTACAGGAGTTCAGAGTGTGAAGGTGTTTCTGCTGCGTTTGCCATTCTGATCATACCTTGATGTCACTTCATCCTTTGAGTAGCACTGAGCAGCATCTGTCACATCATACGCAGAGCTGGGGCTGCCGTCTCTGGCTCGACAGGTTCGGACCCTGTGCTTGTGATCGGAAGGTTGTCGGGTTAAATCCTGGAGTGATTTATTTTTTCGCCCCTGAGCAAGACCCTTAACTTCCACTCTCTCCAGAGACGGTCCGATCCTGCTTTCTCAGTTATACGTTGCTTTGGATAGAAGTGAAATGTAATCCCCCCGAAATCATCTCACAGTTCAGGCTAAATAATCACAGGGTATCAGACCCAGGGGGGGGGGGGTGTAGCAGATGAATAATAGCCTTGGACATAGGGAGGGGTTTCATATCCTCGTGGATACACACACATACACACACACACACACACTTTCACACACATTCTACGTGGTTCATTTGCAATGCTGCTGTGACATGAAACTCAAACATAACGCTTTGGAGCAATCACGTGGGGGGGGGGGAGTCAAGGAGCTGGATGCACATGACAGAAATGATTAATTTCTGGGACGAGATCTCAGCCCCAGGAGAGCGGCGTGTTCCAGGCGCATGCGAGAGAACCGCCGTTACCTCTGGCTATAAATAGCTGTGTCTGGGAGCAGAACGACAAAGCCGACCAGGCTGGGTTTCACGCGCCAAACAAAATCCATAATTGAAATGCCAGTAAAGATATAGAAAGGGATCAGCAAGTCAATGGACTGTGCAGGGCTGCCTAATATGGCCGACGAGCATAGCGTTCCTGGAAGCCATGTCATGCAAATGAATTTATGGAGAATTTCCCTGCTGAAGCAGGGAGCCACTAGCGTGCTCGATTGGCGCTGCGACGGGCAGAAGGACTCGGCCAGTAAGAGCCCAGAGAGGTGGGACGGTACCATCTGGGGACCGCGAAGCCTGGGCTCCGCCCCTCACGGGAATGCGTGGAACACAGAGCTCGAACCCGGAGCCTCCAGCCGGGCCCAGGCAGTGTCATGCTGTGGGGACCCCAGGGGCCAGATCCTGTCTCTTTTGTCAGCCTCTAATCACTGTTTGCTCCTGTATTCGATTTTTCCTCTGAATCATAGAGCATGGGGGGTGGGGGGTTATCTGACACACCGTGATTGGCTGCGCTCAGTGCTGCTCCTAGCCGTGTCGCCCCCAGGACAAGCTTCAGTATCGACACCCCCTCCCCCATAAGCTTCCGCACCTGCATTCCACCCCCCCAACCCCACAAGCTTCAGCACTGGTGCCCCCCCTCCTCCCCGTTTCATTGCATCTTGATTGTAAAGCGGATCTCTTGATTGAAGATTGACTTCTGTCCAATTAGGCCCAGTACCGATACACACCTATCTACAAAATTTGCCGATTCTGGGGGGGGGGGTTTGTATTCCATGGGAAAGTGCCAGATGGCCAGTCCAGGCCTTCTTGCATGGTGTGCTGTAGATGCCCCTTGCACTGGTGGTGGGGGGGTTGTTATCTAATGGGTGGACTGGTTCTGGCTGTAATGGCCTTTTTTTCAGGGTCCGCATCTACTTTCGGCTACAGACTGCTCTCCCCGTTCCCGGGTGAGTCTCACACAATGCATCCAAAAGTTAATCCTCCTATTGTGTAGCTATGATGACTCTTTGCCCCCCTTCACCCTGAGTCCCAGAGTCCATCGTTATGGTGTCATGTCCAGTACCGGAGACATACGTGGGTGTTTCCATGTCTCCTGAGCTCGATCTGGTTATTTCTCAGTGCTGGGGAAGGCAGAGAAGTCACAGTTGTTTTTTAACTCAAATTTCCTTTCTTCGGCCGTATTTCTTCATCTCGAGAGCGAAAGCTCAGCCTTTGTTTCTCGCTCTGACTGTTTCCTTCGCACTCAGATAGATTTTGCCACCTGGAAGCAGATGAAACGCAACTCTGTAGGCACAGAACCGTGGTAAAGGTCGAGGACGTGGGGCAGAAATGAAAGTATTTCGTCCGTCCTACACAAATCAATATTAAATATAATTTGGTCATCGTGTCTTTATAAGACGTAAATGATGGTTCTGTTTTTCACATTTTATTTATCTTTTTTTTTTTGTTACTACTACCGTACACCTGCTAGCTTATGAAGGCTCCCTGGAGTCATAATGGCCTTCACTGGCGTTGGGACTTGCAGGACGGCCTTCAGCTGGTGGCCTTCACTGGCGTCGGGACTTGCAGGACGGCCTTCAGCTGGTGGCCTTCACTGGCGTCGGGACTTGCAGGACGGCCTTCAGCTGGTGGCCTTCACTGGCGTCGGGACTTGCAGGACGGCCTTCAGCTGGTGGCCTTCACTGGCGTCGGGACTTGCAGGACGGCCTTCAGCTGGTGGCCTTCACTGGCGTCGGGACTTGCAGGACGGCCTTCAGCTGGTGGCCTTCACTGGCGTCGGGACTTGCAGGACGGCCTTCAGCTGGTGGCCTTCACTGGCGTCGGGACTTGCAGGACGGCCTTCAGCTGGTGGCCTTCACTGGCGTCGGGACTTGCAGGACGGCCTTCAGCTGGTGGCCTTCACTGGCGTCGGGACTTGCAGGACGGCCTTCAGCTGGTGGCCTTCACTGGCGTCGGGACTTGCAGGACGGCCTTCAGCTGGTGGCCTTCACTGGCGTCGGGACTTGCAGGACGGCCTTCAGCTGGTGGCCTTCACTGACGTCGGGACTTGCAGGACGGCCTTCAGCTGGTGGCCTTCACTGGCGTCGGGACTTGCAGGACGGCCTTCAGCTGGTGGCCTTCACTGGCGTCGGGACTTGCAGGACGGCCTTCAGCTGGTGGCCTTCACTGGCGTCGGGACTTGCAGGACGGCCTTCAGGCTGCTCCAAAGCAAGTCAACGTTGTGTCCTGAGAGCAGAAGCGGACTCCTGCATGCATTGCTCCTCCTGCATGCATTGCTCCTCCTGCATGCATTGCTCCTCCTGCATGCATTGCTCCTCCTGCATGCATTGCTCCTCCTGCATGCATTGCTCCCAGCTCCTCGTGCATCAGGTCCTCGCCTGCGAATTCCAGCCGTTTCCTCTCTGACTCAGCCGTAATGAGGATATCATCTGACAAACAGCACACGTGCTGCACAGCTTGGGAGTCTGACCCATTGCAGTCCTGCTTTATCCCTTGTGATGGTATAGCGCCTTGCACATGTTAACTAATGTGATAATTTAATGTGATTGAATGTGACTTTGACTGCTAACAGACCGGAGACTGGACTGCACATCTTACGCTGGTGTAAGATACCAGTGAGTAATGTGTGATTCTCCTCCTTCCCTCTCATGCTAATTGTAACTTTATAACCTCCAGTGATTCTCAGGCACCTTTCTGCTTTCAGGATTACCGCCCCTGGGGGTTGCCCTCTGGCCGGAAGCCGTTTGTTCTTCCGGGACCTTCTGCCAGACTTGGGGTTTGCATCCTTCTTTTGCGGTTCGCTGTTCTCATTCTGTCCTGAAACGGCGCACGGCTGCCGCGCTTCATGAGTGCAGGATCAGGCTCACTTCACGCCCGCGCTTTTAATTTGCCCGGTAACTCGATTTGGTTCTCTTGAGGACGCTCTTAAATTAAGACGTGATTCCGAAGCTCTCGGGTGCTGATGGATCGGCTGCAGTTTGCACAGCAGTAGTTTTGCAGCTTCACACCTCAGCACCTGCGGATCTGACTCCTTCCCCCGGCTTGGTGGCTGTGCAGTTTGCACATTCGGCCCTCGCGCTGCAGGTCTCACCCAGGTCCTCCGACTCCGACTTCCGTAGGAGTGCCTGAGGGAGCCGCCTCACTGATGCAGGCTGGGGGGGGGCTCAGCTTTACCTTGGCTGCCACGTGGCAATTAACCCGCTTCTGCATTTCCATTTGCAGCCCTACCAACCGGACCTGCCTGCTTCACGCCCTCGGGTCTCCCAAACTCAGTACTTCTGTCATGAGTCAGATATTTTGCTGCCCACCCACCCCTGTACTTTTCCACACCCGAATGCATAATGTGATAAATCGGTTTGGTGGCTGCATGCTGCTGCACTGATGTCGCCAGTCTCCATCCTGCACATCCCAGGTTTCTCCATGATACTGGCTGCCAGTCTCCATCCTGCACATCCCAGGTTTCTCCATGATAATGGCCGCCAGTCTCCATCCTGCACATCCCAGGTTTCTCCATGATAATGGCTGCCAGTCTCCATCCTGCACATCCCAGGTTTCTCCATGATACTGGCCGCCAGTTTCCATCCTGCACATCCCAGGTTTATCCATGATAATGGCTGCCAGTCTCCATCCTGCACATCCCAGGTTTCTCCATGATAATGGCCACCAGTCTCCATCCTGCACATCCCAGGTTTCTCCATGATAACATGACATTAAGGCTTCTTTAGTTGACTGGGGCTGCAAATCATTTCATGGAGACAGAGCTCTTCTCATCACACGTGTCACTGCAGAAGCAGTTTAACTTCATTTACATTACAAATTTTTTTCACAAAAGCTTTTATCCAAAGCAACACACATTTGAGAAAGATGGGTCAGACAGTCCCTAGTTACAGACCGAACGATGACATCACTCAGCCAACTGGGAGTTGAACCAGTGACATTTCAATCACTGGTATAGCATCGAAACCTGCTGAATTACACCCGGCAGTTTCTTTAGAAGCTTGTTAAATCGAAATGTTCCACTCAGTGCTTAGAGCAGGTACACAACCAGCTTTTTACCCACAAAGCCAGAGCAAAGGCTTGTCTCTGCTGGACAAAGCTGTTTCTCTCTGTGTCTCTTCCTGTTCCTGAGTGTTCAGACTGGCTCTACGAGAGGAAAATCCCGATGGATAACCGAACACAGTTCTAAATAGCATCTTGTTTAGCGTCGTTCCCCTGGACCCTCATTATGAGGAAGATGAGATAAAATAAGATAAGAAAAGATAGGACAGGACGGGACGGGATGGGATTGGGGTAATTTACTTGTTATAACAGTCTATAGATTAAAAAGCTCAAATACACATACAGATATTGCACCAAGTGATAAATATATGTGACATATATATGTCCTGTACACAGTGAACAGGACAATCGTGTCATTTGTGACCTTTAGGTCACTGAGGTGTTATAAAGTCCGATGGCTGATGGAATGAAGGACCTGCAGAAGCATTTCTTCTTGCATGATGGATGAAGCAGTCTGCTGCAGAAGGAGCTTCGTAAAAGAGCCTCACTGTCTCGTGCACCTCCGTCACCTAAACCATAAGCTCCTCATCTGAAGTCTGGGATTCGGATCTATAATTACCTTTGACATCCAGGTAGGTGAGAGGGCCAGGCTCATCGCGCATCCGCATCCAGCTGCATGGATCAGGTAGAGATGGGGTTATGGAAAACACAACAGAAATGTCAAGGTGGATCTTCCACATGAGAGGAGAAAGGCAGAACACACTGATGAACTTTCAGTTTGTATCCCACAATCCTCTTTGCTTCTGGGTCCTTCCTACCAAGAACTGTATATAGTTGCCAGGATTTGAATTCCTTAATCATGACAGATAAGCCCTTCTAAGAAGTGGGGTTTGCATGCCATGATAAAAATAACGTTTCGGCTGAGCACACAGATCGCTTTGGTTAGTTGGTCTATTGAAGTTCATCTCTATCTCTCACCCGCTGGCCACGGTCCCCCCCAAGACCTGGAGGTGCAGTTTATTTGAGGGAGGTGGCTTTTCTGAAGGACCTCTGGCTGCTTCCTGGAAAGCAATCTTGATTTATCAGAACTGGTGCAGTTATGTGGTTTGTAATGGGGCCACCGGCAAGCATTTCCAGGAACTTGAGGGCCTTTGTTTTGGCAGAACTTACTCCAGTCTAAATTTATGACAGAGACGGTAGGGTGGGGTGGTGCCTTGTGGTGTGGGGGGATTGATGACGGTGTGGAGAAAGCACTTACATGATTCGAGTGTCATTGAACAGCATCAAGATCAAGGTGGTAAACACATTAAACAACCAGTAGGCTCCAGAATGTAAGCATCTGCATTTGTGTATGCCTTCCCAGCATCAACCAACCAGTTGAGTACTCTGTGACTGTGACTCTTTATACCCAACTGGTTGGGTGGAACAAAACCTTGGCCTGGATTTGTACTTTCTGGACCTGAACTTTCCACCTCTAGCCGGTGTTTTTAACCACCCAAATTACTTCCCTTTTTCTGGAAAGCTTTGGCTCACATGCTAGATTCTTACCCGTCTGATGTAGCACCTGCAGAAGGTCCCATCCTGCAAAAGCCAAACCAGTAACTCCCAGCTCATTTTGGGTTTATACACTTGTGCACAGATCAGTCTTGACACCAAAGCTTCAGGTCAGTCCCTTGACTGGTCAGCACTGAGATCACTGTTGATAAAGGATTGGGGGGGGAAAAAAGAAAGAAGAAGGAAGAACAAGGAACTGAGACAACAACCTAATTCAATAAAATAAGTCCCTAAAAGGAAAGAGCATCATAGCTGTGAAAAAGGCAAACATGCTGAAACCTGGTTAAAGGGAACTGTAATACACTGTAATAAGCAAAACAAATCAAACACAGACATAACGTGTTAGTAAGTGGATGTTGGGCCACCTCGAGCGTCCAGAACAGTTTCAACATCCCTTGACAAACAGTCTACAAACGCCTGGACCTCTGTTGTGAGATGTGACCTCAATCCTTTTGCTCGCTCAGCCCCTGGGCCGAGCGGGTCGGGTCGTGGTGATAGTGGAGTCAATTCCCATTTGGACAGTAATGCTTCAGGACAGGATGAACTTGATGACTCAGAATAAAATTTGATATTTTTGGCATTTTCATTGACCTCTGGAAGCGTAACTGAGGCTTAACTATGCCAGAAAAATGCACCCCACCCCAAGAGAGCTGACTGAACCCTTTGCCCTAGGAAATCGGTACTGAAGTCTGCAAGCCCTGTTCGCCTTGGGCCACACACCCACTTTCCTAATAACAGAAATGACTCACGTGACCCAATGACATTTCCCTGCACCGTTCAGTACCATCATGTGCTCTTTGTACACTTCACCTGATTTTTCAGATGTGACCAGAAAGAGATGCAGACTCTTGGAACCTGATCTGTGGCTGAGCAGTCTACATTTTCGCCCACTTCTGGATACATATCAGAACGTTGAGTGGTCTTAATCTCTGAAGTTGGTGCCTATCATGCTCCAAGAATCACACCACTCTCAAATTACCAAGACCTCTTCTTGTCTAGATAACATAACTAACAACTGACTTATTCCATGGATTTTTATGTATAACCCTAATTACCTAGTAGATGTTAATTGTCTAATTAATTTAGGAACCATACTTGTATGTTACCACCCGCTCTCAGTGTGCTTAATAGCCAGCCAATCATTCTTCCAGCCCCTTATCTAGTACACAGTTGTGATTCCCACATATCCTCATTCGATTAATCATATCTTTTATTTTGCTAGTTGCCAGTACCTACGTCTCCACTCACGCTGCTTTCCTCTCAAGCCATCACTCATGCCCAGATTGTTATTCAGCCAGATCACTGTGACTCCAATCGATAGTGGTAGGAAATTCAACCAGTGTGTTTGCACTTTATCTGCTGGTGAACCTGTCATGTCTGTTTGAGTAGGATGCAGTCATGTGGTTTGGCTACACAGGTCTCCAGTGTTGCGTCTATAATGGTAACTGGTTACAGCCCTTAGATCAGCAGGATTTCTTTGGTGTTGAAGTACACGATCCACGCAGAATTAAATACGAGAGAGATGAGAGCGATATCCACACCCGCCTGCAAAGTGAGATGTTTTGACATTTGGTCAGTGAACTGAGTCTCTCCTGTGGATGGAAACTTCACGTCAACGAGAGGAAGACAACAACAACACAATCGACAGCCCCTTTCATGTTTGCTGCAAACTCGAGTTTCATCTGTGCTGAATGTCCGAGGCGACCTGAGCCCATCTTACTGAGGCGTCACCCACATCATGACGAGCATGACTTTCAGGTTGATCTGGTGGATGGCAATAGGGAGTCTTCTGCTCACTAGAGAAGTTCCATTTCTTCTTAGCTAATAAGATGTTGATTTCAGAGTTTCTTAGAAGTGCTTTCAAAACTGCTGCCGGCTTCTCAGCAACTTTTCATGCCTAATTCCTATGAATTCTTATTGCTATGAATTCATAAATAGGAAGAATTATGACTCATTAATAAAGGTTTCCACTGTCGTCATTGATATTGTTCTTCAATCCATTTCCGCATCATCAGGTATGTAACTAAATAAATAAATGTGTATAAAGAACGCATCTACATAGAGGAAGAGACTGCATGCTTCGTCCTGAACTCAAATTCTTCAACAGTCATTCAGGTCTCTATGAGAAAGAAGATTTTAATTTAGATCGATTTATGGTAAAGATAAAGATATGGTATCTTGTCCGGTAAATCTGAGGTCACATAAACACGGAGTATCTTGTACTGTAAAGATGGCGTACCTTATATGGTAAATCTGAGGTTGGCTTTAGGGTAAAAATGAAGTAAAATACCTTGTGCAATAGTTTAGCAACAGTTAACCTCCTGGGACCTTTTGTTGATCAGTCCCACTTTGGGATTAAGAGACTAACCCCAGGCTGAATCTTTCTCTCCAGCCCGTAAGAGAACGCAAGCACCAGCTCATCCCTCTGATTAATATCCTCTCACGTTCCAGTAAGCATGAGAACCCCTCGATGCTCGCAGTACCCTGCCTTTCTAACAGATGACGGCCCTGACTGTACAGTTCCAAGAGTAGGAGAGATGAGTGAGGAAGATGGAGGATGTACATTGAAATGCCTCTGAGAGGTGTGTGTGTGTGTGTGTGTCTGTCTGTCTGTCTGTCTGTGTCTATGTATCTGTGTGTGCATGGGTGGGTGGGCTTGTATTTACCACATTGTGGGGACCAAATGTACCCACAACGTGGTAAAATCTGTTACTTTTCAGCTTGTGGCAACATTTTCCAGGTCCCCATAATATGAACCTCAATTTTATATTAAAAAAATCTGTGACTGCAATCAAAAACCTAAAAATGCCAAAAGTCCCATGCTTTGTTTAGTTACTTATGGTTAAGGTTAGGGCTGGGTAGGGGTTAAGGCTGTCATTGTCGAGATTAGGGCCATGCTCATAGAAATGAGAGCCCCACAGTGATATAGATACCAAATCTGTATGTGTGTGGGTGTTTTAATCTTAAATTTTAGGAAATGCTTGATAATGCTTGACAGTACAGGATGATTGCGTCAAAACTCCCTACTCCCCCCCAGCTATTGCTCATGTGAGAGTACTTCCTGTTGGCCCGCACAACAAAAGTGTCTGAGAGGTACTTCCTCATTCATCTGGAAAGAACAATGAGCAGTCTGCTGTCCCCGCCCCCCCACCCCCGCTCTGATAGACCTTTCAGTATTTCATAAAACGGCCTCTTGGATTGAATGAAGCAGACTGTAGGTGTTCTGCATCACAGTGATGTGCAGAATCTCAGTGTTCACTCTCACTTTCACATCACCTGACAGGGAAGTTTACGTAGGTAGCACTCCGCTGTTCGATCCATCCACTTGTAAGCTGGTTTGGACAGAATTCCTGTGTATTCTGAGTGGGGTGTGTTCACATGCTCTGCTTCTTTTGAGGCCAAGATCTGGTCATGGTTTACCTTCTTCCTTGATATGGTGTCCTTCAGTCGGGTGGAGCCGTTCCACGCCAAATGCACTGAAAGTGACAATGCTTGCCCTGCTACCCTGTGCCACCAGAAGATAAACATCTCCACCTTGCTTGCACCACCCTCCAGCACAGCGGAGATTTACCGCATGTGACAAGCAGTTTCTGGATATTTCACCATAGAAACGTCTCCAGGTGCCAGTCCAGTCTGCATAAAGCCACAAAAGTACCAGCAGAGACTCCGGAAACCATTGGCTCAACAGGTCCAAACTGGCCATGGAATTCGGCTCAAAGGCTCTGGGCAGAATTTCAAAGTAGAGCCTGTAAAGCCAGTTCCCACGCTGGCAGGGTTTTAGCTAAAGAAGGGGCACCATTAGAGATTTGGGGCCCTGAGAATGCATATCAAACTGGGCCCCCAACCAAAACCAATACAGTTATGCTCCAAATGTTTTAGGGCCCCTGTCACACAAGGACCTTGGGTATCGCCCTAATCCCCCCCCCGGGTAAAAGGTCAACATCAAAATACAGACACTTGTGCCTCAGAGACAGACGCACAAGCTGAACCGCGTCCATTTGTGTAAACAAGCTTAACTTACTTTGAATAATTGTGCCTCCTATTCAGGTAAGGAATCGTAATCTATGTGCTAAATCGATGAGTTAATAAGGCTGACAGCAAAAGTATTATGAACGAATCAGTAATGCCACAGACATGAGAAAGGGGATTCTGGCTTTGTGCCGGTCCAGTCAGATGGTCCACCGGTGGTCAGGTTCAGTCAGATGGTCTACTGGCGGTCCGGTCCAGTCAGACGGTCCACTGGCAGTCTGGTCCAGTCAGACGGTCCACTGGCAGTCTGGTCCAGCCAGACGGTCCACTGGCAGTCTGGTCCAGTCAGACGGTCCACTGGCAGTCTGGTCCAGTCAGACCACTGGCGGTTTCCAACAGCAGCCTCTGAGACCGCGTCTGTTGGGTCTGGCATAGTAACAAATCGTGACCGCATCCCCTTTTCACACGTGCATGCCTCTCGTGCTCATGCACGTGCACAGGGCCCCCTAAAGTCCCTCGTTTTCACTGTAGGTCCCACAAGGGTGTGTCCTGCAGGGCCCAGCTACACCCAGTACAACTCGCATGCCGGAGCTCCATCTGGTAGCTTTGTGACTCATTGCTCCAGCCCCAGGCGGCTCCCCTCCCACCACCACTGTCGGAGCTGCACCCCCCCCCCCCCCCACCCTGTCCTGAGCTGAACTTCCTTGCAGCAGTAAATGAGGTCTCGAGGATTCAGGCTTTCCATGTGAGACACGTTTGGCTGACACGCCTTTACAGTAGAGTGTAGGCTGGTGGCGGCGAGAGAGAGCGAGGGAGAGAGAGAGAGAGAAAGAGAGAGAGAAAGAGAGAGAGAATCCACCTGAAGTGAGGATGCCAGGCCAGATGGCTTCTTTATTGTCAGCTTGTGGGAGGTGCAAGCTGTGCTGGTCAAGCCATAAGGCGACCGCCTAGGGTGCCATCTCCTGAGTGGGGCTAGCACCATCCCCCCCCCACCCCGATCCCGGTCACCCAGGGCTCCACATGGGCTTTCACCAGCGCCGGGTGAGCTTGGGATTAACGAGCTGCCATCTTGGCCCAGACCGTGTCCTACCTTCCTCCCAGGAGGGAGGCGATTCCGTGCTTCTGGCAGCGCTGCTGTTTTCAAAGCGCGCGGCCTTTTGTCCCCTCTTGGCGGGAGGTAAGCCCGCCCTCACTCTGGGGAGTCCAGGGCGAGTGCCGGGAAAAGCTGGAGCCCATCCAGAGTGTCCTCCTGACCAGCCACCTGACGACACGCCCATTAGCTCTTTGGAAACACTGTAGGACTAAGATCCAGACAACGACAACAAAAGCCACCTTCAGAGGGATCTCACTGCGCACCATGAACTGATGCTGTAGATATTGCTAGCTGACTGGACCGTGAGTGGCTTCCTAATGCTAGCTAGCTGTCCGGACCATTTCGTTAATTTTACTCTCTGCACTGCTCACAACAGGAGAGTCTTTCTGATTGGAAGACGAACAGGAGCGGCGTTGCCATCTGAAATGCTTATGATACTTAAAAATGCATCTCGCTGACGTCTTTGTGTCGACACCGGAGCAGAAGAATATGGATTCAACATTTAAGGACTTTTTATTGTTACATGCAGAGCACAGAGTCAGACTAAAACATGCAGTGAAATAAATAATGTATAATAAACATGTAATTAATAAGGAACAGAAATTTATACTGAAAAAGAAAAGAAAAGAAAAATCAGCCGTGCAACATGACGCATGGTACATCAGCTGCAAATTGAGGTGTGACTATTACATTACAACTGTGGAACAGTAATGCAACACAAATATACAGCTATTCCCTGTTATCCAAGAGTAACTTCGTCCTAGCAAACTCATATATTTCCATTTTTTCTCATGGGGAAAATTCATTCCAAGGTCCTCCAGGACACCCTAATTAATCTCCCCAAAATAACCCTAAGACTCAAAAATGCCCATTTCAGCAGGATGAAAGAACACTTTGAACACCGATTAGCTAATTACGAAGCAGTTAGTGGAGTAGTAAACATGGACGTGTGTTCTAACACACAGTAATTTTCTTGCAGTAAAATTCATCATTTTGTAGGAGTAAAAATGTACATCTGATAGTCAGGTCTATGTGAGAATAAGAAATGGAATCAAATAAAAAATAAATAGTACAATTAACGTATCATAATGTGTTGCTATGGTAATGGCCCGTTACTGGGGAATCCCGAATCTCCCTCTTATGCATTTTGTCTGTGCTGAGATGGGCTTGGACAGTCTATCTCACACTGTGCAGTGGTATTCCCAGGAAGCTCATGTGGCTTTGGGCGGCGTAAGTACAGGATGGTCACTTCCTTGGTTTACCCATGGGCTTTCAGAGCTGATAAACTCACATTTTCATTCATCTGACACAGAGAAAGAGAGTCACGGTTTTTAGATTTCTGTCAGTTCCATTTATCGCTACATATTAACTTTTTGCAGCTGCCCACATGGTAATCTATGAGACAACAGGAGACAATAGGGAAACAAGAGCCTCCCCATGTCTGCATGGGGCCCCCAGTCGATTGGCCCCTGGCGGAAAGCAACTGAGAGCACTATTAGGGCCCCGGGGCCTACAGGGGAACATGGAAGCTGGGACAGGGAGGGCTATTAGCAGATGACCCGAGGGGTCTTGCTACCTATGACGACGGTTGTGATGGCAACATGAAAGGGTTAGACACAAACAAAGGAGATGATGTACAATAACTGCGCCATGTGTAACACACACATAGCTCGTTTCCCGGGCTTCTTCTGTAGTGCTGACCCATTAAACTACAGCATAATAGTGAAAATCTGTACACAAAAACTGCAACTCATAATTATTTCCATATCTGTTTCAATAGGCCTAACATAGTTTCAGAAGACCTGCAATAAGTAACACAAACAGCTTGCAGTAAATAAATAACAGTATCCATGGCGATTCTCCTCATAGCTGCAGGCTGGTGGGTTTACGTGACACGTTATTGTGGAGGATATAAACTTGATCTCATAACCGGAACGACGTCAGTCCAAATCCTGGGAAGTGCTCTGCTCAAGGCTCCGAGAGGGGGAAACTTAACCCCGGAGTCTCCAGCTCAAATTCCCAAGCCGGTTTGCATGAAAGTGCCATTCAAGTACATGGACAGAGAGCTGTTCATGCAGGGGCACGGCTCCGTGTGGGTTTGAGGAATCGCTCTTGGATGCATTGTTTGATCTTCTGAGAAGTTATGTTAGTTTCATAAACAGAGCTCTGCAGACAGAACATGTTATGGCAAGGCTGAAATCCACTTTAATCCAGGCTTAATTCACACCAGATGTCTTTGCATCTCAGATTTAACATACCGTCTGCCCCAAACCGAAAGGCATCCGTCTTGCTGCGCTTTCCAGTATCCTTCCTTTGCTCCTGATTAATTGTATCCTTGCATCTTTAATGTGGAAAACGTCCTTTCCCACCCCTCTCGCTATCGTTAATGCTTTTCCATAAACCGTGTGACTTGCTGCCTTGGGTGGAGACCAATCAGATCATCACGGTCCAGCTGCATCTGTTTCCATGGAAATGGTAATGATGCTGACATGTGATGCCGTCCCCCACTACTATAGCTTCCAGCTGTGAAGTGGTCACTTGACCGGCACCATCGGCCTGTAGCGATTACTTTCCTAGAATTTGAGGTTTTTTATTTTTAACCTTTAAAGATGCAGGCGCTGTCTGTGCCGGTTCAGGTGGGGGGGTGCCGCCTGTTTTGTTTATTTGAAGCAGGTTTATTTTTATTCAGCTGGTTTACTGCTGATAAAGTGCTGGTCATGTTCTTCTGACTTGTGTTACTGCTGAGTTTTGATGGGGGTGAACAGGTCAGGCTAGCTCTTCAGGGCGGGGGTGTCAGATTTTGAAGGTGATGTGACAATGACCCACACAGAACTTCTTCACCAACGGACCCGAGACACCAACCCCTTTCATGTTAGATCCATATTCACGTTTGTATAGCAAACGTTTTTATCCAAAGTAAGGTCAGGCAGTCCCTGGAAAATCTAGGGGTTAAGGGCCTTGCTCAGGGACCCAATGGTGACATCACGGTCCCAGCCCTGGGACTTGAAGCGGTCAAGGGTATAGCGTCCTAAACTGTGACCTGACGCACACGGCCCATGATGTAAACCTAGATAAGCACATTGGCTGCAGTGATTCCAACCCACCCTTAATGGTTATCTCCTAGGTCCTAATGCCACCTTATGTCTGTCACATTCCAATATCCTCTCCTTTCCCCAAAAAACCTGAATAGTATTGAACCCATGACTGACACTAACAGAGTATAAACCTCAAATCTGGTCGACCTCCTGAACACCACTGGTTGATCTCCTGAACACTTCTGGTCAACCTTAAGGGGGGCCATCTAGAAACCCACTGTGTCAGTCATCACTTCTCTTCTTTCTCATTCTTGCATCCCTCTCTCCTGGCCTTCTGACAGGAGCTAACAATCCCTGGCAGCCAGCTGGTCTTTGACACTGAGATGTTTTCATACCATGTACCTCCTGTATCTGCTGCCACTTCCCTCCATCATTTCCTCTGCAGCAAACATTCGATACAGCATCAGGTTTGCCTGCAGCTCTTGTCATTTCTGTCCAATGGCGAGAGATCTCCTTCCGCTAATCCTCTCTTTAAGTGCTTTTGAGAAGATGAATTCGAAGAAGCTTTAGCACTGTTAGACTGGCATGTTTCTCCTGGAAATGTCCCTGTAATCCTGAGTCAACACTGGAAAGTGTCTGTAGACCTGGCTGAGCTGTGTGTAAAGCTGATGAAAGACCTTCTTGAGACGCAATGGCTCTTAAAAATTGTCCAACTGCCATGGACGCACCTTCAACTCAGGGTTTGTACGTTTCCCTATTCTGTAGCTTAGCCATATTAAATATGCAAGGTTAGTAACACTTTATCACATGATTAGTCAATCATAGCTGAAAATAAGAATTAACCAGCAATGATTGGACTGCCTGATTGTAAATGTGGCAACGTGTACAGTACTTGATCTCCATATAGAAACTCCTAGGAAACCGTCTGCAGCAGCAGACAATATCCACAGGAGACTCTTATTTCTTGGCAGAGACTCAGTAAACACCAAACCTCAGTAAGTAATTGTCACTGGAATAATTTTTTTCTGAAATTGCTATAGCTGTCAGCTTCCAGTAAACTATTTTCTTCATTTCTGGAAGCTGTGATAGTGATAGTGAAAGATAACTTGCACTTGTCTGGGTATAATCGTATTTTGAACTCCAGAGGATTAAAAATAAAAAAAATAAAAAACATTTCCATCCCTTTCTTCTGGGCATATAAGTGGAGATGTGAACTCATTGAAACACGGCTGTGTTTGAAGACAAGAGCATAGAACACGGAGCCAAAAAGGATTCCAAGGAACGATTAAATTAGAAATGAACATGAAGGCAGGGCCTTCCCTGCATGCTGCGTCTTGTGTTTGGAAATCACTGGGTTGCTTGGTGAGCTGCACAGGCTCTCTTGCCAGGCAATGGGCTGGTCGGTCATCATGGCAGATACTGCTACAACATCCTAAAAATCACCTATGAGCCATAGAGAATTTAGCTTGAAAGACCTGTAAAGATTAACTTGAATTGGGTGAGAATGAATCTCACTTGACTTCAAAGAATTTCACTCCATAATTTGACTTAAACTCGAATGAAGCAGCCGAGAAACTTTGCAAGAAGCCAACACAGCATAGGCTGTTGTCATAGTGACAGGGGCCAAAACATCAGGAGAGCCACTAGGAAGGTCAAGGAAGGTCTGGTCTCCTGAGGACCACCTGCGTACCCGAACACACCGGCCAGCATTCCGCCTTGTTAAAGCTGATTCTGCCGAAGCGAAATGTCGAAAGTTGTCGTCCGCAAGACGAGAAGTTCCAGAGAGCACTCTAACGGAGCTGTGGCTTTATAGGCCACAAAGGAAATTAAACATATCGCGATACCCATCGGGCCGTGCTCGGTGCCGACGTTCTCCAAAGATACAGGAGCAACACTCATGCACAACGAGCACCTCAACCACAAAGGAACCCATTAGGAGATGGAGTCCATCTGCTTCCTGGAGCCTTAGACTTTCCTTACTTCCCATTAGGCACTTTCACACCAAAGTTCTGACACAGCCTTTTATTTATATTTTATTCATACGATCTGTGACATTTATATTTCATTACTAAATCAAGCCAACAAATCAGTTTCACAGATTAAAAAATGGTGTAACGCATTTTGCTAATATGCACTGGTAAGATATTAGACAAAAGGCTATTGGTTATAGAACAAATTTTCCAATGCAGAAATATGTAGCTTCCAAGTTTTTCCAACTTTTGGTCAACCAATCATCAAGCTATCACTGTAAGCACCCGTAGTAGTTTGTGTCTGAAGTACCAAGACTGGAAAAAGTGTTCTGCAGCTGCCTCCGAGGAACTAGTCAGTTGTTCTTGCAGTGTGAACGTGAAAATGTCCCTGGTTCTCAAAGAAGCTTCTGGTTCCTGACAGAAAGTTCCTGTGGTGTGAAAGCGCCTATTTAGGCTTCAGGTGAACATTCACACAAGGTCAGAAACAGGTTTGAGAGGCGGACACGAGAGGTGACTCACACTGCTTGTTGTCTAAATACTGATAACAATCTTCCACCCTGCTGCTTAAAGTGGGCACAAGAAGCAAAGTGACATGATGTAAGAGCACCTCTGCTCCTGTCCTTCTGCATCAGCTTTGTTAGTTCCTGCATAATCAGAAGCACCCTGGGTTCCTGAGGAGCTCAGGTCCACCTGTCTGTACCTCTCGCTCACATCACCAGAAGTCGTAGGTCAACATTTGCCACCAAGCGGGGGAGTAAAGGTCAAAAACCTCAGGACAAGGGCTTGTTTAAACACAATCAATTGCCCTGTTTGCCTTCATTTGGTGTGTCTTTTTTTAGAATAACCGCACAGGCTTGTATGTTCTGTATGGACCTGACAAATACACCCACTTTCCCGGAACAATCTGGTATTTTTCATACACTGTGGGGATTTACTGTTTATTGTTGATTTTCCTTCTTATCTTCCCATCTTTATTTATTTTTTGACATTCTCCAGAAATTTGCAGAGCAGGGCCAGGCCCATGTAACATATTTGCTGATTGTCCCCTTAGGCTACAGCAGCTTTTCTCATCAAGGGGATTCCAACCTGCACCCTTTCAGGTAGAGCAATATTCCTGCATCCACCTGCGGACCTTTCTTTATAGCATCATGTTTATTTTTGTTTTGATTTTTTTTTGTCAGCGATGTCAGGCTTTTCTCCTCCCTGTCCTTTGGTTTTTCTGAAGCGAGCGCAGTGTTTTGTTGTCGAAGTTTCCTTTGCGTCAGAGCTGGGGATAGTTTGTACCATTTCCCATAAATAACAGCATATTTCCTAAATGTATCACAGAGAAAGGGGAAGAGGCACTGGGGTTGTGTTTTCCTCCCATAAAGTCTGAACTGTTTTGCTGGTTGCGGTGTCCTTTTGCAGATCTTTGTCAGATTTTTTTGAAGGAAAAAAAACATCCCATCCTACAGCTTAGCTTGGCGAGATGCCTTTAGAAATTCATAGCAGACCATCTAACAGTTTTGAGGAAATCAACCCCCAATAGCCTATACTGTGGGCAGGATGTTGTAATAAGGCCTCTTAAGATAAGATATATGTCTTGAGAAACCAAAAACCGCATTGCTGGACGCCAATGCTGCACACCGGTGTATCCACGCGTGGGATCTCTCCCGGATGCCGGTGAATCCGCCTTTGTGATCTCTCCCGGACCCCGGAGTATCCGCCATTGTGATCTCTCCCGGACGCCGGTGTATCCGCCTGTGGGATCTCTCCCGGACGCCGGTGTATCCGCCTGTGGGATCTCTCCCGGACGCCGGTGTATCCGCCTTTGTGATCTCTCCCGGACGCCGGAGTATCCGCCTTTGTGATCTCTCCCGGACGCCGGTGTATCCGCCTATGGGATCTCTCCCGGACGCCGGTGAATCCGCCTTTGTGATCTCTCCCGGACCCCGGAGTATCCGCCATTGTGATCTCTCCCGGACGCCGGTGTATCCGCCTGTGGGATCTCTCCCGGACGCCGGTGAATCCGCCTTTGTGATCTCTCCTGGACCCCGGAGTATCCGCCATTGTGATCTCTCCCGGACGCCGGAGTATCCGCCTTTGTGATCTCTCCCGGACGCCGGTGTATCCGCCTGTGGGATCTCTCCCGGACGCCGGTGAATCCGCCTTTGTGATCTCTCCTGGACCCCGGAGTATCCGCCATTGTGATCTCTCCCGGACGCCGGTGTATCCGCCTGTGGGATCTCTCCCGGACGCCGGTGTATCCGCCTTTCTGATCTCTCCCGGACGCCGGAGTATCCGCCATTGTGATCTCTCCCGGACGCCGGAGTATCCGGCTTTGTGATCTCTCCCGGACGCCGGTGTATCCGCCTTTGTGATCTCTCCCGGACGCCGGAGTATCCGCCTGTGGGATCTCTCCCGGACGCCGGTGTATCCGCCTTTGTGATCTCTCCCGGACGCCGGTGTATCCGCCTTTGTGATCTCTCCCGGACGCCGGTGTATCCGCCTGTGGGATCTCTCCCGGACGCCGGTGTATCCGCCTGTGGGATCTCTCCCGGACGCCGGTGTATCCGCCTTTGTGATCTCTCCCGGACGCCGGAGTATCCGCCTTTGTGATCTCTCCCGGACGCCGGTGTATCCGCCTATGGGATCTCTCCCGGACGCCGGTGAATCCGCCTTTGTGATCTCTCCCGGACCCCGGAGTATCCGCCATTGTGATCTCTCCCGGACGCCGGTGTATCCGCCTGTGGGATCTCTCCCGGACGCCGGTGAATCCGCCTTTGTGATCTCTCCCGGACCCCGGAGTATCCGCCATTGTGATCTCTCCCGGACGCCGGAGTATCCGCCTTTGTGATCTCTCCCGGACGCCGGTGTATCCGCCTGTGGGATCTCTCCCGGACGCCGGTGAATCCGCCTTTGTGATCTCTCCCGGACCCCGGAGTATCCGCCATTGTGATCTCTCCCGGACGCCGGTGTATCCGCCTGTGGGATCTCTCCCGGACGCCGGTGTATCCGCCTTTCTGATCTCTCCCGGACGCCGGAGTATCCGCCCATGGAATCTCTCCCGGACGCCGGTGTATCCGCCTTTGTGATCTCTCCCGGACGCCGGAGTATCCGCCTTTGTGATCTCTCCCGGACGCCGGTGTATCCGCCTTTCTGATCTCTCCCGGACGCCGGAGTATCCGCCCATGGAATCTCTCCCGGACGCCGGTGTATCCGCCTTTGTGATCTCTCCCGGACGCCGGTGTATCCGCCTGTGGGATCTCTCCCAGACGCCGGTGAATCCGCCTTTGTGATCTCTCCTGGACCCCGGAGTATCCGCCATTGTGATCTCTCCCGGACGCCGGTGTATCCGCCTGTGGGATCTCTCCCGGACGGCGGTGTATCCGCCTTTGTGATCTCTCCCGGACGCCGGCGTATCCGCCCATGGAATCTCTCCCGGACGCCGGAGTATCCGCCTTTGTGATCTCTCCCGGACGCCGGTGTATCCGCCTGTGGGATCTCTCCCGGACGCCGGTGTATCCGCCTTTGTGATCTCTCCCGGACGCCGGAGTATCCGCCATTGTGATCTCTCCCGGACGCCGGAGTATCCGGCTTTGTGATCTCTCCCGGACGCCGGTGTATCCGCCTTTGTGATCTCTCCCGGACGCCGGAGTATCCGCCTGTGGGATCTCTCCCGGACGCCGGTGTATCCGCCTTTGTGATCTCTCCCGGACGCCGGTGTATCCGCCTTTGTGATCTCTCCCGGACGCCGGTGTATCCGCCCGTGGGATCTCTCCCGGACGCCGGTGTATCCGCCAGTGGGATCTCTCTCGGACGCCGGTGTATCCGCCCGTGGGATCTCTCCCGGACACCGGTCTATCCGCCCGTGGGATCTCTCCCGGACGCCGGTGCATCCGCCTTTGTGATCTCTCCCGGACGCCGGTGTATCCGCCTGTGGGATCTCTCCCGGACGTCGGTGTATCCGCCTGTGGGATCTCTCCCGGACGCCGGTGTATCCGCCTGTGGGATCTCTCCCGGACGCCGGTGTATCCGCCTGTGGGATCTCTCCCGGACGTCGGTGTATCCGCCTGTGGGATCTCTCCCGGACGCCGGTGTATCCGCCTGTGGGATCTCTCCCGGACGCCGGTGTATCCGCCTGTGGGATCTCTCCCGGACGCCGGTGTATCCGCTTTTGTGATCTCTCCCGGACGTCGGTCTATCCACTTGTGGGATCTCACCCAGACCCTGGTATATCCGTGAGTGGGATCTCTCTCGGATGCTGGTATATCTGTCTGTGGGATCTGTCTCAGGCAGAATTGTATCCACATGTGTGTTCTCTCCTGGATGCAGTTGTATCCGCGTGTGGGATCTCTCCAAACAGATCCTTTGGTGACAGAGGTTTTGTTCTCTGGACCTGGAAGGAGTTGGGGGTATCCAGCCTTATGATATCGCCTTCCTGACAACACGCACTGTAACCCCCCCCAAGGCAGTGTGCCAACACTGTGGCATGGGGGATTTGCACAGCTTTTATTCTGCGTCGCTCAGATCACCTCCAGAGTATTTCATGCTGCCACTCTTCCACATTATTTACGGTAATGAGGTCATCAGCATATGCCATGCAGCCCAGGTGAAGACCTTCCCAGCATGAACAAAGGAGGAACAGCAGCACGAGTTTCTGTACTGTAGTTTCTGCACTGGTCTGTCTGGGCAGTTTGGCCTGTTGCTTATCTTTTAACACTCAATGTTATTTTTGTTATTTACCTTATATTTTACTTCAACGTGACCAGTTGCACCTAAACGTATTGCTTGTACCTGGGTTGTACGTCCTGATTGTGATTGTGGTGGCTGTTGAGTAGAGTGTACCTTGGTATGGTACATCAGAGGGGGATTTAGGTGCCGGATGCTGGACTAGGGAAGGAAATGAACACCAGAGCAACTGTAAACATCTGGGGCGTCTGGCGGGGGGGGCAGGAAGGGTGTACAGAGCCCACCCACATACATGCTCAGCTGTACTGAGGCACTGCCTGCACCACACATAACATGTCCATCACATGAGTCGGGGGGAGGGGGAAGTGGCTCAGAGTACCTGGTGAAGTAAAGACTGACCTTTGCGGTAGTAATTATTAAATGCAGCTACTGATTTCTTCAGAACTGTTTGATGAAACTCTCAATAGCAGTGATTACCAAATACCTTCCTGAGGTTACATACCTGCTAACTTTTTCAGCCGGTCACCAGCCCCATGGCCTCATGTGGAAAAACCTCTGTCAGCATGTGAAAGCAGCCAGGTGACCCATTTTGATCTACTTTGTACAGTGGAACAGGTTTGTTTGCCGTGTCAGCGTGAGACGGCGAGGCCTGTTTCCTGGTTTTTGGGGAGGCGAGCTTCATGACGCGCCCATGGGTGAGCTGCTGCTGGTTTTGGGAAGAACTCAATGAGGAAAAACGTGAAGCACCAGCCTGCCTCGGCTAATCTGCGGATCTGCCTCTTATTCAGGCTTTTCCCCTGAAATTCCCCTGATTCTACTGAATATATGACTGCATGTTTATCTGTGAGCATCAAATTACCTGATAATAAATCACAGAAAAAAAACTATCCAAGATATAACGCAGTGGTAAAAATTGACCTTTGATATGCAAATAGGATAAAACACGACAGCAATGTGTCTAGAGCAAACCACAGAGGCAGGCGACTAAACACAGACTCTGCCATTATGATCATGCTTTCAGAAAGTGCTTCCAGAAACTGAAGGTACTTCTTCCAAATTTCCATTCTCGTCTTTCCCACTAAGGCTCGTAATTGGGATTCCCAAGTAGAGCTGCAGCATGACTCACATGCAGAAGTTGACGGGAGTGACAGAACAGTTTGCCCTCCTCCTGCAGTACGTCTCGGTCCGTAACTTCATCCACTTGTCTGTTTTTTTCTGGCATTCTCGGAGCCTGTCAGAACAATGTATCACTGAAAACTGTTGGATCTGCCTTTTAAATTCAAGTCGCCTGGACCCACCACCAGCAAGCCTTTGCGTGGGAGGTACCTCATGCAACATGGAAGAAACATACAAACTCCACAAACAGCACAGACACAGTGAGATATGAACTCAACAAAGAGCGGAGGTGGGGTTACAACCCCTGTGCAAAGTGCTACCCACTAAGCCAGTGTGCCGCCCCACAGCAGTGAACATATAATGTAAAAATAATATAACAAAAATCACACCTGTAACATTGTAAACAGAAGCTAAAAATGCCCACTGATTGGCCTTTAATCCTCATAGCGAATCAAACAGTCAAATGACATCAGTTATGCCCGGATTGGATTGGCTCTAATATCAGGCACAAAATCACAGTGCGAGTTAATCTTTGTGGCACCTGCTTCTCCAAGTATCCGAGCAACTACATAACAATGATGGCAAATAAAGCAGCACTATAAATGAAGAGCGGGTAAGTACACACAACGCAGGACCTGGCCTCCCTCCAGATGGCCCAGGTCTTCCATTATTCCCACTGGCATGCAGACAGCGTGCACCTGCTTTTTGCAGAAGAGGAACGTCAGTGGAGTGGAAACATTCGGTGATCCATTCGTCGGGCTGGCTCACACTCAAGGCCGTAACAGCTGAAAGCAGTAAGTCTCTGTAGCACGGTTGGACTGGATAGTAATCCTGATGTGAAGGACAGCCGGACCAGATAGTAAGCCTGATCTGAAGGATGGCAGGACTGGATAGTACGCCTGATCTGAAGGATGGATGGACCGGATAGTACGCCTGATCTGAAGGATGGATGGACCAGATAGTAAGCCTGATCTGAAGGATTGCAGGACTGAATAGTATTCCTGATCTGAAGGACCGGATGGAGTGGATAGTACGCCTGATCCAAAAGACAGATAGACTGGATAGTAAGCCTGATCTGAAGGATGGATGGACCGGCTAGTAAGCCTGATCTGAAGGATGGCTGGACCGGATAGTAAGCCTGATCTGAAGGATGGCTGGACTGGATAGTACACCTGATCTGAAGGATGGATGGACCAGATAGTAAGCCTGATCTGAAGGATGGCTGGACTGGATAGTAAGCCTGATCCGAAAGACAGATAGACTGGATAGTAAGCTTGATCTGAAGGATGGATGCACTGGATAGTATGCCTGATCTGAAGGATGGCTGGACTGGATAGTAAGCCTGATCCAAAAGACAGATAGACTGGATAGTAAGCCTGATCTGAAGGATGGATGGACCAGATAGTAAGCCTGATCTGAAGGATGGCTGGACCGGATAGTAAGCCTGATCTGAAGGATGGCTGGACTGGATAGTACACCTGATCTGAAGGATGGATGGACCGGATAGTAAGCCTGATCTGAAGGATGGCTGGACTGGATAGTAAGCCTGATCCGAAAGACAGATAGACTGGATAGTAAGCTTGATCTGAAGGATGGATGCACTGGATAGTATGCCTGATCTGAAGGATATCTGGACCAGATAGTATGCCTGATCTGAAGGACATCTGGACCGGATAGTAAGTCTGATCCAAAAGACAGATGGACCAGATAGTACGCCTGATCCGAAGGATGGCTGGCCTGGATAGTATGCTTGATCTGAAGGATGGATGGACTGGATAGTATGCCTGATCTGAAGGACGTCTGGACCGGATAGTACGCCTTATCTGAAGGACATCTGGACAGGATAGTAAGCCTGATCTGAAGGACATCCGGACCGGATAGTAAGCCTGATCTGAAGGACATCTGGACCGGATAGTAAGCCTGATCTGAAGGTTGGCTGGAGTGGGTATTAAGCCGGGTCTGAAGGATGGTTTGATAAGCATGGCGTTCCAGAGACTACCTAGATTTACCCATTATTCTGTTTTTCATTAGCTATTTGTTCAGGGCATCTTAATACCCACTGTCCACCTCCTCACATGCACATCTGCGTAATGCACAGCTGGATGGTGCACACCCACTGGTCCCTGCAGACCTTTGACAGGCAAAGTCTTTCCCAGCTGCGGTTAGCTTGCGAGCCGAGGATTAAAGTGTGTTTATGAATATAACAAAAAGGGGCCGTGCCTTGGACTGGCTGGGGTGAAAACGAAAGCCACAATAACGGAAGGGGCACTGTTGGAGCTCACTGTAAATAAACAGTGAGAGCAGAAATTAGAACATGTTCCACAACTCGGGCCAGCAGTGACCTAGGTGGCCATGAACCTCTAGCATGTGCCGGGAGAGTGTGTCAGGGGCATGTACTGGGAGAGTATACTGGGAGAGTGTATGAGGAGCACGTGCCGGGAGAGTGTGTCAGGGGCATGTGCTGGGAGAGTGTATCAGGAGCATGTACTGGGAGAGTGTACTGGGAGAGTGTATCAGGAGCACGTGCCGGGAGAGTGTGTCAGGGGCATGTGCTGGGAGAGTGTATCAGGAGCATGTACTGGGAGAGTGTACTGGGAGAGTGTATCAGGAGCATGTGCCGGGAGAGTGTGTCAGGAGCATGTACTGGGAGAGTGTACTGGGAGAGTGTATCAGGAGCACGTGCCGGGAGAGTGTGTCAGGGGCATGTACTGGGAGAGTGTACTGGGAGAGTGTATCAGGAGCATGTGCTGGGAGAGTGTACTGGGAGAGTGTATCAGGAGCATGTGCTGGGAGAGTGTACTGGGAGAGTGTATCAGGAGCATGTGCTGGGAGAGTGTGTCAGGAGCATGTACTGGGAGAGTGTACTGGGAGAGTGTGTCAGGAGCATGTGCCGGGAGAGTGTGTCAGGAGCATGTACTGGGAGAGTGTGTCGGGAGAGTGTACTGGGAGAGTGTACTGGGAGAGTGTGTCGAGAGAGTGTGCCAGGGGCATGTGCTGGGAGAGTGTGTCGGGAGAGTGTACTGGGAGAGTGTAATGGGAGAGTGTGTCAGGAGAGTGTCAATGTGTGCAAATGCATGTGCTCATCATGCATTGAGAGAGCGGCGTGTTGCACTTTGCCTGGGTGCTGCCACAGCGACTAATGAGCTGTTAGAGGGGAAATCCGACCTCCTCTCTGCCCTCGAGAATAACCCCACCCTGCCCCCTCTGACCCAACCCCTTTCGGGGAAGGGTTCCCTGCTGCTTTCCCGAAAGAGATCTCGCTCGGATAGCACTGCATGCCATTTAGCTTTTATTATCCCTTACATAACTGGTGTAATATGTGTATAGGATCGTAAGGCAGCAATCAGAATGTTTATACCGGCACAGGGAGTTCTGTAAGTCAGGGCCAATCAGCACTGGCTGACTCCCCTGGAGCAAAATCTTAGATTATCAGGGGGCAAAACTGCAGTCAAACAAGCAGGAAGTGAGGTGGCCTGTGGGACGACGGCCTCACCCAGCCTGGGGATTATCAAGCTATTCACATGCAGCCATCTGGACAGTGTCATTGGCACCTGATTGGCTGATTACGCAGCAATATGACAGAACACCACGCAGTTTCATATATGGTAACAACAACGAGTGACACAGCCTCATAAATCTGAGTCGTAAACATAAATGCGTATTGTCTATCATCCGTTGATGCCGATTTACTCCAGCTTACCGCAATAAAACACTCTTATCACCAAACATACCACCAGCGCATAAATCATTTACTACCATGACAGGAAAAGATTAAGAAAGAGAGGGCACCTTAGAGGTATAGGTTACGACTCAGCAAGGTGCTGGCTTGCTGCTCTCATTATGTCACTGTACTTTCAGAGTGCTTAAACAAGATTACTCTCATCCGCTTACCCACAGTTTCCCCGTTTCTGTTTATGAAGTGACATAGGCCTGTAACACTCCTATAGCATTAGCATCCCGAGAAAGTGACCCAGGCCTGCAGCGATTCCTATAGCATTAGCGTCCCGTGAAAGTGACCCAGGCCTGCAGCGATTCCTATAGCATTAGCGTCCCGTGAAAGTGACCCAGGCCTGCAGCGATTCCTATAGCATTAGCGTCCCGTGAAAGTGACCCAGGCCTGCAGCGATTCCTATAGCATTAGCGTCCCGTGAAAGTGACCCAGGCCTGCAGCGATTCCTATAGCATTAGCGTCCCGTGAAAGTGACCCAGGCCTGCAGCGATTCCTATAGCATTAGCGTCCCGTGAAAGTGACCCAGGCCTGCAGCGATTCCTATAGCATTAGCGTCCCGTGAAAGTGACCCAGGCCTGCAGCGATTCCTATAGCATTAGCGTCCCGTGAAAGTGACCCAGGTCTGCAGCGATTCCTATAGCATTAGCGTCCCGAGAAAGTGACCCAGGCCTGCAGCGATTCCTAAAGCATTAGCGTCCCGAGAAAGTGACCCAGGCCTGCAGCGATTCCTATAGCATTAGCGTCCCGAGAAAGTGACCCAGGCCTGTAGCGATTCCTATAGCATTAGCGTCCCGAGAAAGTGAACGATTTAGCGATTCGTACAACATTAGCGTTGAAAACAGAGTAGCTCAGGACCCAAACTTTTGGCCAGAAGGTTGCTGTTTCTCTTTTCTGCAGGGCTCCCTTTGTCTGACACAGGGGAGGCCCGGACCCCAGGTGCCTTGTATCCCAGAGTTGGTAAATAATTCATTTTTCCCTGTGTTTACTGGAGCCCTTCCAGTTCGTTACACATTAATAGTGGGGTGGGTGTCCGTTCCCAGGCGTCCAAGTCCAGAGTGCACCGGCTGTACCGCAGCCATGCTAATGAAGACCTTTTCATGCCCCCCATGTACAGGCTCTCCTCCAATCACCTGTCAGCTCACTCCCCCCATTTCATGACCAGTCCTCCTAGCATCACAGTCTTAAAAAGGCATGAAAAAGAACTGAAAGCCCAGAACAATAAAACAACACCATCAGCAGCCAAAGACCCCCCCCCCCCCACCCCCCCATGCAACTACCCAGAATCCTCCAGAACATGAAACCCGGACTAGGAGCGGCGACAGCGACAGCGCTCACACGTGCCAGTTAATGTTCAGAGGCCATGGTAAATTACCCTGAAATACAGTAAATGATTACAGTAGAAGAGTAGACGCACATGCAGCAGACACATAGGAGCAGCAAGGAAAGTGTGAGTGCAGGGGAGCTTGTGTGAATGAGCGTGAAGCGCGCGTGTGTGTGTACGAGACGGCGTGCGCAGTGCGGTAGCGAGGTGCTAAGACATGCATCAAACCTTACCCATATGAAAGGTGTCAGCAGGAAAGGAGTCGCCGATGCCACAGACCATCTCCACGTCCGTGGTGCGTCGATGCTCAAAACTGCTTCCGACACCGGAAAATGTTGACGATCCCCATTAACCCGAAGCTACGGCCCACATTTTGATTTCATCAACATTTGCATACTGGAAGCGAAGATTAAGACTAAGGGAGATAGAGGAATAACCTTGGGTGCTGAGTAGCCCGGATTACTGGTCCCACCCAGCCATGTATCAGTGGGTGGGATCACAGCAGCTGGGCTCACTTCACACCCATGAAGATCTCACTGTCCATACGTCAGACACAGCTGGAGGTGAAAGGAAAACAGAGCATATTCCCCCACACACACACATACACACATACAGATACACATAAAAATACACTGTCTCTGTCAGAAATACAAAAACACACACAGAGACCCAGACACATATACAGACACAAGAGCACACAAACAAAACATTCACGTACACATACAGACCCTCCCTCACTTACACACACAGGGAGACACACACACAGTCACAAAAAACATACAGACACTAAAACATTCACAGACACAAACTCCTATTCCTGCAATGTAGTATCTGAACTGGGGTTTATAAGGGTTTGTACTGTTGCTATTGCAAAGATACAGTTGTGAGAGTGTGGGGCACATGGACTAGATCAGGGTTTGGATCACTTGTGGTTGAATTAGGTGACCTGGTTTTGAAAAAGAGGATGTACTGTTGGGAGAAATATTCCTCATATTTTTGGATGGTTCCGCTGTTTTGTTGGTGGAAACTCATCCATAATGACCCTGGATGTTTCCCAAAAACAGCGATGGGGTTTTGGGATAGAAACCAGGGTCCTAAGACAGTATTCGGTTTTTGACGTTTTTTAAGACGGCTTTTAAGACACCTCTGCGCTTTTGTGATAAATATAGAGCGCATGCACTCCCGGGCACACGAGCGCTCACATCTGCCAGTCGACCATTAATCACACGCGCTTAACTAAGAATACAGCATTTCTTCAGAACTCGCACTGTGCGCCTTTGTGCACTTCCGTGGAAACATAGTTTTGGGTGGGTGGGGCTGCTCTCGCTGGTCCCACATCTTAGGGGCAGATAAACTCTTACCGTCTTTATTTGTCTAAGGGCTCATTCTGTTAGCATAATCGGAGATGCCGGACAGTCAGCTGACTTTAAACGTTTAACATTTAAGACTTTAAGTTGTATTACACGATTAGATTAGTTTATCTGGTGTGTAATTTTCTCTGGTGTGTTTGCGTTACAGAAATGACCTTAGTCATTGTTGGTTAAATATATAGTTCTAAACTGCGTATGTATAATATATGACTAAGTTTAGCTGTTCGTTGTTATTTTTGTATTTCTTGTGAATTATTATTCAGTTGAATATTATTGCTTCTTTGTGTTCATACCACCAAAGCGACTTGAAATGTGTGTGTGTGTGTGTGTCTGTCTATATATATATATATAGAGAGAGAGAGAGAGAGAGAGAGAGAGAAAGAGAGAGAGAGAGGGGGGGGGGGAGAGAGAGAGAACAGCTGCCCGCAATTGCGTAACCATGGTGACTGTACCGTATGTTCAATTCGCTGAAATCGCACTTCCCAGTAAAAGGCAATTATGTGGTACTCCCTCTGTGAACTCCACTGAACTCGATGTGCGGCCGCCCGCTGGCCGCGCCGGGTCGCGTGCCCCCCCCTCCCCTGGATCCCATGTCTGGGTTACAGCAAATTCGCCGCGGGCTCATTGCTCGTGGTAACGGGGCTTTTCGATTGAGTAAAATTGAGTGAAGTTTCTGTTGACGGAGGCGTTTCGCTGAGCATAAGTAAACATAAACACTGCTCGCGCTGATTACCCGTAGGGAAAACTCCATTCCATCGCACAAAATAATAGGACTTGAAATTGAAACGATGCCTTGTTTGCCAGTTGTGCAGATGTAACAGTATTGCAGGAACGCTTCAGCTATCACATATACCGTCATTCTTTCCTTTGACAGGTACAGACACATACGTTTGTATTTATATCTTTATGGGGACTCATCATTCATCTCTACGGGCTATGACGACCTTAACCGCTACCCAGACCTAACCTTAACCATAAGTAAGCAAACAAAATACAGGACTTTTGACAATTTTAGTTTTTCGATTGCAGTCACAGATTATTATAAAAATGAGTTTCCCCTTGAGGGAACTGAAAAAATGGTCCCTACAGTATCAAATCAACAGGTTTTAATTACATTGTGGGGGGCATTTGGTTCCTACAGAGTAATAAATTCATATCCCCCCCCCTGCTTTGGATTTCCATGTATAATCTTGGGTGTTTGATGATCCTAATGGGCCTTTTCTTTTTATCCCCTCTTTTTATCAGTGAGTTTGTGTCTCTGGCTGCAGCCCCGTCAAAGTCTTGCATTAAAAATCCGCCCTGACTGCAGGCACCTGCATTCGTGTTCTGAGCCTGTAAGCAGCACGCAGACTTCGCCGGTTATCTTTCCACACACGGCTTCGTCCATTTGTGAGCCTCAAGTAGAGCATTGGGGAGCAAGTTCATCTTCTTGGAAGCAACGCGTGACAGCAGCGTGAGGAGCTGAGGTGTGATTTTTATACCACCCATCCAGCTCCCCCCCCCCCCCCCCCCCGGCCGTGAATGCGGGCGCAGTGGCTTCTGCGAAGCCCGTCCGGTCGCCCACCTGCCCTGCTGCGCGCCGCTAGCACTTCCTGCCCTGCATGGCTGCAGAGACACGCCGATTCTTGGTAAGGCTGTTGTTTTTGCGGGCCACCCGTGGGGGGGTGAAAAGCAGTGTTGTTTTGGTAAGGTGAACATTACTCGCAGGTGTACTGTAGCTGCGCCCCCCCCCCCCCCAGGGACGGAAGCACACTTCATCACTCTGCCCACCTCACCCCCCACCCCCACTCTCTAACTTGCTTTTTGCTTTTTCGCAAATGAACAGAGTCTGTGAGCTTTCTCTCATGCCACGTGTGTGTTTCTCATGGTTGTCGTGTGCAGTGTGGGGAACAGCCTCTGCTTTGCTGGAGCAGGACAGGCCGGGGGCTCATGCACACACACACACACACGCACACAGACACACACACGCATGCACGCACACACGCACATGCACACAGACACACACACACACATTCTGTGTATACATGCTACACGCAGATGCACATATACAAATGGGCATTGAGAGTCTGGTTAAACCTGTAACCAATAGCTATGCCTCATCGACACTGATTCTGAACCCTGATCTCTGACACATTCACACAGGTCAGGCTTCCCCAGGGTTTTAATTACTTGTCCCTGTGCTGTTTCCCTTTCTAAAGGGGCCTCGTCCCCATTACAGAAGCTTGGCTCTCGTCATGCAAGAGGCCGATATATATCACGACACAAAGCAGTGACCCTGCTCCATTCCACCCAATCTGCTCTCTCTTCCCACTCAATCTGACCTCTCCCCACCCAATCCACTTTCTCCACCTCTCTGTCCAGGTATTTCTGGCTCTCTCCCTCCCCATGTGTCACAAGTCACATTTCTCAATCGTTGCCATTCCTCCCCTGTCCCTGTAGTTATGACCCCAGAGCATGAACCCTCAGCAGTTGCCATGGAAACCATGCGGGCACGCACACATGCAGCATAGGGTAACGGATTTGGCATGTGACAGGCCACAGATGAAGAGACAGAGGGCAGGGACAGGCCGCTGCACATGAACTGAAAGTATCTGTGAGCCGTTGTGTGGGTCACTGGGGGGGGCTGGGGAGGCTGAGGCTCAGACTTTGCATGCCGAGCAGGCAGCTGGGGGCAATTCAATTAAAAAGCCTTTTCCTGGAAACAGGCTCCTGACGGCACAGAAGGTATGTAGGGAATGGAAACCATGTGTAAAACTGAGGGGGGGGGGGGAGGGGGGCCCCACTGGCTGTGTGCAAACACACAGGAGACATACACAGCGAGGAACATGCGCATACAACGGCAATGATGAACAGACAAATGGTGCACACAGCATTTTTTTATAAAATAATTCTCCATAAAATGGTCCCCACAACATCAAAATAACAGATTTTTAACACACACACACTGACGTGTAATCATATCTTTTTGGGAACCACTCATTCACACACACACACACACACACACAGACGTGTAATCATATCTTTTTGGGAACCACTCATTCACACACACACACACACAGTCGTGTAATCATATCTTTTTGGGAACCACTCATTCACACACACACACACACACACACAGACGTGTAATCATATCTTTTTGGGAACCACTCATTCACACACACACACACACACACACAGTCGTGTAATCATATCTTTTTGGTAACTGCTCATTCACACACACGCACACACACACACACACACACACACGCACACACACACACACACACACACACACACACATACACATGCAGGCTTGTCTCTGCCTTTCATACCCACATCCCCATTCCCCTCACACACATGCAGCACAACCACAAACTCTATTAAAGAATCTGTACTTCTTTCATCTGACCCCCCCCCCCCCCCCCGTACTTTCTGCCGCCCCACCATGCCAGGGGGGGAGAAGAGTGGGGGTTTCTGAGGAACCATTCCAGCTTTGACAATGAGCCCCACCAAGAATGATCAGATATCACATGACATGTTTTATCACAGGATACGCTTGGTCTCTGTTTATGAGAAGCAGCTTGAATGCTTATGAATTCAAGTCCTCACTGGGGCTCAAACTCGAGATTTCCTCAGTGTGATCTGGGTCAGCTCTGCCACCAGTGCGCCGGTGACCTGCTTGGGGCACTGTACGGGGGTGGGGGGGGGGGGCAGTTAAGACAATTCCAAGGTCCCCTGAGTGATAGAAGCGCTAAAACATTTGGAACATTATTGGTTTGGCTTGGTTTGGTTTGGGAGCCTGATATACTTTCATAGCGTTCAGAATTTCTAGCAGTGCTACTGGAACTGCTTGGTGCCCCTCCACTGGGCACCAGGGGGTGCTGGGGCAGGCAAGAACCCAGCGGGCCTGGGGGGCAGGCCTGGGGGGGCCACACGAACAGAGCCCAGGTTTCACTATAAACCTGCAGCTGTCTCACAGGTCTTGCAGTCTGAGAGTGGACCCCCCCCACCCCACCCCACACCAGTCTGCCCCCCGTGCCTCACCCCCCCAATTCGACCTCTAAAACTGTGGACTCAGCATCGCGTGCAGCTATTGATCCGTCTCTTTTTTATGCTAAATGCCCCACCCTCCATGGAAATTCTCCCGCAGATGAGGCCCTGGTGGGCTTTAAAGTGGTCGCTCCTTTACTGTAAGGGCTACATGCTAATGCTAGTACTAGCATGTGATGGAGATGGGGCTATCGCTACCCAACTCTGCACAGGGACTATGCATGCCTGAATGTGTGTGTGTGTGTGCGTGTGTGAATGAGCGGTCCCCATAAGGATATGTTTACCCTACATGTGCGAGCGGGTGTGTGTGTGAGTGTGTGTGTGTGTGTGTGTGTATTAAAAGGCCAGACAGAGCCCCCCCCCCCCCTCCCCCCACACACACACACACACAGACACACACATGCGTGAGTGTATTTACAGCTTCGAGGATGTGGGGGGTCTGTTTGGGAACACCTTGTCCTTGGTGTTCTGAGGGTTTCCTGACTGCCACCAATGTGTGTGTTAGGGGGGGTTCTTTTGGTTGTGATGATGGCAGTGTGGGGGCAGCGGTGGTGAGGTGGGGTGGTTTAGTGTAGGAATTAATTGCACCAGAGTTTTCTGATGCGGGAAGAGAAATTAAAACAACGACAAGCGTGAGTCACCAAACCATATGTCCCTGGGCGGCAAAACTGACAGGAACAAAACAGGGTAGGATAGGACAGGATTGGACAGGGCAGGGCAGGATAGGACAGGATTGGACAGGATAGGACAGGATAGGACAGGACAGGGCAGGATAGGACAGGATTGGACAGGACAGGGCAGGATAGGACAGGATTGGACAGGGCAGGGCAGGATAGGACAGGATTGGACAGGGCAGGATAGGACAGGATTGGACAGGGCAGGGCAGGATAGGACAGGATTGGACAGGATAGGACAGGATTGGACAGGATAGGACAGGATTGGACAGGATAGGACAGGGCAGGATAGGACAGGATAGGACAGGGCAGGATAGGACAGGAAAAGGTATTTTATGTGCAGTTTATATGTAGTTTCTCATGTGTGTCATAACTGCATCCATGTGGTATTATCTATGCGTGTTTATCTGTGTCTGTCTCAAAGTGTTTGTCTGTGTTCATGGTTTCCTGCTTTTTGTGGTGACAGATTTAAAAAATAGCTCCACATAACTACAGAAAAACAGTCATTGTGGGGACATGTGCACCAAACAAATGCCATTTTAAATTTCATCTGCCAAAATGTTGTATTTCTTAGGAATTTTCATCTGTTTTTGAGTTGGGTTCATTTGGGGCAATAAATTGATAGTCAGTGAGACGCCCTGATAAGAGAACTGATGTGTATCCTATGACCATAGGATGTGATTGAATGTGATGACCCCACATGCACACAACACACGCAAACATGCACTGACATACATGCATACACACACACGCATGCATGTACTGACATGCATGAACACAGCACACATGCATACATGCACTGACATGCACATGTACTGATATGTATACACACACATACTGTACATAGACATGCACCAACATGCACACATACATGTGCAGACATGCACTGACATGCATGTATACACACATACACATGCACACACTGACATGCATGTATATACACATGCACACACTGACATGCATGTATATACACATACGCATGCACACACTGACATGCATGTATATACACATACGCATGCACACACTGACATGCATGTATATACACATACGCATGCACACACTGACATGCATGTATACATGCACTGACATGGATGCAAACACAGGTACATACACATGCACACAAAAGTATACAAACATGCATGCAGACATGTATACAAGCTCTTTTCCTCTTACCTGGAACAACTGTAGCCACCGTCTTGGGACCACATCTGACACCACTTCCCCAAACTGGACCAGCAGTACAGCATTGCGGGTGTAACTGAACGACCTTTGCACTATAAACAACACCAACCACTTCTACCTCCGAAAACGCACAGAGACACCTTATGAGTTTATATTACTGCTGCTGCCTGTAGACTTTGTTACATATTTATGTTAATTTATATTCTGTTTTATTTCCTGTGGTGAAAGGAGGATGTGCAAAGTAAGAATTTCATTGTACAGCAAAACGGTTTGTTTTCTTTGCATATGACAATAAAAATCTCTCTCCTAACTGCTACAGAAGCCATCTGGTTTCTCCCTAAACCTACCAGTTCCTCTCAGAACCACAGTTTGGGTCAAACACATCTTGGTATGTGCTCATGGAATGATCCATGAGCACATACCAGACTGGTTTGAGTCTGGGGAAAAACATTAATGACAGAGCAGATTGTGCTTCTAAGTTACACAGCCATCGCGTTTTTACCTGCTTGCCTAATTCTTGTACGTGGGTTGTTTTTATGAGGCTGGATTCGTTTTTTTTTTTTTCTTTCCGATGTGAAGCTGTGTAAATTTACCACCAGCATGTCATCTTCTGGAGCCCCTCCCACACCAAGCACCTATTCGTCCCTGTGAAGTTACATGCTGCTCAACAGCCCCAGACAGTATGAGGTGAAACCAGCACAAAGCCAGCACTAGACACCTGCTTCGAATGCAGTCAAAAAACCCGGCGATAAAGGAGACGTTGCTGTGTTTAATGCCATCTTTCCTCGACTCCATCTTGAGCTTCCAGCTGCCTCATCAAAGGAGCCATTATCTTGAGCGGTGAAATGCAGAATATCTGCTGAAACAGGAGGAAACGGAGACAGCTATACTAACACGGCTGGTTGTAGGCCGCTGTGCAGGCAAGCACGGGAAGGGGGGTAGCGTGTGCGCGGACCTGGGCTACCCCGAAGCTTCTCCGGACACCGCGCCGGCGCGGGGAGGCCTTGGAGGTTGGCTGTTCTTGGCCGAGAACACATCCTGTGTTTAGTGACTCACCGGCTGACTCAGTTGCTCCTGGTCGTTCTCCTTAAGTGGGCTTTGCAGACTCTCTGGTGCCGTGTGGCCAACGCGGGCGAATCGACTTCATGGCCCAGTGCTGGGGTCACGGCCCATCGAAGGCACTTTGGTAGTGACGATATAGAGGATGCTAGCTAGTGTGCCTTGCACACGTTGTGACAATGGGGTGGAGCTGACTGAAAGTGGGTGGAGCTGACAAAGTGGGTGAAGCTGACTGAAAGTGGGTGGAGCTGACTGAATGTGGGTGGAGCTAATGCAGGGGAAGGTGAGGCCAATTCTAACACAGCAACAAGCACTGGTCGTTGTACGCAGGGCATGCTCCTATCTATCCAGTAATCTCTCTACCTGTGGTGGACCACAGAGAAACCACGACCCTGATTTCTGTGAGAAGCATGGGTGATATTTCCCCCTCAGGCTGCCCCGCAAAGCCCGCCACACACTCTCCTCATTTCTGCTCTCTGCTGCCCTTCTCTGTACAACTGCAGCCAGCATGACTAGCTAGCAGGGGGATAAAATTGCCACAGTGTCAATCACTTCCTGCTTCAGCAAATAGGGATACAAGAAACTAACCAATAGCAGGCCAGCCAGCACACAGTAAATCCCACCCACTGGTGGCTTTTCTCCCACTTCTCTCCTGCTCCTCCTGCTCCTCCTTCCCATTCAGAACACCGACTCCGTGTTTTCTCCTCCAGCAGATGGCCTGAGCACACAGTGAACTGGATTCTTTACTGAGTGTGTGAATAAGTGCTCTAGTTGGGAATTTGCACATTTTTCCTCATGGAGGTCAAGGATTGTTTTCTTTTCCCCACGCCAGCGAAGTTAATCATTAATGGGGGGGGGCGGGGGGGGCAGGTCAGCTGGTCCAACCTTCAGCTCTAAGCAGACGCACTGACGTAGGAGTTGGGAGGGGCCCGGCCGAAATATGAAAGATGTCAGGGGAGCCTGTGATGCCGAGAACCTCGGAGTTATTTTAAGTGGCAATTCATCGGGGGGGGGGGGGGGGAATCACTGGGGAGGGCAGGACAGACACAATTTCAAATTCCCGGCACCTAGAGCTGTTACAAGCCAGAACGGCTTTTTTATAAAAATAGGCCGACCTTCTGGGATCCTGAGCGGTTCCAGAGGAGAGCAGATATCACGGCACGCCTCTGGTCCTGGACGGTATTCCCTGGAGAAATTAACTTCCCGTCGGAGCCCTCCGTCCGGGAAACCATTCTAGAGTACAGCTGGCTAAAGTCCACATTTCGCTTTGCACGAGAACAGCAGCCGGGCACCAGGATCTAGAATAAGGAGGCTTATACCCCTCAAGTATAGAAACCCTGTCTGTTCACATCTGATCTCCAGTCAATGGGCTTCATTCTCTAAATAGGATAGATATGGCTGACAGGATGAAGAAGTGTGGATGTGAGGGAGAGGGTGGGGGGGCTCATGTTTGAACAAGCACAGGAAACAGGGAGCCGCGCCTGGGCCGCATGACAGAGAGGGCGGGGCCTGTTTATGCCAAGGACTGGCCTTGTGGACAACATTCTTGGTCCCAGGAAGGCCTGAGCAGGCTGCCATTTACTGACTGGGCACTCAAATCACAGTGGGGACGGGCAGGGGACAGCTGGGGACAGGCAGGGGACAGGCAGGGGACAGGCAGGGGCTCTCACATGGGGCATGACAGGCCTGTGTGACTTTGTGGAGCTAAAAGGTCAAATGATTATCTAAATGCACGAGTTTGCACTGAAGCAGAAGAGGAAAAAAAAAATAATCAGACACAAGAAAGGGATGATTTTGTAAAAATAGTGCTCTTTAATATAAATTATTGAAATGTCTGAAACAGTCTATAAATATAAATATGTGCAAAGTTTCCTTTTTGTTTGCTTTTGTTATCTTTTTTGTTGGTTTTTCAGATCTTCAAGCTTGCCCTGCCAGGAATCTGGACTGCCATTACGAGGAACTCCTTATAAAAGACTGGAAAATTAACACATATCATCCGTCATCTGTTTTCATACATGTAAACATTGTCTTAAGAACAAAAAAACAAAATACAAAGTACGGAATCTGTGGCTCTTCCTCTGAGGGGGGGGGGGGGGGGGTCTGCTTTCCCCTTTTCGATACATTCATTAGCAAGCACATCAGGCATCCTACTTGTGAAACCGAATGCGGCGCGATTGTGTCACGTGTGGCTAATCTGGCAGATAACGGGTCTGCCGAGGTCACAGAACGAAACCCCTAAATTACTGAATGGGCTGGGGGGGGGAGCTAGTGGGGGGGAGGCTTGACGGCTCTCTGGGGAACAATGGCGTCAGACACCCTCCCCCGCCCCTGTGTTGCCTGGCCCCACCCCCGGCCTCTTTTCACAGATCGTTCACTTTTTTGCGCCGTTATAAAACCACTCTCTGTTCTCTGTTCCTCCTTCCGCGGTTCTCCTTACACTCCTTCTGGAGTGCCAGCCCCACCAGCCAAATTCGGGGGAAGGGAGGGAGGGGGGGGGGGGGGGGACAGAGACAAGGGGCTAATGCACAGAAAAAAGGCCCCATTCCAAGTCCTCCTCCTTCCAGTCTCATGGCCAAGACTGGCTGTGGTTCCTCAGGCAAACACCTAGACCCACGGCTCGGGTCTTAAATCCGGGGTGGGGGGGTTCGGCCGTCGGGGGGTGGGCTGGTGGTGGCGAGTTCAGGCTACCCCCTCCCAGCTCCCCTCCAGCCCCATTTCCTGGCCACATATGAGGCAATTGTGGTTGGCAAGCAGCAGTGGAAATGTGTGTGACATCACAGGCTGCTGGCTCCAGGGCTCATCGAGTGCCGAGCGAAGTCAACAGGAGCAAATGAAAGGGAAGAAGCATCCCAACCAGACGAGAACTGAACAGGCAGCCATAGCAGCATTCCGGAAATTTCCCCCAGCAACATCGTCCCGGCGTCTGCTACACGTAGGCCAGGTTGCTGCAGCGATGCGGGGGGGGGGGGGGGGGGGGGGAGACCTTTCACCTGGGTGGGCGGCACCTCGTCCTGCGTCTGGCATCAACTCGGCACGAGTTCTTCGCACCTCCTGCCCACCCGTGGCTAATGGGGGCCAACCGGACGGTTCCTCACCAGCTGAGCCTCCTGTCTAGTCACATCCCACGCTCTGCAAGTCTCCTCCCTCCCTCGAGGGGGTGGGGGGGGGGGGGTTAGCATTCAGTCAGCGGAATTTTGTGGTTGGACCTGGGGCCCATGGACCGAGATCTTTAGATGGGAGCATCATAATCCTCCAGGAAGTTCTGCAGAGACTGTGGTAGCTGCTCCCTCTTGCTGGAGACATCCAGGTGCCCATTGACAGTCTTGCGGCACAGGTGCTGCAGAGAGGACATGCTGGTGGTGAGCGGCCGCAGCAGCTCCAGTGGGATCTTCTCCATGCCCGTGTGGATGAAGTAGGTGCTGCGAGGTCCCGCCTCGGAGGTCATGTAGTGGTGCACCAGCTTGAGCACGCAGTCGAAGCTGGGGGCAGGCGATGACCCCATGGGTTCCGTCTGCAGGAAGAAGGAGGTGCCGTCGAATTGGATGCGCAAGTTCTTAGTGCCCGACGCAGTCTTGACGCTTAGCGTGAAGAGGTGTCGGTTGTCCGAACTGTCCCGCACCAGAAAGGTGCCGGCAGGTTCCGCACTGAGGAGCCCGTTGGCGTCCTTGCCATCGACGGCACCCCAGTAGAAGCCGCTCTCCTTCAGTTTGTGCACGGCCTTCAGAACCAGCTGGTACTCGGGCCCCGAGCTGAACATCTTGTATCGGTGGTGCTGCAGCCGAGCGCCGGTGTCAAAGGGGCTGCTGCTCATGGCGGGCTCCAGCTTGCTGTAGGTTACCATGGCGCTACACCCACGCCCTGCCAGCTGTCCCGGCGGATGCCGTGTGGGGCCCCGCGGCGGGTACGGGCAGCCAGGAAGGAGGCGGGCACCCCTGTAGCATCCAGAGCGGGTGGACGTATGGGCTCTGTGGTAGGCAGCTGGAGGGTGGGGAGAGAGCAACAGAGGTCTGAGTCAGAGGGGGAAAAAATCCAAGGGAAACTCGGGCCAGGATGGGTTGGCAAGCTGGACAGCAGCTCGCTTACCGACACCCCTGACAGTAATTCACTCTCCACTGGTCGTGTAAGGTGTCATAAAGAGGGCACAACAAAAACAGTGGCAGCGCGCAGCTTTCGAAAGCCGAGCTGAGGTAGGATGGCGATTCTGAACCCAACGCCGATGATGCAACTGAAAGTTTACTCAGAGTTCAGCCGAATTCCGCTAGGTAGCTGTTCATCTGTCCGGGAATCACCGAACCGGCTCTCCCAGGTCTCCTGCAAGCTAGACGTGTATGTTCGCCAAGTTCATTAAACACCTATGTCACTGTGCAAAGCGCTCCCTGCGGTCATGGTGTACATACTTCACATTCATTTACTCCATTAACTGATTTCTTTACGTGCAATAGGCAGACTCTCCAATCAGCACGGTAAATTATACTCCAGCAAGCCGTCTGCAGCGAATGCTGTAAGGTCTATTCATAGAGACTGAATCCCTTTGGGGGAGAGGCCCCCCATTTTCCCCTCGCCGTGTCCTCACCGCTCGCCCTTTTCATTCCGCTAAGTTGCCTAAGTTGCCGTCTAGCCGGACGGCATTCGGCGACCACAAAGCCGGGCTGCGATTGATCGGCGCGCCGCGATCGCACGGAGAGGAAAGCGCTTCAAAAACTCACAGATCCGAACGCTTCGAAAATGATTTATCGATTAAAATACTCAGTTCTGCATTTCAATCGCTAATCTCCATTCCATCGGCGGTAAAACATGCATAAACCCACGGAATCGCAGACACGGGCATTAACATCGCATTTACTTTACAAAAACATGCAGGGAAAAGTGCAAGTTTGCTGAGCAGAGGAAGAAAATAAAGAACAAATGAGAGGCGCATTTACCTTGACGGTGACTTTTTCCTCCAAAATGGAAGATGTTTTTTCGGTTCCGTTTAGAAGGAAAAGCATTCAGATGGCAAGGCGCCGGGGAGATTGTAACGTCCAGTGTTTCCGCCGGTCACTGATAGCTGAAGCCCGTAAGCGCTGCCTGCCAGTATATAGCGGTGACACCAACTTGCGTGTGAGCCGCACAGCGCTACCGCTTTATAAATAAATGGCTCCACCCCCACATCTTCCAGTAAGGAAAAGAGAAATCTTGTGTTCTCTCTTTCTGGAAAGAGACAGAGAGGCATCTTATAAATATTCTCTCTCTCACTCACCCTCCCTCCCTCTCTCTCTCTCTCTCTCTCTCTCTCACACACACACACACACACAACCCCCCCCCCCTCTCTCTCTCTCCCTCTCTCTCACATACACACACATAAATAATCATCTCGACTGCTTTTTTTTACTCGAACGATTCCTGGTATTCACACAGAGAAGTGTACCCCTCCCCCTCTCTATTCTTGCAAGGTGAAAAAGTTAAAACGAGCCGGGCTGCTGCATTGCCCGGAGAATGACAACATTACTACCTTACCTATTGCTCGTAACAGATGTGAGTACTATACTATGGAATTAAAAGTTAAATATAACTACCAATCGTACGACCGGTATTTAGAATTACAACTTATAAGCACTAAATAATACAACACACGCCGCATACAAAAAACTCGTTTAAAAACAATAATTACTGGCAAGCTGTAATTATAATTCATATTGTTAATGTTGCCTAATATTTGCTTTTTTTCGTCATGCATAATTAATGGATTTGCCATTTTCTACATGGTTCTCACTGTAGCCCAGGCAGACGCTTCCTCGACCCCCCCGCATAATATTATGGGTTTTGGGTGCAAAAGCAAGACACTTTAAAACATAGGCGTAGATTTAAGGGGACGAGATCATGTCCCCCCAATGTTGAGAAGGTAGGAGGGGCAATCTCCTTCAGTAATATCATATATAATATAATGCTTGGTTTACAAAAAAATACACACCGTATAAATCTCATCACATAATTTTAAGTATTTTAAAATGTATTTTTCTGATCGTTTTCACATAGGGAACCTTTACCCTCGGTTAATTAAATTCTTAAAAGCATAGTTGGTGGCTTACATACAGTAGTTGGGAAACGTGCTCCGTGCTGGCTGTCGCAGATCTGCGAGCGATGAGATAACTAAGCGGGCGGAAAAGCGCTGCACGGCTTTGTATGTAAATTTAACTCATAGAAGACCTCGTAGCAAAATCAACAGTTAATCAATATAAGATTAACGGGAATTTAATCGTCCCGTGTCGATCAGATTTTATAAAGATAATCTTGTTATTTGATTGTGCAAACGGCAACTAGCTTGGTTAGTTAATATCATAACACAAATTGCAACGCTGATAATAGCCATTTACACAAATGCGTTCGTCACAATACTCATCCCTCTGAGTTTGAAAAATAATGAGTAAGATGCCCATCAAAAATGGGAAACCAGACATTATTTGGAAAACACCATAAAGTAAGTTATTCAATTACCAGAAACTCAGAATCAGTGCTGGCAGAAAGTCCCTTTTATTACAAAGATGAGATTTAATAAATCCCCTATATTGTGGATATTTTATGTGTGTGGTGTTTGTGCTAGTGATTCCGGAAGGTTGTGAGTAATACAGGGGTGCAGGAGACTGACAGGGGCATCATAGTGGACTCTGAGCTTTAGTCATTTTTCCAAAATGCAAAGGCTGACATTGGTGGTGGAATCTCGCAATTTGTGCATAATTTTAATTATTTAGGTTGGGAAGTATGCTCTGATAGGCTTCCGCGCATTGCCGCGTCCACCATACGACGAAACATGCATATCATTGAAAATGGAAAGATGAATATCACTTTGTATATTGTAATTGTAACAGCAATAGTTCACGAATAATACTACAGAATCGCCCTATAATGCTACGTGACGACACACCTCCGACCCTGGTACACTCCCCCCCCCCCCACACACACACACACACACACACACAATGTTAACATGAAACCTACGCCCCTGTTCTAAACACGTTTATGCGCCATAGTTCACGGTTTAATATGGAACGAATAATGCCCCCTACTGGAATACTGAACTCAGCAAATGAAGTCGGACTGTTCCTTGTCCCTGACAGTTGTGCCAACCTTCTCTCGTAAACCGCCACGATGCATACCATGCATAAAAATACCATGCATTAAACAGGCTACATGCATGACGAAAATCAATTACGACCTTTTTTTTTTTTAAATGATTACAATGACTTAAGTCTTGTTTTCTAACCGCAAAATGGAAAAAAATGTATGGTTATTTTGGACGACTGTTTAAATTAGCTCACAGATTTTAAATGGGTTTGTTAATAACACATCGCTTGTAAGTTGTCTTAAATAATTAAACGAGCCGTTCCCCAGAAGTCATGTTGTAATTATGATATTGAGTAATAGTTTACTAATAGCATGAGACATATTGCCAGTAATTTTCAAATGGGATTATTCTCTTGTGAACTCTCCGAACCACGTGTTTTCATCTTAATATACAAAACTGGGAAAACACTTTGTTGTGCAATCTATATGAGCATTTTATCCAGCCCTTATTTCCACAGAACTTCAATAATTTTGCCTGAAAAATAGCGACCTACAGGTACAATATATTATCAGTTACTTTTCCTTGGCTAGTTTTGTACAGAGTATGTTGTCATTAACATCACGTTGAGATTTTATGTATGCATTTTGTAGCCGCACATGCAATAATACAAATTATTGGACATCGAATGTCTAATGGAAACTCGACATTATTTAAAATATCATGCGTGGGTTTTGTAGCAGATGCTATAGGGGAAATGGTGCGACGCATGGCTTTTAGTGATGTAATGCTATTTTTCCAGTTCATTTGCACGTCGTTTCCTCCAGGATGTAAAAGGGTTACTCCAGTGACTGGTGACAAGCAAAGGCTTAGCGCAGAGCTCCCTCCATGTTTCTTTACAATAAAGTTTCCTTATTCAAAGTCCTCCAGCGTAATGGCGGCTCCCATGGCATGGAGGAGACTCGGGTATCCGGCTTTGGCGCCGGCCTTGTGTTGCGTTTTTAACCGCATTTCAGACAAATTCTTTCGGATGCGGGATAGAAGAAGGAGGTAAGAGGCAGAGGAGCTCGTTTTTCTGCTTATTTTATCTCTAAGGTGTTCTTTAGCTGTACATGTCACATGCGGTGTCATTGCATTGCACCCCGGGCGGCAGTTTAAATCTCCCAGATCGCGCTGTGTCCGGATATTATGAGGCTTGACACTGACATTGCTGTTAGCGGCGAGACTGAGTATGTCTGTCTGTAGCTATTGTTTGAAAAAAAGGCGATCATGTGCCTCAAAGCGGAAATCGGCGTAATGGATAGTCGTCTGATTTTTGCAGTAACCAGGTATGTGGAAGTTCTGAGCAGGGCTTTGACACTTTCTCTGTTGCGTACTAAAGCACACGACGTGTCCCCTTTATTATCAAGCGTCCTGAGTCATTTTGGGTTTATGTATGCAGGACAGGTACCGCCCAATAGTACGAAGTAAAGCTTCCCTTTCTGGTAAATTACGGGGTAAGCGGGCGGGTCAATAATGGATAAACATGCACACTTGGAAATTACTGAAGAGGATAGGGACTGCGACCATTGTAATGCGCTGTGGTGCACAGTAACCTCCCCCCGCATGGAGCCTGTTTGCTTTATTTTAAAATGTCGTTCCATCCTTCCATCTTCATTCTAATGTTCCTGGAGAGGATCACAGTGGCACCTTACCAAGCAGTTTAATCCGGAGTACTCTCTAAGGCCAGAGACTATAGCTCTTTCTGGAGGAGATCCTCAGGTGCTCCTAAGCCAGCTGAAAGGTATTAATTCGTATTATTTCGCAAGCATGTCTTGGTTCTGTTCCAGGGACTGTACCCGCTGGGACATGACTGGAATGGCTTGTTTGCAAGATGCCCTAACCAGTTTGGCAAATTCTCTTGAATTTGTAGAAGCAGTGGCTTCACTTTGAGCTTCCTCCGGATCCTCAGACCCTTCACCCTGCACTCAGCGACCCTCATTTTGAGCTCCTGTTCTCTCAGTCAGCACCCATAGATCATGACCACAGCTCTGCACGGAGACACAGTCAATTGCATGCTTTGTCTTTGATCGTGTTTGGGGGAGGGGTTTGGATTTCTCGTGGATTGTGTTTGGAGGATTCGGTTTAGCTAAGTTTCCCCTAAGCGAAAGGCCTATTTCCACTTTATGCTCCTAAATCTCCTCCTTTAGCACACTAACTGGTGGTGGTCGTAGCAGACGGGGTGAATGTCTGCATGATGGCTGCCTGTCTTGGTGGATGGCAGAGGTGGTCGCAGCAGACGGGGTGAATGTCTGCATGATGGCTGCCTGTCTTGGTGGATGGCAGAGAAAGCTCTGTGTTTTTTTGTAGGGGGCAGGGGTGGGGTTAGGTGGGGTGTTATTTGAGCCCTTCCTCAGAAGTTTTTGTGACTCTGGCTGATAGATGGAGGCCAGAGGAGTAACCATGGTAGGAGGTCATGGCACAATGAGGGGGGCTGCCCGCTGTGGGTATGCCCAGTGCATTGGAAAACAGGTCATCCAGGGGGAATGGGTGGTCAAGGAAGTTCCCTTTATTTCCAGAAAATGAGCGTTGTCATATCGATGGTCACAGTGAATGGAAGGTGAGGGCTGGGTTTATTGGAGCTGCATGTCACTGGGAGTGAGGCGGTGCAGAGTGGGGCTTTGCCTAAACGTGGTGAGTCTGTACTGCTGAAACTGAAATGTGCCCCGAAAGCTTACAAAACCATCGTCTCACTGTAAAGGCCCTCTGGAGGGCCTGCTGGGTGGATCCAGCCTTTCAACTCCTTGGAAAGCATGAGACGACTCTGCTCCACTTCACAGCTAGCGATGACTCTCATGTTTGTGTAATAACATCGTTATTGGTGTTATTGCTTTTCGTTTCAGTGCTGCTGAACTCTGGCCTGCTCGGAGGCGGTTAGTTTTGGATGCACTTATGGGTTCTCATGTCTGGAATGTGAAGGGGGGTGGGGGGTGGAATTGCTGGAATTGAGTGGTTTTGGTTTGCCGTGAAGTTCCAGCGTGGTTACGATGTCACCTCACCTTGTCAAGCATGCTGCCCCTGGTAGCCTCTCCAGAATTTTCTCCCAGGAACAATGCCTCGCACTCCTCTTTGCCCTGAATCAGTATTTGCGATAACTCCAGCACTGGCATTTGTTATGCAAAACAGGAAATATCCCCCCACAAGGCACCCCCCACAGGCCCGTGAATATTGGTGCGTTCGTTTTTCTCTCGGAACTCGGAAATTCCGAGGTGAGTGACATCACGTCCGACAATCTCCCGTTCGAGCTACCACATCTCGGAACAAACATGGCTGCCTCCATGAACACGCTGCTGTGTGCTGTTGCTTTATATTTTAGCAGATTTGGAGTGAGATTATTTTTTCAGAGAGACAAACAAACAAGAAACACAAACTAATCAAACCACATTAAAAGCTTTATAAAATATTTTAGCACATTCATAGCGATGTTCTTTTTTCGAGAGGCAAACAAACTACAAACAAACCAAAGACACCAACAAGTCTGGTAAAAATCTGATATTTTTAAAGATTTATAAAATAGAATTACTGTTGAGTGTGTAAGCCGCCATGTTGAAATTACGTCACAGGGGAAACTCGGACAAGAAAATTCTGTCCGACATCAATGTCATAAAAGAGGCGTGTTTCCGACAGGAAGTGACGGTTTTTAGTGACGTTTTCATCCGAGTTCCGACTCAGAGAGAGATAATCGAACGCTGGATATGTGTAAAGGATGTCTATTTTAAATAAAAACGAAAACCAATGTCGAGCGTAGCTGGACTCCCTGCTGTGGTGGTGAGATCTTTGTTCACAGCACCTGGAGCTTTTTTGGAGTGGATCTCCGCCCCTTTTTACAAACAGCGGTACGGTGGGAACGACACCGAGACGCCTGTCATGCCAGGTCTGCAGACTCGCGGCCAGGTGTTTTTTAAAAGGGCAGGTGACATCACACTTTGCATTTGTGTCTATCGAAAGACCTTAATCTGGATGAAGTCATCCCTCTGTGTCAAGCTGGAGCCTGGAAACATCAGAGCACCTTTATTTTGGACTCCTACACCTTCACGCTTTCTTTTGGGTCTTGTTTCTTTGGAGTGTCATCAGCTACCACACACTTCCTGTGTCTGCTGAAAATGGGTTTGAGTCTTGCCAGGGCCCAGCTGAACGTGGGTTTGAGTCCTGCCAGGGCTTAGCTGAATGGCCCAGGCTGCAGGTTCTAAGCCAACTGATTGCATGTTGACTTATTTAGCAGAAGCTTTTATTTAAAACAACACACAAATTATGAAGTAGGGTCAGACAGTCCCTGGAGCAATTGGGGTTAAGGCAGCACAATGAAATCGTCACAATGAAATCATGGGATTTGAATCAGTAACCTTCTAATCATGGGCACAACAACCTAACTCGCTGAGCCATACAACTTTGCATGGGACCACCCCCCCCCCCCCAGTTACTTCCCTCCTCTGTTTCTCATGTTTTCCCACTGGAACGACCAGTTGTGGTTCAGACAAAGGCATTTTAACAACTCTTGTCCAGTCATGCACGGTAGATTCCCTGGTCGGACAATAGAGAGCAGCATGTTTTGTTGTCGGTGTGACACACCCTCCTTCCCGCTCACAAATGCCCAAGGGACAGCAGTGTTAATAGTGTCGTTATTTATGTCTTTGCTTGACTGGCAGCTTTGTCACAAACTACTCAAACTTCCACCTTCTGCCTGGCTTTGTTAACTGGAAGTTACGGCATGAGACGCATGACTGGCAAACGGGATCCTCAAAGCCCGGATAGGAGCTGCCTTTCTAGCCTTCTAGCCTTCCGCTCAGATGCTTTTGTTAAATATTTGACGATGACTGCCCCCACCCCCCCATCTTTCTCCATTGTATCCGGTTGTTCCAGTTCATTCAAACCCATTTTCTTCTAGCTCGAAACCCTTCCCCTCGTCTATATACTTCTTTCACCTGGGTGTACCGTGTATCATATCTTACAGTCTTTCACCCCAAGTGGGAAGCCATCGACCTTAGAGTGTGGACATCTCTAGCGGTCTTACCAACGGGTGCTGAAGCTGTGCCGGCCAGAGCTTTGTGACGGTGATAGCTAGGGTGGGGCCAATGACAGGCCCATAGGAAAACCAGCATGTAGTGTGACACCAACAGTCAGGATACAGAAGTGTGGCAGGCGCTTAATGAGACGTGTGTAATTTCATTTTCCCGTTAGCCTAATTATCGCATTAGTGATGCCTGACAGTGCTATACATGGTTTTCATAGTTTCATAATGCCTCACTGGTCAGCTGCCTGTGCCAGCTCACTGTTCACCATGTAATAGGCTCAGCATGAAACATTAATAGATGACAGTAGCTGTTTTCATCATGTACCAGGTGGTGTTTGGGTCCCTGTCTACTCCAGCCTGTCTCGGGCGGTATTTGCATCCCTGTCCACGGTGTTTAGATCACTGTCCTCCATTGTGTGCTCCATCCTAGGTCCTCGTTGCTCCTTCTTGCTCCCCTGCTGGCTGAAGCAGAGCCCGTGACCCCCCCGGCCACATCGCACCGCCCCACCACGGAGGGGCTGCCGCTGCGGTTCCGCTGGATGGCTGAGCACGCACCAGCCTTCCGTGTCCCTGGAGCCCATGTCCGTGTGCTGCATTCCCCTACTGAGTTCTACCAGGTCATGAAGGTCAGTGTGCCTACCTGCCTATGATTGGCCAGCCTCAGTTTAAGGGCTGCCTATGATTGGCCAGCCTCAGGTTAAGGGCTGCCTATGATTGGCCAGCCTCAGGTTTAGGGCTGCCTATGATTGGCCAGCCTCAGGTTAAGGGCTGCCTATCATTGGCCAGCCTCAGGTTAAGGGCCAGGTGGGTATGTTTTTATACCTTGTTGGCATTAAGAACATCTTCATGTCTGTACTATTTATACAAGCCACACACAGTATCACCCATGAGCATGGCTGCAGTGAGCTGGCAGAAAAGTAACAGTAAAAGATTTGCTCTGAGTTTCTGACCGGTCTCTGCTAACCTATTCTTTTCTTACCAAGGCCACGCCTGCACAAATAATCCTGTATGACACTGGGCTCCCTCCTCCTTTTTCTTTGCATTCCTTGGTTCCGAGTGAGCAGGATGGCTTTTGCCATTTTTACAGCCATATTTTATCTCTCGCACATCTTTGTCACTGTTTGCACAGCCAATTTATAGTTTTATGTGGAATATGGATCAGAGCACTGTCAAAGGAGCCGTCCTTTGATAAAAGTGACGCAGGCTCCGAATCGAGCTAAAAGTCAACATGACCTGACAGGACGGATGTTGGGGCTGCTGAGCTTCTGGCCCCACGCTAAACCAGTCACTTCCCGGAGCGATTGATTGTTTCTTTTTAGTATAAAAATCCCGTAATGCCGTTTGCGCGGCGGCTCGGTGACCTGTACGGCCCGTCCTTTAGATTCCAGCAGCCGTGAGGATGTGACAGTGGGCTGAAGGTTGCCTGTTTGCCGCACGGCTGGCTCTGTGCTCATACTGGGCTGCGGAGCTGCCCTGCAGGGAGTTTCACTCCGTGCTGTTTATTTCTATCCTGTGGGAAGCTTCCCGTAACCCGGCGCTCTCGCTAACCTGAAGTGACACCATACAAAGGAGAGGGTATAGTTCATGGCGATGGTGAAAGGGGGTTTTCTTACAGATGATAACCAGTTTGGATGTTGGCCGGACGGGCGGTGCTGTGCACATCAAAGTGTGTCAGATAACAAAGTGTCTGTGTGATATGACTAGTGCGGGCCTTCGTAAGTGCCTGCCTGGCACAGAGAGACACCGGATACTTCGGAAAAGCACACGTCACCGCACCAACAAAGCCCGTGCGTGCGCAATGTGCTCAACGCCGCCGCTCTCTGACAAGGTCGTTAAACGTGAAAGCAGGCATTGTTCAGATCACGTATCACGCTGATTGAATATCTGGAACATGCCATGCATGGAATAAAGGCATGTTTATGGGGGAATTTTTGGGTTCCTGTGAAAGAGTCGAGCCTCTGCTTGCCCCATCCTCTTTTCTTGGACCCTTCTGATCCTAGCATTCCAGTGTTTCTCGCGCACTGTCGGGTTTGTAGGACACACAGTGTTGCTCGTCTGTTATCTTGGGCATCGCACCATGTCAGAAACTATAGCTTAAGAATTGTTACGGTACAGGCCTGGATGGCAGCAATATGCATGCTCTGTACACACAGGGGTGAGGGTGAATTCTGACAGGGGGTACATGTGTATATATGCAAATACATATATTGCATATATGCTAACTTCTCCTTTAAATAATTGAGAAGCCTCCTCAGCATTAATGTTCATCCATCCGTCCGTCCTTCCATCCTCTTCCTCTGCACAGGGTCATGGTGCCCCAGAGCCTATCCCAGGAAGTATACGGCTTGGGGCAGGATGCCTCCTCAGCATTAATGTTCATCCATACGTCCGTCCTTCCATCCTCTTCCTCTGCACTGGGTCATGGTGCCCCAGAGCCTATCCCAGGAAGTATACGGCTTGGGGCAGGATGCCTCCTCAGCATTAATGTTCATCCATCCGTCCGTCCTTCCATCCTCTTCCTCTGCACAGGGTCATGGTGCCCCAGAGCCTATCCCAGGAAGTATACGGCTTGGGGCAGGATGCCTCCTCAGCATTAATGTTCATCCATCCGTCCATACGTCCGTCCTTCCATCCTCTTCCTCTGTTACAGGGTCATGGTGCCCCAGAGCCTATCCCAGGAAGTATACGGCTTGAGGCAGGATGCCTCCTCAGCATTAATGTTCATCCATCCGTCCATACGTCCGTCCTTCCATCCTCTTCCTCTGCACAGGGTCATGGTGCCCCAGAGCCTATCCCAGGAAGTATACGGCTTGGGGCAGGATGCCTCCTCAGCATTAATGTTCATCCATCCGTCCGTCCTTCCATCCTCTTCCTCTGTTACAGGGTCATGGTGCCCCAGAGCCTATCCCAGGAAGTATACGGCTTGGGGCAGGATGCCTCCTCAGCATTAATGTTCATCCATCCGTCCATACGTCCGTCCTTCCATCCTCTTCCTCTGTTTCAGGGTCATGGTGCCCCAGAGCCTATCCCAGGAAGTATACGGCTTGGGGCAGGAAGCCTCCTGGGTGTAACAGCTGTCCGTCAGACTTAAATATCTGATACATTTTCGGGAAATACAGTGTTTACATCCTAATGCAGACTGGCAGCCTCAGGCTGGGGGGGGGGGGGGGGAGGTAAAGTGGATCCCAGTGGGCTTGCATCTGTACCGGCGTGTTCTGACCTGTGCCAAACGGACCCGTGTTTCTCTGAGAGGCGCCTGGCCTCTTCCTGGATGCCATTTAGCCCCGGCCCAGTCCGAACACTCTTCCCTGAGGCGAGACGACTGGCTGGCGTTTTTATTTTTTCTTTTTATTTTTTTTTTCTATATCAATGAAGCTTACAGTCAGAAATAGGACCCAGTGAGCCGGGAAATGCGTTTGTGGCGGCCTCACAACGGCCAGCCGCCCATCGATCTGAAATGATATACATGCGTTTGTGCGCGACAGCATTCACCATGGATTCCCATTGATTAGAGCGCTGGATTCAGCGGGACTCGCCGTCTCGCTTTACTTACCTGCTTCTGTTTTTTTTTTCTTGTTTGTTTTTTTTCTGTTTTGAATCAGGCACGCATTAAGACGGCCAAGAGCAGGGTGGTGATGGCCTCACTGTATCTTGGGACGGGACCCCTGGAACAGGACCTGGTGAGACTGGCTGGGGTGCTGTCTACCTGGCTGAGATGGAACTGAGAGTTCTCCAGATTCATGAATCCTTTCCATTGGCAGTGTTTGGAGATTTCTGTTTTCATTCTGTGGCTTCAGTCAAAGCGACTTTTACCATTTAATACACTTCAGGCTGTTGAACCAGCAGCCTCTAAGGTTAAGTCCATGGCCTCAGGCTAGCAACATGCATATAGTTCACTTCACACTTCAGTTCAGTTTACTTCACTTCAATTCACAGTCCAGTTTACTTCAATTCACAGTTCAGTTTACTTCACTTCAATTCACAGTTCAGTTTGCTTCACTTCAATTCACAGTTCAGTTTGCTTCACTTCAATTCACAGTTCAGTTCAAATCAATTCAGTTCAGTTTATATAGTGCCTTTCACAAACGAGTTGCCCCAAAGTGCTTTACAAGGGTGTATTGTGATATATTACATCATTAAAATAGAATAATACAAAAACAGGGAAAAGGGAAGACAAAAAAATAAATGAACGGAGAGGAACAAAAACTCCAGAACTCCCACTGCCATGCCTTGTTTATAATATGTATTGTTTTGTAGAAATTATTATTAGGATAATTGTATTTATGCCGTGACCTCCTCACTCGCCCCACCCCGCTCGTTGGGGCTCTGCAGGTAGACTGCCTTCAGGAGGCTCTGGAGCATTCACAGGACACAGCTGGCACCTCTGGCCTCCGCGTCTCCATCCTGCTGGACTACACTCGCGGCTCTCGAGGTGCGGATTCTGCCAGCGGTTAATACCGTCCTCGTTTCCCAGTTAGCTTCCGTGTGGCTGGAGGGGTGGGGTCAGCTTTGGTAACGCCTTTCTCTGCTCACCTTCTTCTCGTGCCCTGGACCATACCTTCTTTGTCTTTCTCACGTCTGCCGTGGTGCTCAGACCCACAGGTTGTCTCATGAACTGGAAGCTGAAACAGGAGGCTGGAAATACCGGCGTAGTGCCGTGTGCAGGAATGGTGCCAGGGGGGTTCATGCTTCCAGGGAGGTTATCTGCGGATTCTCTCCTTGAGGGTTATCTGCATTCAGGTTGTAATATCTGGAAATATGTTACAGTTCTTATTAGCATTAATCTAGTTCTGCATATGGTGGAGATGTCGTGATGCTGACTTGCTCTCAGCTGTTCTTTGCTGAAGGGTTTGGTTTGCATTATTTTTTTATTTGCTGCTGCTTACCCTCCCCCCCCATTCCCTGGTTTTGTGCAAATGCTGTGCGGGGGCAGTAGGAGCTGAGAGCAGAGGTGCAGCACCATGAGCGTTGGAGCATGATCAGCTGTTTCTTACTGAGCGAAATGAAGCGCCCGACGCGTGTCTAAATGACCCGGTGGCACCTTGGTGCAACATCCGTTACCATAGGCCAATCCTGCGAGTGGGCGGGCCTTCCAGCATGTGTGTCGGATATTTGTGCCATGTTGGCGACGTAGCATGTGAATTCAGCGTGCCCGCACTTCTCGCTCCCTTGCAGGTACGAATAACTCTCGCTCCATCCTGCTGCCCCTGCTGCGCCGCTTCCCACAGCAGACCCGAGTCGCCCTATACCATACGCCCGATCTGCGGGGACTGCTCCGCCTGCTCGTCCCTGAGCGCTTCAATGAGACCATTGGCGTGCAGCACATCAAGGTCTACCTCTTTGATGACAGCCTCATCATCAGCGGGTCTGTATCTGTCTGGGTCTCTGCCCTCACCTGCCCCCCTGCCATGCTGCCCTTTCTCTCATGCCCCTGTACCTCTTTATGAACGTGACATGCACATCCTCAGGCTCTTCCTGCATCTTCTTGGGACAGGCCACCCCTCTGTTCCGTTTGTTTGGCTGACGTTCTGTAGCAGAGCGTCCTCCCTTCAGGGGTCCGCGGAATTTGTAGCCATCCCAAGAGTGACAGGAATGCTACCGTGTCATATCTTGAGCATCTTGTCCTTGTCTCTTCTGCAGAGCCAACCTAAGTGACTCGTACTTCACCAACCGCCAGGACCGTTACGTCCTGCTGGAGGACTGCCACCAGGTGGCAGACTTCTTTGCTGAACTAGTGAGCGCCGTGAGTGACGTGTCGCTGCAACTGGGGCCAGATGACAGCGTGCACATGGAGGAGGGGATGGTGCACCCGTACAAAGGTAGGCGGTGTCAGATTTGAAGGCTCAGAAATACCCCCTGTTTGCAGCAGTGTTGCCATGGGTTTTTACAATTGTTTTATATTGACATTTTTGATGAGACAATTATAACTCCTCTGACCAAGCTCTGGGGTTGTGCATATAAGGTTTTACTCGAGTCAGGTCTTTGACATTTGCAGCTTTCTGCAGTTTATCCATACATCTCTCATCTTTGGCAGTTTGTGTGACATGCATTTCTTGGTATTAGTGGCAATGATGAGTGGCGTGCAGAAGCGGGCATGCGCTGCACAACAGGCCCAGATGTCACCGGGTAGCAGTGTAGGGACAGATGGGTGCAGCAGGTGTGACAGCATCCTTCAGGCAGAGCCACACGCCCTGCATCCCGGATTCTGCTTAATTTTTAATCAGGCTCCCAGAGCTTTACTGTAAGTGTTGCCCCTCTCACTCATTCATCCCGGATCTGATCAATTCACAGCTGATTGCTGCATGGTGAGTGAGTGTGTGTGTGAGTCAGAGTGTGTGGGTCAGTGCGTGAGTCAGTGTCTTCTTCTGTGTGTATTAGGCCTGCACAGTTTTGAGATTTCTCTCATGATTGTTTCATATTATTTGCATTTCATATCGTCTTTATGAAGACGGAACAAACGCTGTAATTGTCACTAAAATGGGATTGTCACCCAGACTTTACAGAACTGGGTTTTAACAAGCAGGTCATTAACAACTAGAAATGCATGAACTTAAACCACATCTGCACTTAATTATAACACCTTCAAACAAAAAAAAAAAATCTACACAAGCGAATGTGACCCTGTTTTTGCTTCAAGCACGACATTTCTTGAACTGGAGTTTGTCTTTCATCTTCCTCACTGTCACCAGAAGGGTCTTCTGAACATTTTGTTCATGTTTTTGAAGCTTATTCTTTCACAATGTCACACATTTGATTTTTCTTTTCAAATTTGATTTTTCTTTTCAAATCTGCCCCCTCTTCCTGTGTACAGTCCATCATGCGGTGTAACGCAGTCCTGTCATTTGTTGATACTGCTTATGGAAGAAGGTAGTGCTTGATTTGAAACAACGGATCTTCCCGAAAATGCGAACACGGCAGTGGTGTAGGAATGAGATTGCATAGGCATGTGAATCCAGATCGAGATTTAAAGATGATTAACCTTGCAGCCCTAGTGTGTATGGCAGTGCACAGGCCCCGCCTCCGGCCTCGCTCAGCCAGCTGCTCTCCTTCACACATGCACGCTCTCGCTCGCTCACTCCAGCACAGCAGGCGAAACCCGATCCTCCTCAGTGCCAGTAACCGATGCTTGGCCTCCTGTTCGGCTGCCTTTACTGTACACGCTGGGTCCCGGGGGGTGGGCGGAGTTACTATATATAACCCAGCCTCGCTCGGAGGGGCTAGCCCCCAGCTGACCTGACCTAACCCCATCCCACTGCGGGTCGTCAGGCTGTGACCTCATTGTGGTGGTCTCTGATTGGCTGAAGGGCAGTGCCGTGATTATTTATGCAGTAAACTGCTTGTTGCTGTGTGTGTTATGGACTCTGGTGGCTGGATATCAAAGTGTCCTTGTGACACCACCCCCGGTGCAAATCTGTTTCTGGGCAACACCCTTGTTTATCTGCATTTCCCGACAGGAGACCCCAGGGAATGCGATGGGTTGGGCTGGGTCAGGAGGTGCCGGGGCGGGCGTGCCACCCTTCCTGCGGTTTGGCTGGCTTGCGTCTTGTCGCCACGCCTCCTGGCTTTCCTGGTGTCTCGTGTTTCTCTGCGCCTTTTCCCACTCAGTTAATTTATGGGCTTTAGGGGTCAATGCACTGAGATTGATGGTGGAAAACAAAAAAGTTTTATGTATGTGTGTGTCCGTTCCAGTAACATACCGGTATGTGACAGTGCCCCTATGTGCCTGTTCCGCCCCCCTCCTTAGACCCTGCCCACTCCCCCTGACTCTGTGCATTTTTTGTAGTTCCTTAGACCCTGGGCCCTGCCTCCACCCCCTGTGCATTTTTTGTAGTTCCTTAGACCCTGGGCCCTGCCCCCTCCCCCTGTGCATTTTTTGTAGTTCCTTAGACCCTGGGCCCTGCCCCCTCCCCCTGACTCTGTGCATTTTTTGTAGTTCCTTAGACCCTGGGCCCTGCCCCCTCCCCCTGACTCTGTGCATTTTTTGTAGTTCCTTAGACCCTGGGCCCTGCCCCCTCCCCCTGTGCATTTTTGTAGTTCCTTAGACCCTGGGCCCTGCCCCCTCTCCCTGTACATTTTTTGTAGTTCCTTAGACCCTGGGCCCTGCCCCCTCCCCCTGTGCATTTTTTGTAGTTCCTTAGACCCTGGGCCCTGCCCCCTCCCCCTGTGCATTTTTGTAGTTCCTTAGACCCTGGGCCCTGCCCCCTCTCCCTGTACATTTTTTGTAGTTCCTTAGACCCTGGGCCCTGCCCCCTCCCCCTGTGCATTTTTGTAGTTCCTTAGACCCTGGGCCCTGCCCCTTCTCCCTGTACATTTTTTGTAGTTCCTTAGACCCTGGGCCCTGCCCCCTCCCCCTGTGCATTTTTTGTAGTTCCTTAGACCCTGGGCCCTGCCCACTCCCCCTGTGCATTTTTTGTAGTTCCTTAGACCCTGGGCCCTGCCCCCTCCCCCTGTGCATTTTTTGTAGTTCCTTAGACCCTGGGCCCTGCCCCCTCCCCCTGTGCATTTTTTGTAGTTCCTTAGACCCTGGGCCCTGCCCACTCCCCCTGTGCATTTTTTGTAGTTCCTTAGACCCTGGGCCCTGCCCCCTCCCCCTGTGCATTTTTTGTAGTTCCTTAGACCCTGGGCCCTGCCCCCTCCCCCTGTGCATTTTTTGTAGTTCCTTAGACCCTGGGCCCTGCCCCCTCCCCCTGTGCTTTTTTTGTAGTTCCTTAGACCCTGGGCCCTGCCCCCTCTCCCTGTGCTTTTTTTGTAGTTCCTTAGACCCTGGGCCCTGCCCCCTCCCCCTGTGCATTTTTGTAGTTCCTTAGACCCTGGGCCCTGCCCCCTCTCCCTGTACATTTTTTGTAGTTCCTTAGACCCTGGGCCCTGCCCCCTCCCCCTGTGCATTTTTTGTAGTTCCTTAGACCCTGGGCCCTGCCCCCTCCCCCTGTGCATTTTTGTAGTTCCTTAGACCCTGGGCCCTGCCCCCTCTCCCTGTACATTTTTTGTAGTTCCTTAGACCCTGGGCCCTGCCCCCTCCCCCTGTGCATTTTTTGTAGTTCCTTAGACCCTGGGCCCTGCCCACTCCCCCTGTGCATTTTTTGTAGTTCCTTAGACCCTGGGCCCTGCCAACTCCCCCTGTGCATTTTTTGTAGTTCCTTAGACCCTGGGCCCTGCCCCCTCCCCCTGTGCATTTTTTGTAGTTCCTTAGACCCTGGGCCCTGCCCCCTCCCCCTGTGCTTTTTTTGTAGTTCCTTAGACCCTGGGCCCTGCCCCCTCTCCCTGTGCTTTTTTTGTAGTTCCTTAGACCATGGGCCCTGCCCCCTCCCCCTGTGCATTTTTTGTAGTTCCTTAGACCCTGGGCCCTGCCCCCTCCCCCTGTGCATTTTTTGTAGTTCCTTAGACCCTGGGCCCTGCCCCCTCCCCCTGTGCATTTTTTGTAGTTCCTTAGACCCTGGGCCCTGCCCCCTCCCCCTGTGCATTTTTTGTAGTTCCTTAGACCCTGGGCCCTGCCCACTCCCCCTGTGCATTTTTTATAGTTCCTTAGACCCTGGGCCCTGCCCACTCCCCCTCCCCCTGTGCATTTTTTGTAGTTCCTTAGACCCTGGGCCCTGCCCCCCTCCTGCTAACTCTCTTGTTCCTGCAGTCCCCCCTGACTCCTGCTTACTCTGCTCTTCCCCTAGGTAACCGTGCCCAGTTTTCCGCCTCAGCGCGCTGCAGAATTATGGAGGTGGTGGACACCGCAGGGCTCCATCAGCGAGATGCAGACTCGGCGGCCCACGGAGACACCTGGGTGTTCCCGCTGGTGCAGATGAAGCCGCTGGGCATCCACCTGGATGAGGAGGCCACGGTGAGGCTGCTGACCGAGGCCGGCCAGGATGCCACCGTCTACCTTACGTCCGGCTACTTCAACCTGACACGCGCTTACATGCGGCTGGTGCTGGCCACCCATGCCGACTACCACATCCTCATGGCGTCGCCCGAGGTCAATGGCTTCTTCGGGGCCAAGGGTGTGGCCGGTGCCATCCCTGCAGCCTACGTCCACCTGGCGCACCAGTTCTACAACCAGGTGTGCCAGAGGGGCCAGCAGCACAGGGTCCGGCTGAAGGAGTACCACCGTCAGGACTGGACCTTCCATGCCAAGGGTAAGTCTAGCGCATGGTCTCCGACAGCCCCGTTGCATGTAGCAATTGATTGTTTTAATTTTGATGGTGTAGCCGCAGTGTGAAACTAGTCCCCCAACTGATACCCACTCATATAGTGATGCATACTTCGTCTCCCCCCGTCTCCCAGGGGGGTCTTCCCAGCAGTGCTTCCCGGGACGTGTGCCTGGCCTGGCTATAGCCAGTTCTGTGCGTCCTCTTCCCCAACAATAGCAGGGAACTCTATGTGCCAGTCCCTCCATCCTGCTGTCCTTCATTACCCACTTTGCATTACACCCCCCTGAGCCCCCTCCTCGGCTTCCCGAGGCCAGCTCTCCATCTCCCTCTGTCCCTGGAGCTCGTCCAGCCCCGTCAGGGGCTCAGCATTCCTTCCAGCCCGACACAACCCTAAGAAAACACGAGTGCTGCTGGCCGTTGGCTTACAGGAAATGAAACCCCCCCCCACCACCACCACCACCCACCGAGCCGATCAACAACACTGCCTGCCTGCTCCTCTTACTGGAACAGCCGGGCCCTGGGGTAACGCCACAGAACACTGGAACAGGGACATGCACAACACTGTTTTTTTCTGCCTTGTGTTTCTGCTAAGGCAGTATGTCAGCAGTTGGTTTCCATAGTGTGGCTGACTGCTGAGCGAGCGTCTGCCCCCTGCTGGGCGCTGCTGTGTATTTCCCAGCCCGGGGCACCTCCTGGGACTTAAACCTACAACCTTACACTATCATCAGCCCTGCTCCTTTGAGTCCAGCACCTCTACACCACCTGCTGTCTTTTCCAACCAGGTGGCCCAGCCCCAAGCAGTAGACTCTTCTCACGGCATGTTTTTACAAGGCGTGTAAGCAGCAGGCAGACGTGAACCCCCCCTCCGCCTCCCTTAATTATATTCAGCTGCTGCGAGTATTCCCGTCATAATCTGCAAATGAGGTTTATTTATGGTGCTTTGCTGTGTCCTGCTCGCGCTGGCGTGTGCTCTGGGCGTGCCACTTGTAGGGTAGCATGGTACCGGTTCTTCCGCCGCAGCAGTGTCCTGTTATCTGAGGAAAAGTAACTGGCTGTATCTAGAACCAAACTGCAGAAGGAACCTGTGACATTCCCTGGTACACGCTTGTGGAGTCGGTGTTCCACATGCTTGTGAATTAGTGTGTCAGGGCCCATGGCCCTATGCCAATAGCGGCCACAGGCTGCTTCATTTGTCTGTTGTTCTTTGGAATAGTTCCTGGTGCTCCGTGCTCGTCAGGGACACCTGGGTTATCTTTCCTGCCAAAGGGTTGTTCTGTATGGGAAGCTCATTAGGAAGATGAGAGATGTTTCTCTGAAGGAAAAAAGTGACACAGGCGGCGTTCGATTTCATGCGGCCGCCAGCGTGCGGAGGCCGGGTAGAGCACAGTTGAGTACTTAGCCGAGTCAAGTCAGACGGACATTTCTAGTAAACGCCGCAGCCGTTTCACACAGAGAGGCAAAGTGGAGCATTCAGAGGAGCCGGGAACAGTCGATGGCCATTAAGAGCCCTCAGATGCTGACCCAGAGTCCAGGCAGGGCCGTGGTTTGGCCGCATGCTGGGAGGTGAGAGAGGCAGGCAGGCAGAGGGACCGTCATTGTATGACAGCAGTGAGCAACCACAGCAGAGAAAGTTGGTTGGAGTAGAAGCTCTGCCACTCTGGGACTGTATGCCGCTCACTCACCAACGCTTTGCCCAGCACCCTTGCCTTTCTGTGGCGTGCAGGTAGCTCTTAAAATGGCGCTCGTCACACCGTGGTCTCTGGCGCGCACTGAGCCGGCACTGGCACGCGCGCTGAGCCGGCACTGGCACGCGCGCTGAGCCGGCACTGGCACGCGCGCTGAGCCGGCACTGGCACGCGCGCTGAGCCGGCACTGGCACGCGCGCTGAGCCGGCACTGGCACGCGCGCTGAGCCGGCACTGGCATGCACACGGATGCTTGCAGGTTTGTCAGTAACCATGGCGCCAGGGAGCCTCCTTTTACTGGAATGGGGCTTCGGTTCGGGGAGGGGGGGGGGTGTTCACTGCCTGGATGGGATCGGACTTGAGGGGGTGGGGAACTGGGGGAAGGGGAGGAGCCTTCTCCCTGACTGGAGAGGGCTTACTAAAAGCACAGAGCAGTGTTCCTGGAAAAGATCAGCACACACACACCACCTCTGTCTCCGCTGCCTCTGTCCTGCCATACCTTTGTCTTTCATGACTTAACAGTTTGTGCCAGGAACACTCTGATTTCATTATTACAGCCATACATGGAGAGGTGACCCTGGGGGCTCAGGTGTGACTCCTGGCACCCCTGAACCTTTCAGCTGCGGTCTCGGTCCATCCTGAGCCCGGCTGCCTGGCCCTCGGTGATGTCTCGTGTCAGGGGAGCTCCTAAATGCTTCTGCATGCCCAAGCTAGCTGATCCCATTGCTGCCTGTGGTCAAAATGCAGAATGAACACAAAACCCCTCCCCCATGTGACTGTCCGCAGTGGTCAGAGGGACTGGATAAGAACTCTAGTAGAATAATTCCCATAACTTGGAGAAATGTCAGATTTCCTTTTAGACAGGAAGTAGACTTGCCACGATAAAGTCCTGTTATCTGTATCTGTTTGTTTGCTGTCCCTGCTTGTTCATAGGTCACAGATTTAAAAAAATCTTTCTTTGTATTTGAGCCCTGACTATAAGATGGCTTTTTTCAGTGAGGTGTGAATTGTGTGGCTGACTGTGACATCTGACTGTAAAACAATATGCTTTCTTTTTGGTTTAAAATCCATATATTGCAATTCTGTTTAGAACAAAGTTTTTCTTTCTTTCTTTCAAAAGGAAACACTGATAAAAGATCTCCATTGTTCACACAGAAACCGAAAAATAGATTTCTGCGTCTCAGCAAGTGGTTAAAAAAAAGCCCATGACGCCTGGCTCCAAAATGAAGACTTCAGGAAGGCTGCACACAGCCCAAACGAAGACCACAGGCCTTCGCTCGCTTACGCACTTCAGTCAGAAGGCCCGACTCAGAGGAGTCACTGCATGCTTGTTTTGTTGCTGTTGAGCCTTTATGTGCTCTCAGTTTCAATAAGGAAGTGCCTTTCTGCAGGTGCTGTAAAAAGTATGCATGAAGCTGAAGAAGCTGAATATAGACTATATGGCCATAAGTATGTGGACCTCCCTTACAATGATTACTTTGCTTATTGCAAAGAGGACGGAATTTCCTTATTCACATTTTCTCTGGAAACTCACCTCAGCATGATTGATTGTTACATCTGTAGATCAATTTCTAGAGATGGGCAGACCATCGTGTACTCAGTGAGCTGTTTTAAGATAATCCTATCCTCATCCTTTTTATTTGTTTGCACACGTACACTGGAATTCTTCTCTTCGCCTACAAAATCTATAGCTCTGTAGGTTGGGGGTCACAGCACAGGGTCAGCCAACATTCAGCAATGTGCTGAAGGGCCCACAGTCATGTGATTATTTTGCTGAGGCTGGAGCTCAAACCAGCAAGCTTCTGATTACTTAGCCCACTAAGCCTCTGACTGCCCCAGGAACTATTTCTTGTGTATTTTCTGGTTACATCCAAGGCTGAAGTCGGACAAGCTCTGCTTTCGGGGGTGCCTACTTTTCTTTTCACATCCCAGTGACTCCTGTCTGTCCTAAAGACTGGGTGAATTTCCTGCAGAATTTGATGGTTCAGATGAGTGTGAGTATGCGTGTATGGTGTATACAAGCACACTCATGTATTTGTGTGTGTGTGTGTGTGTGTGTGTGTGGTTAAGACATTACTGATTGTTCCATAAGAGCAGCCAAGAGTAACCATCAGTTTAACATGCAACAGCTTTTCTGGCAGGCAGTGAGTGTGTATACAAGGTCACTGATCATGTGGCATCACCTCGGGCCTGTGCTGGGCGGCACTGTTTGAGCTGCTTATTCACGGAACAGACTGATGCAGTGCATTAAACATGATTAAGAGTGCAGTAATTACACAAAGGAGCAGCCAAACCTCAGCTTAAACTGTTTAAAGGACCTGTTAAAGCATGCTCTTGAAATGGTAGCTATGGGGTCAGATGTGCTTTTTTTAACATGGACAATGCCTGAATTCTCCTTGGGGGGGGGGGCGCTAGGTGTCTCCCATCCTGCCTGCTTGTTTAAATGCCCGCAGACGTGCAGGTTCTGATCAAGGGAATGCCGTACATAAGGAAGGACCAATTTGACTGACTTGAGAGTTAAATTCTTTTCAATTTGAGGGAAAATGCCTGAAAAATTACTTGATATCGACAAGAATGGTGCTTCTCTGGTTTTAGTTCCAGTATGACCAGTGATTGCAGGCTAGTTTATACATGCCATCAGTGCATTAAACTGCAGCTGTGTGACTTTGTAATATTTGTTGAGGAAAAAAAGTCCAGCGTTTTGTTTTTTTGCAAGACAGCTTTACGGAAAGCACAGCATCTCGGGGGGTGGGGGGTATTAAGCAAGCAGCAACACTGCGTGCAGTTTCTACATGGCTATGACCGTTAGAGGGGTGGGAGCCTCCTAAGGTGCACTGATATCTGCCAGTGGGTATCCATTTCACCTTTACCGTATTACCATGATACAACAACTGTTCCTGGCTCCGCCAGAAAATGCACACCCACCCCAATGTTTGAACTCATGCCCTGGTCAAGGGGCTGTTATTTTCTTGCTTCCCCCCCATTCCTCTGCACGATTTTCATTTAATGTCTCTTCTGTATTGTAGAAAATTTGTATCCCTGTGTTACAAGTCATAGGATTCTCTTGAACAAATTCGGTCTTGGTAGATTTAATCGACATAGTAACGAATTCATATTGTGATGGAACCTTAAAAGGCTGGGTGAGTATCTGAGTTTTGACTTCTGGAAAATGAATAAACGGGTGCATGTGAGCTGGCGATTGATCCAATTTTTATAAAAGGCCTATCCTTTTAAAAATATTTGCGTCACCGCGATCAGATGGTTGTTGGATCAAATCCCATTGCTGGTAGGATATTGTTACGATTAGGATCTTGAGCAAGGTCCTTGACCTGAGTTGCTCCAGGGACATGTACTCTTGCTTTGATTGAGTACATGTGAATCGTCATGCTCTTCAGTCATCCTCTCCGGACAGAAAGGGTAGGTTTCCTTCCTGCTTTCAGATCAACAGCAGGACTTTGTACCATTGCCCGAGCTGCTACTTTGGTTTGGTGACACTATGAGCTGCTCCTATTCTGTCTGCTGATTGCAGCTGCCACTTCACTGACTTGCTGCTATAGTACAGAGTTGAGCTTTATCGTGTCAGGTGGTTAGCAGTGTTCTACAGGACCTGAGTCAACTGTGGATTTGAATCACACGTGCTGTTGTTCTGTGTCAACCGTGTAAATCTATTAAAGTATTAAACTATTCAAGAAATAAAGGACTTTAGACCATCTGCCAAACCTGCATCCAGTTTTATAAAGTTAAGGTCCATCTCATGTATTTGCATAAATTTTCATAAAATAGCTAATTACCTTTAATTGTCTGTATTTAGCTTTTAGTTGCTTCTGTATTTGCCTTTCAACACTGGTGCATTTGTGACTCACATCCATGGTTGACTCCGATCCTGTAGTGACAAACAGTACAGTGGTCCCACTCAGGGGTAAAATGTGAGCTCTTCGAATGGGTCTGGTCTGGCTCGGGTGAAACTGATCACTCTCTGGGACGCGGTTGACTTACTGGTCTTGGGCCTGCTGCTTACTTCTGAGGATTTTGGTCTACATGTGTCTTTCATCTAGGTGGTCACTCTTCATTCTGCTGCATCTTGGGCGTAGGTAGTTCTGCTTGCATCCCTGCAGGGGATGTTATATGAAAGCAGTTTAGGGCACCCTGACGCTTGTCCCTCCCTGTGCTTGTTCTCGCCTGCAGGGTTATGGTACTACCTGCGTGGGAGCCACCGGCCATGCCTCACCCTCATCGGGTCCCCGAACTTCGGCTATCGCTCTGTCCACCGAGATCTGGAAGCCCAGGTTGCCATAGTGACTGAGAACGAGGGACTGCAGGCCCAGTTGCAGCAGGCAAGGCTGCCGTCTGCCTGCTTCACTTTCATCTGGGTGCTGGGTCTGTCAGTATTTTACTGTGCGTGTGTGAGCGCATACATGTGGTCTGTGTGCGTTTGTGCCTGGGTCTGGCTCTGATCCCCTCCCCTGCTCGGCTGGCGTCACTTTGGAGGCTGTGCTGGTGGCTGGGGAGGGGCTGCTTTCTGGGAAGCAGGCTGGGAGCGATGCCTGCGCTCTGGGTGTCCCACACAGCCAGTTCATGCCCGCCTAACCAGGGAGCCGTTTTTTATGACTCTTTGCTAAGTGGAAGCAGCACAACTGCTGAAAATATTTGAGGTTGGGGGGGGGGGGGCCCTGACAATTTGACAAAGGCAGTGGTGACAGCACTGTTTCACACCCCAGGCTTCAGTGCCACTTGGAGTAGCCAGCCGGTGAGATACGCTGTGACACAAAGCTGATTTGCAGTGCTGTGCGTGCCTTCGGTTCTATGTGTGTAATAGTATTATTGGGGTGTCAGCATCACATTTACGACTTGTTTACCTATCAAACTATATACAGTATTTAGATATTTTTGTTAAATTGGACCGTAGTGCAATCCTTGTTAACACAGTTATTAACACAGAGAAGGGGCTCAGTTACCTTGTTTGTCAAATTCATTTATAATATATATTCTTGTTATTGTTTTGAATAAGTACTTAGGTGTACTGCAGAAATGTTTGTCCTCCATAGGATTTAAAGCTGCAACAGTTATGTCCTTCGTCACTATGCTATCTGCTGGTCTGCTGAGGTGTTTGTACCAGTTTGATGCAGTTTTCTGACAGTCTTATAACAGGCTTTTGTGTGCCAACCTATGACATCTCAATACAGATGGCATAGATGATACCATGCAGTCAGAAGTACCAACGTAATGTACTTAACTTCAACCCTAAAGCAGCAAGTGAGGGTCACAAAGGGTGCTTGTTGTCTATGGAAATAAATCGTACTTGTGTACGTACTTGCAGAATCAAATGGAGTCAATGCATTTCTGCAGATGATGTCTGTGGGCCCTCTGCTCTATTCTAATGGTTGCCGGACAATATAGATATTTTTAGGGATGATCTCACTAGTGTTCCATGGTGTCTTAAGCATTGAATCACAACTCATACACAGATACTCAGCAATTGAGAGATGTGGGGGAAAACTCCTTCATTTCAAGGATGTAAAGCCTCCAAATGAATGCTGCTCCTGAATACTAATTTGTGCTGTAAAGCCTTCCTGTTTATTTATGGTTCATTGTTTGGTTTTTGGATTTTTGTAATCTGCAGTAACCCGGAGTAAAAATAACAACAAGGTTTGGCCATTAGTGTAGTAGCAGGAAACAAGAGTGATCTTCTGTCTTCTGCCCTCTCTGTCTCCTCAGGAGCAGGAAACATTATATCGGAGGTCCACAGAGGTATCCAGTTCCACATTCAAGCATCCTGACCGCCATGTCAAACTTTGGGTCAAGCTAGTCACTCCATTCATCAAGAACTTCTTCTGAGTGGCTTTAGGACTGTGTCGTGGAGATCCTGGCCCCCAGGTAGGTCACGTGAATGCAAGTTGCCCTGGCTGTGACGGAACTTGGCACTCTACTGCCAAACCTTAAAAGTCAAAGCTAAGGCTTTACTGGAAGCCCTGTGGTCAGAGACTATGAAGGGACCCTGAGACAGTCTGCTTCTGCTTCAGGTTCTAAAATTATCACTTTTGCACACGTACAAGTTTTACTAAGTTTTATCACTTAGCGCTCCATTTTTCTTAGCTTCCTTTATTAAAACATGGAAAGCTGCCATTGCAATCTAGCTCTTGCTCAGAGATGCAGGACAGTCATCTGAATTTAAGTGGGGGATCTTTTTCTTGAAAGGTGCAGTGTCTTGTCCAGATTCAGAGCTTGCAGGCTTTATGCAGTTCATGTATATAGAATGGAGACATCAAAGCCTGTATCATGCACATACTTCAGATGGGAAATTCCTGAATGCAGTCACCCTTTTCACAGGGTTTAAAATTCTGTTTCAGAGTTCAGAGGTTTTTTTTGTAATGCTGGCAATTCTTTTTCTTCTTATGGTAGGAAAAAAAGGAAAAGCTTGGACAGAGTTCAGGGATAAAATAAAGCAATGTTACTGAACAGGAAATGAAAGCGGTGAAATTATTGTGAGCACAGTCTGCCTTATCTTCACGTGGCCTGAGAACACACACCGCTCTGCATGTGCCACACGAGTCCACGCTGCTCTGCATGTGCCAAGCGAGTCCATGCAAAGCCGCCACAGGCACAGTAAGATTGACAGATGGTAGCACAGCCCGATGGAGGCTGCAGGCTTTCTGCAGACGACTCAGCAGCTCCACCAGGGGTGAGCCCCAAGACTGCATGTGCCATGTGACTCCCTGCAAAGCCTCCAAAGGCAAAGTAAGATTCGCCGATAGCATGGCCCAGTGAAGGCTGCAAGCTTTCTGGAGGCGACTCAGCAGGGCTGCATGTGCCTGGGCTGAAGTGGGGGCTGGGAAATCTAACGTCTTAATCTATCGCCTACTTGCTTAGCAAGCGATTTCAGCCTCACACATACTAACGTTTGCACTGAGTGAACTTAAGAAGGCGCAGAAGCAAGGCCTCCTATAGAATCATCCAGCTCCACAGGCCGTTCTTCTAACGGTCTGCCAGTGGGCAGTGAGGCCCAGCTGTGCTGCCTGGCCCCTCGCAGCCACAGACATACATCATACATCACGCCCACACTTACTTAGAAAAATGTGGCTGTACTTGTGAAGCAACCACAGAGGGGGGAAAAAAAAAAAGAAAAACAAAGGTCACATTTACAATTGTTATCAAGAAAGTGAATAGGGGATTGGGTAGAAAAGAAGTACTTTACCGTAATTGACAGACAGGATAAAGATGTCTGTCATACCTGTCACTTTGGTAAAGGCGTGGGTAAAAAAAAAACACATACTAAAAGCCTGCTGTAATTGTTTCCATATTCAAAGAACTGAACAAAGCAGGCAGATTTAGTACAGATTCATAGATATGGATCAGTGTGCTTCACCAGTTTGAATCCTTGGGTTAATGGACGGCTCTGAGGAAGTGTGTGCATTAGGGCGCTCAGAGCGCACGTCACTGTGGCAGGTTGTTGTGAGGTGATTTGCACACTGCAGTCTTTGTCTTATGCTGGGAAGCGGGAGGCTGTTTGGCTGGAGTGGCCTCTTTGTTGTGGCTGGGGGGGGGGGGGGTGTCACTACCTCCTCTGCTCTCCCCTGCAGCTTTGCGGGAAAGGGCTGTGCTGGGGACCCCGCCCTTCTCGTGCAGCCGTTTCCGTGGGGTGGGGGGCTGATTATCCCCCTTTTTTTTTTTTGCTGGAGGCACAGTGGAGGTCACGCAGTGGGCATCGCATTAGCATCTCCACCCGCTTTAATGCCATGCTTCTGTCATCCGCATTGCTGGGAAAGCCTGCTCTGCCGCTGTTGTGAGGACCAGCACGTCTGGCTGCATGGTACTGGAGGAAACAGGCTTGAAAACACAAGGTCTCGGGGTAATGCATGGTGAAGTAATGACTGTCGCCTCATGGCAGGCAGAGGGAGGGGTAGATATGAACGCAGGTATAAGTCCTGGACGCAAACCCACAGCTAATTTTGCGGTACTCCGTGCAGCAAGTCTGCTGTTTAAATGAAACTGTAAGCTGGATCAGACCATCTACTAAGCAAATAAATAATATGTCATGTGATGGCAATTAGTGGTTTTAAAATATGGTGTTAGTTGTTAAGGGCCTTAATGAAGGTATTAAATTTTGTTGTGATGATGATGCCAGGCTGGCCCTTGAATTATTTTGGGAAAGGCTGCCTCCCAGTGTATCTCATTTCAAAACGCCGCAGCTGCTTCAAGCTACAGCTACCAGGCTTCCACTTGGGTGTATAGCAGGTGGGGCTGTTATTTCCCCATCTGACAAAATGCTGATGTGGCATGTAGCTGCAAGAGCGATGACTGTAGCAGACAGAATGGCCCATAGCTGGCTGACAGGCATCCCTGATGTTAACAGCTTCTTGAACTGAATTGCTTAAAAGTAGGGCTGGGCGATACCGATATTATATCGCACATGCACGATAATCACCAAGGCTTCAGATGACAGGCGAAGCATTTGGCTGCACGTCAGCTTTTTTTCGTACTAATCGGACATTATTTACACCCATAATTTAGTAAGTAGACTAGTATAGTAGTGCTGCTAAAATATTGAGATGCATTTTGTGACACCCATAAGTTAGTAATCTGTGTAAATTGGCATATCTTTATCTTTAATAAACTCAGCAGAGCACACCACATAATACAGTTTTGGTATACTATGGTTTGCTATACTTCGGTGCAGTGGGCACTGTAGCGGGGCACACCACATAATACTGTTTTGGTATACTTCGGTGCAATGGGCACTGTAGCGGGGCACACCACATAATACTGTTTTGGTATACTATGGTTTTCTATACTTCGGTGCAATGGGCACTGTAGCGGGGCACACCACATAATACTGTTTTGGTATACTATGGTTTTCTATACTTCGGTGCAATGGGCACTGTAGCGGGGCACACCACATAATACTGTTTTGGTATACTATGGTTTTCTATACTTCGGTGCAATGGGCACTGTAGCGGGGCACACCACATAATACTGTTTTGGTATACTATGGTTTTCTATACTTCGGTGCAATGGGCACTGTAGCGGGGCACACCACATAATACTGTTTTGGTATACTTCGGTGCAATGGGCACTGTAGCGGGGCACACCACATAATACTGTTTTGGTATACTTCGGTGCAATGGGCACTGTAGCGGGGCACACCACATAATACTGTTTTGGTATACTATGGTTTTCTATACTTCGGTGCAATGGGCACTGTAGCGGGGCACACCACATAATACTGTTTTGGTATACTATGGTTTTCTATACTTCGGTGCAATGGGCACTGTAGCGGGGCACACCACATAATACTGTTTTGGTATACTATGGTTTTCTATACTTCGGTGCAATGGGCACTGTAGCGGGGCACACCACATAATACTGTTTTGGTATACTATGGTTTTCTATACTTCGGTGCAATGGGCACTGTAGCGGGGCACACCACATAATACTGTTTTGGTATACTATGGTTTTCTATACTTCGGTGCAATGGGCACTGTAGCGGGGCACACCACATAATACTGTTTTGGTATACTATGGTTTTCTATACTTCGGTGCAATGGGCACTGTAGCGGGGCACACCACATAATACTGTTTTGGTATACTATGGTTTTCTATACTTCGGTGCAATGGGCACTGTAGCGGGGCACACCACATAATACTGTTTTGGTATACTATGGTTTTCTATACTTCGGTGCAATGGGCACTGTAGCGGGGCACACCACATAATACTGTTTTGGTATACTATGGTTTTCTATACTTCGGTGCAATGGGCACTGTAGCGGGGCACACCACATAATACTGTTTTGGTATACTTCGGTGCAATGGGCACTGTAGCGGGGCACACCACATAATACTGTTTTGGTATACTTCGGTGCAATGGGCACTGTAGCGGGGCACACCACATAATACTGTTTTGGTATACTATGGTTTTCTATACTTCGGTGCAATGGGCACTGTAGCGGGGCACACCACATAATACTGCTTTGGTATACTATGGTTTGCTATACTTCGGTGCAATGGGCACTGTAGCGGGGCACACCACATAATACTATTTTGGTGCACTATGGTTTGTTATACAGTGGCGGTGAAGAAAGGGACAGCTCAGCAGCCACAGCCACAACATCTTTTAAAAGAGATGATCTTGTGGATAAACAAGGTAAAAAGATGACGGCGGAGTGGCGGTACTTTTTGCAGTTAAGTCTGACACATTTATTAAACATAAAGATATGCCGAATTTATACTGATTACTAACTTTTGGGTGTCATAAAATGCCTCATTCATATTTTAGGTATACTACTAAACTGTTTAACAAATTGTGGGCACAAATAAACATCTGTATAGTACCAAAAAGCTGTCGTCCAGCCAAATGTTTCACCCGTCATCTGAAGCCTTGGTGATTATTGCGCATGCATGATATTATATCGATATGATATCACACAGCCCACTTAAAAGGTAACACTGCCATTCTGTTTAGATGTACTATGCCCCTTTAAGCTGTTTATTTTAGCATTAATTTGCTACATTTAAGTCCTGGAGACATCTTTTGTTCTGTCAACCAGAGATCAGTTGGATTATATATATATATATTGAATTTTGTTTTTTAGGGAAAATCTCTAGGTAGCCTGTATAGGTTTTTAAATGAGAAATATTAAAAGCCTTGATGTTGGCATACCATATCAGTTACGGGAGTTACGGAAGGAGCTGCAGCGTAATGTGCCTAAATGTGTGAATGAGTGAAGGTACATTATAGTTTCCACACAGAGCTGTGACTGTGTAATAAGGACCAGCATCATTACTCTGGCAATTTAACCATGATAAATTGTTCCTAGCGTTGTATTTATATCTGGATGTGCGGGTAGACTGAGTAAAACATCGATAAGAACCCAAGAACCAATTACATGTGGTTACATCTCAGGATAATTAGATTGGATTTACAGTAATATGGATCTGTAGATCTCAAGGGATTTGAGGAAACTACCATCTTTCGGGGGAGGATTCTGCAGCAAGCTGGATGTGCATGCCGAGCTCGGGAGGTTCCATGGAGCTAAGCCCCTGTCTGTGGCATGTGTGACCATGCTGGAAAGCCCGAGGGCCAGGGGCCCCTGCAGGGGAAGGCCTTCCACCATAGCCTCATGGGTCTATTTAGATACGTTCAGTCTTCTGCTGACATTTTTTTAAGAACAGGAGGGTGAATTGGTCCTGGGGTGATTTTACCTCATGTATTGCTTTATTTCATCAGTCTACTGTACTGTTTGTGTTTTTGTAAAACTGCATCCTCTGTATTATACCCAAGTGAATGTATGCCCTTAGGAATCACATTTCACTATGCCGTGTTTCTCAGAGTTCACACAAGTGGCTAATGCCTGAGAAGAAGATGGGAGCAACGGCTTCTGCACATTCAGACGTGGACAAGCAGTTGCCAGCACCCACCTGCCTGGTTTCTTCATGGTCTTCAGATTGAAGTTCCAGACGAAGGTCAGCCCACACATGTGGGCTTGTACACGGGACACTCGTAGACATTTTGGTTCCCCTGCCAGTCCGTGGGGGTGTATTTGATGAAGATGACCGGCGTGGCGGATGTCGGCTCCTCCTGCTTTGCCCCTGTGGTCGATCCTATTTGTGTGTCCCGGCCAGGCCCTGAAAAACACATAGGCAAGTCTTTCAGGCCGGTACGGACTTCCGCATGAAATACAGTCAGCCTCATCTAAGCGATCTGCAGCACAGAAGCCTCCAGCCTCTCTGCCGTGACTGGTCTGCATCACCCTGCATTCAGCGGCCGTCAGTGACTTCATGTACATTAGTGTCAGACCTGTATGTGACAGGCGTCCCATACTCAAACTGCCTGCCTCTAGGATAAATAAGATCTCTTCCGAATTTAAATGCCAGCTGCTTGATTTCTGAAGTTCTGAATGTTACCAGTAGGGTGAAGCTCTTTTTGCTTATTCTCCCTTCTTCAGATTGAGACCCATTGAATATGGTGTAATGCTCTCCATCACCTTTAATGTAACACCACCTGCTCCTATCAGAACTTATTTGATGTGAGATACCCTGGAAGAACCACCAGTAATGCTGCAGGTTTTGATATCGGCAGAGTGACTGACAGAAGCATTCATCATTAATCTGGGGGCTTATTGCCCAAAAAAACAATGTACTACATCAGCTCAAAGAACCTTCAGTTAGATACCTCAATGGTCATTTTCTTTGTTTATTGTTTGTCGTATTGTACAGTGTAATTTTTTAATGACATAGAAATGTATAATGTAAGATTTTAAATAAAATTAATGTTTAAATAATGATACCTGTTGAAATGAGTGTGACTGATATTGCGAGCTATGTAATACGGTTTTTGTAGGGTTGTTGTAGGGTTGCTGTGTTGGCTCCGTTTGTTAGAACCCGAAGAAAGCCAGCAGCAATTGGCATCTTGATTCCACCCCAGCCTTTGTTGGAAAGAAAGTCAACTGGAGTTACCAGTCCTGCTTTGAGGGGGACTTCAAGAGGAAGTACAGCTCTGTTGGAATGATCTCTCTTCATGTCATTAAAATCTAAAAAAGCAAGAGTGTGTCACATGAACATTTCACAGTGCAGTTGTGGCTCATGTTCCAAAAATACAGATGCACTCATTAAGAATGGCTAATATCATGATATCGATAATTAACGATATCAGACCGTGACTAACTGGCCTTTTGTCACGGAAGTAGGCTTGGGCTATACACAAAGCAAGATAAAGATTTATGATTTGCCTTTCAGTTTGGCCTTCTAGCCTGTGATGTTATTGTATTGGTGAGCTCTGCCTGCACAGGACGCAAGACCCGTAAGGGAAAGTGAAACATAACAACACTACACAGCCATTAAGAACTGATGGTTACTTCCAATTTCTCTTTTTCTTTTTGCCATCCTGTAATTTAACGTGCTGCAGAAGAGTGCAGTCCAGGTGGGGATACTGTCATAGATACAGCTGGTTCCAACAATCTGGTAGAGTTTGAAAGTGAAATCGAACTCTGGGATTCCCAATGTGTACAATAACGAGTACACATGCAAACTCCTAGCTCTTCCAGATCAGGCCACTCTCTGGCAGCCTCAGCGCCCAGCATCTTGTCCTCCAGCTCATTCCTGCTCACCACAAAGTGGGATGGAGCATACTGAGCCTGCAGCTCTGGCTTGCAGGCAGGGCTGGAATTCCTGGTATGCAAGATGACAAAGTTTGGATGATATTCAACCTTCATGTCACCAATCCGAAGGTAACTGCCAAATCAAAGCACTGCAATGTCAAAGAAAATCAATGCGTGTGTGAAATCTTTTAACATCTTTGATGTCTGATGCCCTCTCAGAAAATCTCACGTTCCCTTCTTGATCGTATTTCTTCTGAGGAGAGGAGCCAGTGCAACTCTACTGTCTTTCCAGTGGTCTCAACGAGCAGGACGCTGTCACCGTCTGTAAGGACTTTGTGGATCTAAATCCTCTGTGATGGGAATGGGGACCTGAGACATCAAATATGACTAAATGGATTAATTCATATTGTTTGAAAAGTAATGGAGTATCATACTAACTTCAATCTATACCTGTTATCTTTAATAAACAAAAGTACACACATTCAGACACCAAGCAACGTTTTAAGTAGATTGTGAAATGTAGGAAGAAATCAGAGGAGCTAGACATAAACCACGACATGGTAATTCTGCACAGAGGTAGCGCCAGATTCTAGCCTGAATGCTCTAAGGGTTTAGCTTGCTGCATCAGTATCGCTCAACTTATTCAGATATACCTATCCTTGGAACAATGTCAGTCAAAAGTTACAAACATTCAGCGGTCTATTTGATAACTTCATCCAGCTCTTTCAGTTATGGTATCCATTAGTTATCCATGAAGATGGTGTGCTATTTCTTGGTGAAGTAACCCACACAGGAGTTAAAAGCACAGATGAGCACAATCTCCCTACTCATTGTCTCCTCTAGAGCTGAGCCCTAGGTGCAGAGTGGCAGACCTTTTCACACACTAACCCTCCAATGAGTCTTTGAGGCAAAAGCACCAAAGCAGAGATTACTGCCATCTGTCACTCTTAGTCAGCACATTGGGAGTCTCAACCCTTTAATATAAACCAATGCTTCAAATTATTTCATGACAAATTAACCAGCATTACTACTGCATGCTAAGGTGCAAATGTAGAAGGTAACACTTTACTTGAGGGGGCACAAGTAATCAGTTACTACTCAAGTACAAATCATGAACCTGCATGAATAGTACCTGCATGAAACACATTATGATTAATGGAGAACAAACATGGGATCAGTGTGTAACAGTTTCTAGTTCATTGATACTTTTAATTTAGAGTGTACTACTACATCATTTGTAACCCTTCAAATAAAGTGTCACCAGTAAAATATTGTGATGCTGCAGTAAATTTGTACTAGACATTTTTACCTGTTAAGAAGATTGTCTACTTCATGGTGTCTGCCTCCTGTTGGCATTTGAGTTGATTGGCAGTAGCTTTCTCAAATTTCATGGTTAAGTTGGCCAAGTTTGGATTTAATTGCTAAAATTACAACACACTGTTTTAATAAGATGGTAACCTGGTGAGCACATCAAGCATAGCTCAAGAAACAAGCTCAAGAGGAACTGCTGTTATACTCTTAATTAGGGTACTTAGGCCATGTGAATTCATTAAATGCCAGGCATACTACAAAAAATGCTGGATGCCATGCACATCTGCATAATTGTATACATCTGCTATATGTAATGAAAGCATAATAATAATGTATCAATTGTCCCCACCACGGAAAGGCAGTGCTTATGGTTATCTTGGGCTTTAAGGCAGGCAGCTTGTCCCGTGCCCGTGTTAGTCAGGAACTGCCTCCTGGGCTCAAACAGTCCTTCGCAGACCCTCATGATACTGAGGCACGGCAAACTGAGGCTGGCGGTGCTTATGGACTTAGACCTGATCAAATCTGGTTGAATTGTGGGGTTATCCTTAAAGGGCCTTTGTTGGCACGGTAAAAACAATTTGAATTAAATTCAGGAACAGGTAATGTAAGCAGACATTGAAGTACGCTGTTTCATTGTATTTTAGCAAGAAATTAATCCATCAAAACATTTAACAAAAAACCAGATGAAAAACTTACTAGGAAAGCTTTGATGTACACAACTAGAATTATTTCTTTATTATAGCTAATGAGACTTTCAAGAAAGACATCTCCTTTGGCCGCCATGTTTTCAGCTGCTTTTCCAGTTTTTGTCCTTGGGCAGGGCATATGCAGGTTTAAGCAAGTTAGACTGAAGACTTTTTAAGACGACTTAATGTCATTTAAAATTTAATTTAAGACCAGTCTCATCACATGCAAAAAGCATGCAGTAACACCAGTTACTTTAGGTTGTTGGCCGCTTTGTGTTTCCTTCATGCAAGGTGAGATTCTACAGCTTTGATTCCCATGGTGCCGAGTTTGAAGTACTTCTTGCACAGTTTACAATGAGTGTCATATTCATGATTTCAAGCATCCAGTTTTTGTTGAATTGTCAGTTTCCCCTTCCAAAAAGTGGCAGGTAACATTATTTACAGGCTGGCTTAGAGCGGCTTGTTAGTTACCTGAAGCTAGTGCCCCGGAAAAAAAAACTATTGCTGTCAGTTGTAAAATCTTCCCATTCACGAACATGTTAATCAATGTTATTTTCCATATTTGTGCTATTTTAAAAACCCTTAACATGATTTTAATGCACTTTAGGACCAATTGAGGCCTGGTTTTTAGATAAATGTAATACTTTTTAAGGATCCAAGGCCTGGAGCATCATCACAGCAGTACCCTTCACCATGGCCTCTGGAGGTGATCCAAAAGACTTCAGCTCTGTCAGCTTGCTCTGAGGAAAGAAAGAAATGGTGGAAAAACAGAAAATACTGCTGTTGTGATTTTTATATGCAGATGCATGTAACCATGGGTAACACTCTGATATTATTGAGTGTGTTCAGAGCTTCCTGGGTAGCAAGCAGTGCTGGTTCTGCTTTGGCCAAGTCCTCGTCACAAGACCTTCGTTTTATGGCAACAACTTGTGACTCTAATGGGTCTCATGATTAGCACAGGATGCAGATATCCGGCACTGACTAAATATAATATCTGAAAACAAATGAGTACACTTGCAATAACTTGCATGTTCAGCTTCAGTCTTTTCCTTGGAAATCTCCACACCCACTATTTGGATATGTTTGTCAGCATCCTCATTCTCCTGAAAGAGTTCTAAGTCTTGTACAGCCAACATAACTTTAATGTTGTCAACCTAGCCAAAAGTTAAGCCCTTTTAAGCAATTTAATTGTGTGGCATTATTGCAATTTATTTGATCTTCCATAGTTCAGTAGCACTTCATCTGGGTACCATACACTATTTACTATACTCATAATAATACCAATGATGTAATCTACACTGTTCAGCAACCTAGAACTACCATGTCTGAACAAGGGTTGCCGAAAACCCCACTACCTCAGCTGTAGTGTGCTGTAGTTTGGTTAAACCAATCTTGCCATCTTTGACAACAATTACATTTTGGTGGCCAATGGGTTTTGGTACAGTTTGATTTGCTCCAAAAAGGTTTCTGGAGTAGTACAGCTATAGCAAAGGTCTAACAAGATTTAGAATTTAGACATCTCATTGCCGGTGTTATGCACAAAGCTCATAAACTCGGCTGGGGAAGTTTTCACCTTAGGCTGGTATGCAGAAGTGGAGATGTAAACTGGTTACTGAAGAAGAGGAAAGGCGGACCACCAAAATCTGCTATATGTAGCACTTAACAAGGAATGGTGACCACATTCCCATCTCTTACATACAGGTCCCTTGAAGACACAAGAGTTTAATTATAATTCCTCCAGTTTCAGAGAGGAATTGGGCACTAACTGACACTAGGGCATCTTCTGGCCATTCATTGAACCAGTTGACGTACATGCAGTTGACTATGGGTGCTTTTCCACTGCACAAAGTATGGTGCTTTTGCTTTTCTATTGACTTCCGGTAGAGTACCAGCTGGGGTACTTCTCTGGTACTTTGGGGTGGGACTTGCAAACGTATTTGCTGTTGACTGGTTATGCAAATAGCCTGCCGCTGAAACACAAAATACAACCGCCATCTTTTGAAACACAAAGTGAACAGTGAGAAACTAAATAAAAAGCAGTAGAAACAAAAATATAAAAAAAGTAAAATGGAAGGATGGACAAACGAGGAAACACAGGCTTTAATCGTCATATCGTCGGATAAACAGATCCAGCGGGATTTTGATGGCACGACTCGAAATAAAAACGTATTTACTGTAATAGCAAGCCGCTTGGAAGAAATGGGGCACACGCGAAACACCGAACAATGACGCTTGAAAATCAAAAAACTTAAGCATGACTACAGGAAAGTGGAGAATCATAATAACATGTTTGAATTCAGCGAAAGAAATACCGCGTCGCGCTTTGTGATGATGTCAGTCACTGATGATGTCATTTGGCGCCAGTGTTCTGACAAAATGTCCTACTTTATCAAAACATCCTACCATAGTGCTAATCGATAGCCCTAACCCCCCAAAAACCGCTAAAACCCTTACCTTAACCCCTAAAACCCAACCCTAATCCCAAGACGGTGGAACTGCACATGCGCAGAAAGGCTCAATAGCACGTCTCGATAGGTAGGATGTTATGACAGAACACCGATACCAGTTTTTACGCCACTGGAAAACCGACACAGTAGAGAGTCAAATGGAGAAAAGCAGAGCGTGACCTCGAAGGAGCACTAGAGCATAGATGTTATACCATTAAGAATCATTAAAAAATGAGAAATTTAGTAGAACTGCCTTCTGACTCTATCACTGAAGAACTTCCAGCAGTTCCAGCGGTTGTTCAGAGTGTCTTGTAGGTCTGTGACTTCATTTTTTAATTGCCTAAATGATGTTCTCCACCTCATTATCCTGGAACAGGCCAGGAATTTCACCTGAGGATAGTAGGTAATTGATAACCATCAGAAATTCTTCCTCAGCAACCTGTGAGTCAGTCATTTTAATTACTGTCCCAACATTCTTCAGACCTGCCTTCTTTATGGGTGTGCATCTGTGAATTTTATATATATATATATATATATATATATATATATATATATATATATATATAGAGAGAGAGAGAGAGAGAGAGAGAGAACTGCAGACTTGTTCTTCCCTGTTTCTCATTAATGAAGGACTTCCTTGCTTTATGGGACTTCCTGCTTCTAGGAGTCTGATATAAACTGTTCTAGCACAGTGCACTTCACACCTGCACTAAATGTTTCCCATTATTTTTGAAGGTCACCTGACATCATCCTACGATTCACGAGAAACTGCTTGCTAAGTTAGTCATTTTGGCATTAGAATATCGCTTCCACCTTTTATCTGGCTGGTATCTGGTTGTTCCCAGTGTCTCCTGCTTCACCTCGTTTGAGTGTATTTAAAAATGTTGATTTATTTAGAAAAATAGAGGTCTCATTTTTTCCTGTGGCTGTGTGTATGTATGTTTAGTGTGTGCATTGACAATCAATATAAAACGAATACACACATGAAACACCACACATACAAAAACAATAAACATTAAATAAATGATAATCCCAAACTCCGGAGAGAGAGCAGAAACACATGCAACACCTTCAAGTCTCGCTGTAATTTTCTTTTTAAGTTTTGAAGTTATTCTCACTACCGTCCTCTTTGGTTTGCTGCTATCACTGCTCACTTTCTTAGAGGCCGTGATTACTGTATCACTAAATGCACTGTAGATAAACCACAAAAAATCACACCAAACACAGCTTTCACATTCATAGGCATAAGCGACCCAGTAGGTCTGTTTGCTTTTGTGTAAACAAGGCCATCAGAGACGTGTCTCGATTCAATCAGTTTAGCAGGTCTCTTTTGTTTTGTCATTTTCTGAGTTTTCAGTCGAGTTGCAGCTAGATTTTTCTCAACCAGACCGCTTGAGGTCCAAATTGGTACAGATGAATGCACCTCAATCCATACAAGTTTTATCAGGAATGATCCAAGTTCCAAGATTTCAGTCAAGGAACAAGTAAAAAAAAAAAAATTTCAACAGACCCGTTCGATGTCCGGGTTGGTTATGAAGCGTTCAAGTTCCAAGGTTCCAACTTGACAAAACCTGAACAAGCAGTCACATGGCACTTGCATTTCACCCAGACCATTGTCAATCCTTTGCTGAAACAAAGGATTCTTTGGAATGTCTTGATCATTTTTACCTGACTGTACTATAATGAAAGTACCTTTAGGCCTGGGGTGCCGTAGCCTTTTCAAAGGGTCATTTAGAGCAGTGTTTCCCAACCCAGTCCTCAGGGAACCACAGACGGTCCACATTTTGCTTCCTCCCAGCTCCCTGCCAGACAATGTACATTTTTGCTCTCTCCCTGCTCCTGGTAGGGAGCAAAAACGTGGACTGTCCGCGGGTCCCCAAGGACCAGATTTAGAAGACCTCCAGGCTGCTGATGCTAGCAGGTAAGTGAGAAAGCCATCACTTCCCAGTGCCAGCCACTCCTACTAGCAGAGTGTTTGGGAGGAGTTCACAGACTATACAATGTCTGTACACATCAAGTACATCAAGGTTTTCCTTATATTTATCAAATAGAACTTTTGTAGCTGCTGTTTCTCTATGTATGTTCTCTCTTGGACACGTCACCTGGGAATATGGCATTAACTGTCATTGTTACACTGATGATTTACAGCTTTATCTTTCTTTGGATCCAAGCAATATGTCTAATTTATTGATTATTCCTGCCTGTATTAGTAAGGTAAGAAATTAGATGTCCTTTCTTCAGCTAACTTTCTTCATCTTAACACTGACAAAACAGAGATTTTAGTGATTAGCCCACAACAGAATACAACTCATTTGAAGTAGGCCTTAGAGTCATTAGCATATAATTTTTGTGTCTAGGAATTAAGGGGTGCTTTTCAGATCCAGTTTAAACTTTGAACCTCATGTAAATAAACTGGTACAGTATTGATTTTATCAACTGAGAAATATTGTGACGGATAGAGCATCGATATATTTTGCAGAAACTGAACAGATCATTCATGCTATTATTACATCTCATCTGGAGAATTTTAATGCCTAATTTGCTACATTGAACAGTTCTTCCAGTGCTTGTCTCCAGTTGGTACAGAGCACTGCAGCCAGACTATTTACGAGATCAAAGGTTCATGAGCATATTACCCCAATTTTGGCATCACTTCACCAGGTACCAGTTCAGTTCAGAATTTATTTTTAATTTGTATTGATCACGTTTAAGTGCTTGGTTTTGCTCCTGAGTACGTATCTGAATTTCTAGTACCCTATAGAACAGAGGTGCGCAATCTTATCCACAAAGGGCCAGTGTGTATACGGATTTTCGCTGCAACTCCCTAATTAGATTACTAATTAGAGGACTGACTGGCTGAATAGTCCTCACACCTGGGCTTGAACAGCTGATCTACAGGTTTTCCCAAAAACTTGCATACACACCGGCCCTTTGCGGGTAAGATTGCCCACCCCTGCAATAGAACATCTAAACGCTTATGATCATGTGACCAAGGTCAGAAGTCCAGTCTAACGACCAAAGGTAATAAAGCACTTTCTGTGATGGCTCGTAAACTCTGGAGCAGCTTACCTCCAAGCATTGGATCAGCTGATGCCATTTTTAAGTTCACTCTTGTCATTCAGCCTTTGGAAATGCATTTAGTTCTTAAATGAAATATACATTGAAAAACAAATTATTTTTCTTATATCCTACAGGTTTAATAATTTCCTTTTATTTGAATGTTTGTCTGGAATGCTGTTTCTTTTGTTTTAGTTCTTTGTTAATTCTGCTTGTTATGGAGTGACGTTCTTTGAGCCACCCAGCTTGAAACGCACCATACAAACAAGATAACACTGACTTCAGTTGCTTGTAGAGGTGTGAGGTGTTTAAGAACATAAGAACTATACAAACAAGAGGAGGCCATTCGGCCCATCGAGCTCGCTTGGGGAGAACTTAACTAATAGCTCAGAGTTGTTAAAATCTTATCTAGCTCTGATTTAAAGGAACTACTTTAAATTACTTGGAGAAGAGTGTTTTTTAAAAAAAAACAAAAAAAAAACATTGTTCAGGAAGGCCTGGAAGCAGGCCTGGTAACAGTAGGGAGACATGTTTCAAAACATGACAACAACAGTGATTTACTGTATTTTAAATTAAGTACTATGACCCCTGCCAGTGATTTCCCCTAAATGAAAATTACCTGGAAAAATACTATGGGCATTGTATTTATTCATATTGCTGACTAAAGCACTGTGCATTAACGATGACATTAAAAAAGCAGTGACAAGGTATACAAAAATGCAACAGAGCGCCCATCTTACTACCTCATGCTCTTGCTCTTCTCCATGCAACTTCAGAAATTAGAATGTGGTGTGCATCACAGCCTCCGCCATACAAGCACAACTGCAGATAAAATAACCAGATTAGGATACAAACTGTGAAGTCATAACACTGTCATACACTGTGAGTCATAACGTTTCTGGTAATATCTTACTTGTGAATGAACAACTGAAATAATCTCTAAAAAAACACTATCCTGTGCTTTATCTAGTCTTTTGAAATAGTGTTTATTTTATTCTATTTACACTTCAGATCTAGTACAGATGCTCCCCAGATTACGATGGAGTTTGGTTTGTTGGAACCCATCTTAAGGCGAAAATATAAGATTTTGCAGTGCATTTTAATACAGTACACCTAATAAACAGAGCAAATGTAGGTTACCTTCAACATGGTTAAAACATTTACATTAGCCTACAGTTGGGCAAAATCATTAACAAGGAGTCTATTTTTTACACTTTTAATAATCAACTCACACAGAAACTATGGAACGTAATACCAAAAACTAGGAACATTAGCTACATACTGGGAATTAAACACTAGAAAAACAAGAAATACAAATAAACAGATGAGAGTGGTGCCTGGTCAGCCTCAAACCCATGGTCAGACGGTTACAGCCTATGTCAAATGTTCAACCTGTTGAGCCATGCAGCGGTCTGGGGAAACGAATAACACAGCAGGGCCAAAGACAATAAAACTACAAAGGGGATGGCCAGCATTTGCTGCTGGCCACACAGGGAAGAAGCACAAGGACAGGGTCAGATGGGCACTGACCCTGACAGTAGGTGTACATCAGTTTTAAAACCTACCATCCTTGACATCTTTACAGATACTTTTTAAAGCTGGCAAGTAGGTATTTTCAGTATTTTTGAAATTCGGTCTGCTTTCAGATTCATCACCTAAAAAAGTAAAGGGAAATTGGCTGCATTCGGTCTGTATGCCTACAAAAATTTCCCCAATTGCCAGTTTGTGGATGTGTTCCAAATTATCAAACCTGTCACCCCAAAAGTCGAGCTCTACTTTAGGCAAAGGATTTAAACCATCCAGCAGAATTTTTAGAAAGAACATCTATTACTTGAAGAGTCAAGTCAAAAATAAGTTTAACGTGTGTCAATTAACTTGCTATTGGGAGGCTGTGAAACTCTGTCTTGAAATGAAACTGCAGTAATACCACATTCATTGGGACCTCAATTGCATCAGCATATACAGTCTTCTGTTTATTTGGTATTCAGTCACAAATGTCTCACTCCTCAGCTGCTGTGCGCTCATGCATGTTGTCAAATGTCACTTTTGGGTACTGTTACAGTATTTATTATTGTTTCAACATGAAGAAAACACAACCTGAAAGTCATTAAGCCTTTCATTTTCCCAGTCTCAGGTCCACTTCATTCAAACAGCCTACAATGTAACAGGTTGTTTTGCATAAAATGTGCAGAGGGATTAGTTTATCTTCTAACCGCTTATCTTGGCCAGGGTGACTGGATGTGTACAATCATTTCTCCACATAGGTGAGAGTGTTTATTTTTGTGTTCTTTCGTTATAAGAAGCAACGCTCAATACACATTAATATATTCGTGAAAATATGGAAACTTTGACCTGTACATTTCTCTTAAGAGATGACGCCAGTTTTTCCATGCATACTACGCTGTTCACACAGCAACAAATTAGAAAAAGAAGTTATTAATGGGGATGATGGTGTTTGAGACAGTCCCTATTCACCGCCCTCTTCGACCACCACGGTCGTTGCTTCCACTGGGGAGTCTGCCACGTCTCCGTCGCATTAGAGGTTCATAAATATCTGTCGCCATTAAATTAATGAAGCACACAGCCATGTTTCTGACTTGCCTTCTCCAAAAAGTCCGTCTTTGCACGTCGGTTCTTCTCTGCCGCTAAATATTTTGCCATTTGTCCGGTTTTTACTTTAGCGTTTTAAGTGTGAAGTCCTGCAGATGATCTATTTTCTTATCGCCGGTATTCTTGTAGGTATGTGAAGAAAAATTTAAAACTCAACCAAATTAAATGCCAATGGTACCATTGGAAAGAGCTTGAATAAACAAAGACAATGACACCAAAATCACTCAGATATCTTAACAAATAAGGAAAATATTGGCAAAAGAAGTTCGCTAATTAGCCCTATTTTTTAAAATGGAATGTGTGTAGAAAACTGTGACCAAATACCTAACTTTTTATATAAAAACGCTTGTAGTTTCCTTAATAATCAAGATATCTCAATGAAACTTTCAGGGAAGGTGTATCTCTTTATATTCTTCAATCCGAAAGAATAATATATATTCCAAGTATGTCCTTAGTCTGAAATAAAATTGATACAAGGTGAAGACTGGAATGGTGTATCAACAGGCGCCGCTGTTGGTTTAGGTCACGTGACCATGTGAATATCTCATCTTCTGCTTAATATGCTGCCTGTCCTGGTCAGTAAACTTTTTTTCTGATCCATAGAAAGCTATGAAACTGCAGGATTAGAAAGATGAAATGATAAACAATATGTCAATTTAGCTTTCAAAAGCGTCACTTAATCCTTTGAAGTGGTTTTTGTATGTTGAAATCGAGTGCATTTTTCAACGTTTCCGGAAAAGGTCTAAATGTACACAGAATTGAAAAATTCAAAAGGGAGGACGAAGAGGGGTTCCCCATCTATGTTATCAGTGGGAATACCGCGGAATTCCGCAATGCGATACAATAAGAATGCGTATTTTCCGGGGTATACCCAGCGCTCAGATGACCCGATGGTGGAACAGGAATCTGGAACAAAAAAGGCGGCCATGTTGGTCGCGCACTTCACATACCTAATTCTTGGTCCTCTACTGCGGCGTAACCAAGCTAACTCTAAGGAAATGTTAAATGTTTTTAGACACGCCTTTCATCTAAAATACCTTAACAGTAAAGTAAACAATTATAGCATTTAAAAACTTAAAACGCTTTTTTTTTTTTAATTTAGACTCATAAATGACCTAGTTAATTAGGCAGTTCAACGACGCGCCCACTAGCCGGCGAGCTTCAAACAAGCGCCTCGCGCTGCCCGAAATTAGAAACCCGCTGACCGTTACAAACCGCCATATAAATCCCATAGGTTGCTTCAGTTTAAACCAGCTAAACGTCACCAGACTGCTCCATTCATTGGTGACATATATAAGGTGTGGTTGTATGTAAATAATCAGTAAATAATTCAATAAAGCGCGTTGTTTCGTTTGTGATACTGGCCTAAAGGTGGAGGAAATAAAGAAACGCCAGGCACGCAACTTATTCTTCAAAGGTCATTACAATTTTTGCCGCAAATAACAAGTGCTGCTTTGCACTCTGCCAAACGGGAAACATCCAGGATCTGATTTCCAACCTAAATGTATGAAAAAATTGTCTACGTTGATTTCAGTAGCCTAACCCTGTTACAGAAACGCCAACAAACCAATAACTACTTTTAATCTCTATCAAACACTGAAATATTGTTACTACAGATGGTTGTTCAAAATATGTTTTTTATATCGATGTATTTGGAATTATTTTGCTCTAAGAATGTCTGGAGTATACCCAACGTGTAGATATAACTGTATTCCAGTGTCAAATGATGGAAATATAGGGAAAAGGTGACAGCTGTTGGAACTCTGGCACAGCCACGCTCCCGTACACTTTGAAATGGTGCTGGATATTCTGAAGTGTCACACAATCATTGACACACACAAGTAGAAATCAAACACATACCTCAACATGGCAAACGACATTCACCATCAACATCAATCCTGTAAAAAGTTTAAGAAAACCTTTTGGTCAGCTCAGTATGTCTAATGCTCATAACTTGCCTCAAAAAGGCACATTGAAGATCTTCTTTAGCATTATTTTCTTACAAGACTCAATGCATTCTGTGATGGTTGCAACATCACAGAATGACACAAGGAATTACTTGACCTGCCTAAAGAGAGGTCAAGTCCCACAAAGTGACTCCACTGAGTACAGGACCTAAATTAATACAGTGAAATATGTGAGAATGAGTAGTGTGTGCAGATACAGCATTTGATCCTTGTAAATTATTTCCTCATCGTGGAGACCCCAGAACTGCACAGTCCCCATCCAGCCAGTTATGCTTGACAGGATCACAGGGATCTAGAGAATCTGGTTCTCAAAATTTTTTATTTTTTTTTCCCCCAGATATGTTCAAAACAACTAGTTTTCACTGAGCACCATCGTGTATACTGCTGAGGTTAAAGTTAAATGCCATATCACTGTTGAGAATTTCTGAGTGTCCTGTAAATTGTTACAGCCTTAACCAGTCCATTACTGTTTGTTTATTGACTTATTATTGTTTATATCATTATTAGTTATGAATTTTCCACTATAAATGACAATTTTGTAATAAGCATAAAATGCCACTTTCCAGAAATTTTACCTCATGATTTGGGATGTAATTGACATACATATGCAATCTACAGTTCATTGCTGTTACTGAGCTGGACTGAGATCGGCCTAACTGTAAACACATGTCAAATTTCTGGGGTCCTAATACAGAGCACATGGTAAAATGAGATTTTGCAATGTGTTTCGCTCGCATTCCACAATTCCCCTTTGGTTTTTTGTTAAGAAAAAAAAGGAGAAAGTGATAGGCCTCATGCCTTTACATTGAAAGACTTTGACCGCCCCCTTCTGGCCATAGAGACACATTACAGTAATCTGATTGATAATGATAGTGTTTGATAACTAGCCCAAGGGTGGCCAGTCTTATCCAGAAAGGGCTGCTGTGTGTGTGGGTTTTCACTGGAACTCCCTAATAAGATTACTGATTAGAGGACTGATTGGCTGAAGAGTCCTCACACCTGGGTTTGAACAGCTGACCTAAAGGTTACACCAAAAACCTACATACACACCGGCCCTTTGCAGATAATATCGACCACCCCTGTACTAGGTCCATCTCAGCCAAACACAGAAACACATTGTTGGTTTAAGTCAGGAGAGCAAGGAACTACACTTGTATTGCTCCGGTAAAAATGAAGAACTGAACAAATGGGCAAATAAGCTGTACAGGGAAACTCATACAGCAACATTAATTGTCATGGTAATACTTTACTTCAGGGGGCATAAATACTTAGTCATAACTCAGTTACTACTGAAGTACAAATCATGTACAAATATAGTCTACTTGAGATAAAAGATGCATCATGATTCATTAATGATGAACAAATATGAGATCAGTATATAACGTGTGTTATTCATGAATTGATCTTTCGGTAGTTCACAAAGGTTTACAGAATTAACAGATATAGTAACAATTATAGTAACTGCTTGAGCTAAAACATGCATCATGATTCATGAATTAACACAAGATCAGTATGTAACTAAGACTTAGTTTATGGTTAATTAACACATAAATAATCACATGATTATTTCTGCCCCGTCAAGTAAAGCGTTACCATTGTCATTATGGGTAGTTACCATGGTCTAACCTGTCTGTAGATCATGAATTTCCTGCTTATTACTAATGTTAAGTGTATAACAGGTTTCCACAATAAATTTAAATTTTGGCCACATTAAGGAGACTATCGGGATTTGTACTTTACAGATTATGGTAACTATAATATGTCAGTTACAGTAAAAACCACAAACCAAGAGGCTACATAAGACATAATAGAAAAGGAAATATCATGATGATATGACACTATTTAGGGCAGATCTTGTGCATGTGGTTACATACAGTATGTTTATTTTAAAAAGTGTCATATAATGTGATCTGGGCATCTCACTGATATACCTTCCTGAAGTGGTAGAAGTCTAATTTTGATGGCATTCCTGGCCTGAGACGCTGCCTGTCTGGTGTGCTGCAGGCAGCCAGTGGTGCACGGGTGAGATTCATCACGTGGGCTTTCGAATGCCTTTCAGGAAGGGGCGAGGACTGGGGGACGGGCCGGCCAATAGCCACAGGATTACGGGAAGGGAGGCAGACGATAAACAGGAAGCGTGAAAGGCCAACAATCCCTGTGAACTCTGCACACATTTTTGGTGAATATTATGTAGGATACCAAAGGAAAGGCTGGTGTCTTAAATCCTGAAATGTCCTTCAATCTTAAGCCCTCATGAAATGCACTTTAGGCATGTTGCTTGTTACTAAACATTCAAAATTCACACTTACTTACCAACTGCTGTGCTTATTATGTTGATTGGAACAATTTTATTGGAATTTTACAGCAATCTGCTTTTACTCAGCGCTTTGATTTTTTTGTCATCAAAATAGGGTTACATTGTGAAGTGCTGTAGCTTAACACCATAATAAATCAGTAATTCATTTTATTCTCTTTATCAGCACTAGATTACATGGCAATGGCAGAAGCTTCAAATCAAACAAACAAAAAACAGATCTGGCACTCAGTATATTTCTATTAAACTTATATCTTAAAAGCAAAATAGACAGTAAATAGACACATTTTGTTATATACAGTCTTGAGAGATTATAGACGAATACTGTCACTTTATAAGGTTGGATTGCATTGGCTTCTCAGCAATCAGTACAGTAATCTGTGTAAAGAGAAACAAAGAAACACAAATGAAAGCAAACAAAATCCAAACAAAAACCTAAGTAATGACCGAGATGTCACTAGGAACTGCATTTCAGATGAACAGACAAGAAGCAGAAAGTCGTTACAGCTGTGGTACCAAATATTGGTGCAATTTTCCTCATAAAAAAGCATACATTTTTCCTTTAAAATGATACAAAATACCTTCATTTATTGAAGACAGACGGTGCTGAAACATTTATGCTGGCTGAGAGAGAGCAGGTCGAACCCTGGTCAGCCTGGCAATTCACATATTTATATGAGCAAGGTGGCCTAGCAGGAGCGGTAATCCTACACATAGAAATAGAGGAGCATAGAAGGGCATGTTTAGAGCATGAAGACTCAAGCATCTGAGCGATACTGAGTAGTTCTGAACTCTCTGTTGGCCAATGGGGGGCAAAAGGAGTCTAAAACAACCAATCACCAAACCGACCCTGAGTCAGACTCCGCCCCCTGAGGGTATACAAATGCACTTTGTGCCCTGCCATTCATACTAGACCGCGCTGTTTGCCATTGCTTAGGTCTGCGCTCCAGTCATATGGTCACACTCCAGTCTCATGTCTGCTCTTGTGGCAGTGCTCAGTCCGACGATACGAGCTTCATACCATCACAAGTAGCATTACAGCTCAGCAATCTGGGTTAATAGCCTAGCAGGAATGTGGAAGGAGTGACCAGAAGGCTCATTGGCTACCCAACCAGGCCTGCAGGAGACCGGAATCACCTCAGACTCGCTGCTCTTTCTCCTGCCAGTCGGTCCCTCACAGGATAGATGCTTCACATGTCCACCAGATGCTTCGTATTTATCTTCCAGTCCACCCTGAGCCGATCCGTCCTGTTTTTGTGACCTTTGATCTTCAGATGGGGCCCCGGCCACATGTCGAGCTTGCTGCTCCAGTGCAAAGTCGGCGCTGTTTCCCACCAGCCCAGAGCCCGGCTGCAGTCCTTGCCCCTTTCGGGGGGGGGGGGGGGGGGAGGGATGGGGGGCAGTACTAATCCGCGTACTTCATGTCTGCACACGTCACAGGCCAGCGAAACATGTTGTCAAGAATGGTGTGATGCTTGCAGGCTTTGGGGGAACTTCCACGCTCACCTTACTCCTCATTCAGTACTGTTAACCCACCCCCACCCCAATTCAGCTTTGTTTACCCCCCCGTCCTGGATCACATGACCTGACCGGTATTCACAGTGCACAGTGCCTGTCACCTTACACTGCACATAAAGTCATCCACTGCCTGGAAGCTTATCAGAGAAAACGCATCCACCTGCCTGACCACAGGAATAGGAGTCATCCCCAGAGAGAGTGCGAGGGCCAGGGCAAGCTGCCCATCTATTCATAATAAATATGAAAGCAGTAAAAGACAAACAAAAGCGATACCTTCTCAGCCTGGCGGGGGTGTTTTCGTTTTCTTATCCACGTTAGAAAATTCCAGGAACCACATTCATTCAGACATTCAGATTTGGTGTGTGTGTGTTTGTGTGTGTGTGTGTGCATGTGTGTTCCAGCAGGAGGCTATAAAGTCTCTGTATGGGAGTTTGCAAGTGAAAGCAAGGAGCTGTACATCATGAGGAGAATTGGGGGGGGGGGGACAATGATAAAAAGGACATCCTCACCCTCCTCTTAAAAGTGTGGGTCAGCAGAGGGGGGTGGGAATGTCCAGCGGTACAATGTAAGCCAGCTCTCGCTGCTGCGTCGTCCGAATCCAAGGACACGTATGGGGAATCCCCCCCCAGCCCCCAGCCCCCAGCTGAGACCCCCACCCTGAAAGCACCGGTCCCTCCTCCTGCACAGCATGAGCAGGACCAGTCCCGAGTCCCCAAGCCCCGCCGGGCCACAGTGGGGTCCAGTCACCGGGCTAGTGTCTCTTCACGGACGAGACCTTCTTCTTCCGGGTTGCCAGCATCTCATAGAAAGGGTCCCTGCTGATGGCCGCTCTGTCACACAGGAGGGGGAGGGACACATTAGAGCCCAAAACCCAATACAGGTCTTCCACAGCATATACATGTTTTGAAAAAGATACATGTTTTATCACTGACCACTAGGGGGCAGCATCAAACAATGCCACACTTTACTGCTCATTTAAAGAAATGTCTTTATAAAGGGACAACGTTCACACCAGCAGAGAACCTAAATTACCCTCACAGCTACAGTAGAGGCTATAAACAGGTGAGCATCTGGGCAGGTGGTCTCCCTCATAGAAAGCCCATGCTGCTGAGATGAGGCGCAGACATTGGCGATTGGAAATGACATGGGTACAGGCAGATTAATTCCTGAGGAGGTACAGCCTCCAGTGATGTATCTGCATTGAACTGTAGGGTGTACAGAGCCTCTCTCACTTGATGCTGTTGATCCACTCGTCCTTTTCCTCCGCGGTGGGAGCGGAGATACGGTAGAATGTGTGGTTTCCCTCCACCACGCGGCCGTCTGCCTCTGTCTTGCAGGCCTTTATCACCTGGTCCTTGTTGTCGGGAATGAAAAGCTCGAAGCAGTTCTGCAGAAAAAGAGGTCAGAGGTGCAGGGTGGGCAAAGAGAACACTGGGCGTTATTATACAGTATTATCCTCTGGGGCTTCAATCCCCCAGAGGACACTGGGTTTGGGCTCCAGTACAGCAGGGGTTTGTGTCCCCTTGCATGAGGACCAGAGAAGGTGGTCCCCTACAGAGCAGACAGAGAGGGTGGTCTACAGTCCCCTACAGAGAGCAGACAGAGAGGGTGGTCTACAGTCCCCTACAGAGAGCAGACAGAGATGGTGGTCTACAGCCCCCTACAGAGAGCAGAGAGGGTGGTCTACAGTCCCCTACAGAGAGCAGAGAGGGTGGTCTACAGTCCCCTACAAGAATGTGGCTGGTTAAAGTCCCGCATTTTGGTGGTATTTTATTATTATTGCTGTTGTTATTTGTTTTTTTAAAACTGACATTGTTGTGCTGTATGTTTATATTATTCTTATGTTTTAATGCCCTTCATTTAAATGTCTGTAAAGCATTTTGTAAACTGTGTGGTTAAAACATATAAATATACTATATAAAAAAGGACTGACCAAATGATTTATTATAATAATTATTATTATTATCATATTTATTATTAAACAACGACATTTTAAACAGAATGAAGGTGCTAAGCTCGGTTTCGGGAAACGGCCCAGTAACACGGCCAGTAACATGGCCCAGTAACACGCCCAGTAACACAGCCCAGTAACACGCCCAGTAACACGGCCCAGTAACACGCCCCAGTAACCCGGCCCAGTAACAAGGCCCAGTAACACGGCCCAGCTGACTGCTGGTGACCTGAGGCTTCCCGACAAAAACCGCAGGAGAAGATGATGGCTTACAGGCTTCTTGGAGTCCTCCACCTCCCGGATACTCAAGTTCTCCAGGGGAATGATCCCTCTGGGCTCCTTGTCCTGTGAAAAGGTTCCAAAAAAATAGTGGGTGAAGCAAAATTTTTTCCCAGATAGTCCCATTAAACTCTAGCCTGTGGGATTGTAATGCCAGGAGAAGAACTCTACAGGCACCAAACGCAATCATGGAGCTCTCCGCCCTCCTAATGCCTTACAGGACAATGTGCCAGTGCTGGCCAATCACTAACTGACTGTGCATTCTGGGAAGGCTCGTTCAGCCAGTCCCCCGCTGCTACTTACTGTGGTGTACTCAAAATAATACAGGCAGTTGTCTGTGAGGATGAACCATCTTCTTTTCCAGGTTTTAACTCGTCCACCTGTGGAGGTGAAATTACTGGGGTCACCAGGGGTGGGATGGTGGGGGGACGGAAGTGGATGGTGACCAATCAAAGCTGAGAACAGCAGGAGAGCAACAGCCAATGAACAAGGCCGACGAACAGCAGCTGCTGTGAACAGACTTGAAGCCGCGGTTCATCACGGAGACATCCTATCGCACCATCTGCACACCTTGTGGAGTGAGCGAGCAGGAGCACGGAGCAGCGGCGGACACGTCACCGGCACAGTACACACACCACTCATAACGACACCCCAGACGTCAGCTGCGTTCTCATGCTATGAGCAGCACAGGCCTCTAGATGTCAGCAAAAGACCAGACTAACAACAACAGCAACACAATGACGGGAGGGGTAGACCATGTGACACTGGAATGGAACCCACGCCACACCCCCACATTCCCGCATGGTCCCAGCTGCTCCAGCATCTCCGGCAGCACTGGACCGGGACACACAAAGCAGGCATCGGCAAATGCGACGTTAGGACTACGGGAACACGATGGAAGCTGATTGGATAATTGGTATAGTTGTAGGTTGTGGATTAATGATCTCTCAGATGTGCAGACATAGAGTACTGGACTAGAGCAGAGCAGAGCCTTCTCTCCCACCTACCGCATGCCCACACACTGCAAAGGCCTTCATTAGCTCCTCCTAGAAAGTGTATCTATTCTAGAACGGAACTACCCTCCATAACATCACCTATCCCTGTAATTGGTCAGTTTGCACTGTGAACAGAGAAGACTTGACCTCCCAGCCCGACAAACAGGCACCCCCTCCCCAGCTACTCCACTGCAGTCCAGTACTGGGGAACATTGCTTGCAGATTTATTCACACACATACAGCCGCTCTGGTACAGAGGCAGTGACCCCCCCCCCCCCACCACCACTGTATTCCACTCCAGAAACCCCAGGCAGAGGATCTTCTGTGTCCAGATCAGAGTGCAGCATTTCAAATCAGTTCAGCCTTCAGTAACAGCCACAAACCTCTCGAATATGAGTGCTGAACTCCCTTCTTCTGAAGAAATGCAGCAGACAGGTTCAGTTTACGTGGTTTTGGGGGGGAATGGAGTGGAATCGGGGGGGGGGGGCGCCACTTGTCCCAAGGCTGGCACTCACACAGCTGCAGACCCCTTGCAGGCTCTCTGCCAGCTTCAAGCAGCACTAACACGCCCCGGGGGACCCGGGAATGCACCACAGACAAGCGGCACGAAGCACAGAACGCAGAACGAGCACAGACAAAACGGAGGGTAAGCAACTAATAAACAAACCGAACAAGACGATACTTAATAAATAAAAACAAACAAACGCAGGGAACGGAAGCATGGCGGACCTCCAGGGAGACCCTGGCAACAAAGCGATGAGCTATTTGGGGGATAAAAGGGTACATACCTCCTGGTGAAAGACAACAGCCAAAATCATGGAAACAAATGAACGAACAAACAAACAAACGAGGAAGAAGAGAACACAAAATGAAGTTAAAAAAACAGAAATCATAACCTGGGGTAAGGTATAAAGCTGAGCGTAATGTTTCGCAAAGTCAGGGCAATCGCACGTGGGGGGTGAAATTACACCCCCCAGGAGAGGAATGACCGCACATCAGCAAAGCCAGTCCCTCCTAACTCACAGGTGCTTGGGGGGGCCACACTCCTCCAGGGCTGTGGTGGGAGAGGACCTGGTCAGGCAGGCGGGTGGCTGTGGAGGTGCCCGTGTGATTTCCTCTTTGTCATACTACCGGCGGGGGGGGGGGGGGGGTGCGGGGCCGCGTGAGAGAGGATGTGGAGGCAGCACCAGCCGGCAGTGTGACCCCCACGCCCCTGTGAGCGAACAGAGCCTTGATTGTGTCGCCCCCCCTGCCCCCCCCCCACCCCCAGCCGGCGCGTTAGAAGAGAGGGGATTGTCCTCTGCTCTTACGACCTGGTGTTGTTGGCTGGGGGCGGGTGGGTGTTCATTTGGGGTGGGGGGGTGTAGCACAGCTGTGAATAAACAGACTCGGACAGCAGAGTCCCCCCCTTCCTGGGGGCCGCCCTTCACGGCTTGTTTGTTTGGACTGGGCTGGATTGAACTAGGATCTTGTTTACCCCAGCACAGGGCAGGATGGGGGCTGGGGGGTTAGGGAGCCGGGGATGGTTTTTTTTGCACACTGCAATGTTGTGTCAGTTTCAGACATTTGTTTTTTTGTGTTTTGTTCTCGAAATCTGCATGTAGCATCTTCCTCAATTTAAGTCCCGTTACTCGTTTAAAACCCACGCAGGCAAAGAGGAACAGACTGTTCCAGGGGGAGGGGGCTATGGGCCTTTTTGGGCGCACCTACCGGCTTCCGCAACAGACATCATCGTGACTGTCCAATCAGAATCCACGGTTTCAACAGTTTGGAAAAAACTGCAAACAAATCTGCCTAATGTTTAAAAGGCGTGCATGTGTACGGCAACCCGCCCTGTCAGCTGGCTGGCTGGGCCCTTCTGCCTATCTGGAGATGGATGGTGATGTCATCAATTTCGTGAGCCAGGTAACACAGGGTCACCCATCCCCGTTGGCAGAGGCGCCCGAGGAGCGGCCAGCAGGACTCACCCAGTTTGAGGAGCCAGCCCTCGCGGTCCGGGTTGAAGAAGGTGTGCGTGAGGTCATTGCCGTCGTCCTCCGGGATCTTGAAGGGCTCATTCCTGATGCTGTCATAGAGGTTCTGTAGATGGTGTGGGGGAAGATGAGGAAGGTGAGGTAGCCAAAGCGAGGTGTGCGGTGGTTACACCCCACACACACCACACCGCCCCCTCACCCTCAGCAGGTCCTCGGGCAGATCGCCCCCCGCATTGATGCCCCGGTTCATGGCGACGAATCTCTCCACCGAGGGCTTGTCCTTGACGTTGGGATTGTGTAAGCTGGTGTTGAGCATGATGATGGCGAAGGACAAAACGTAGCAGGTGTCTGGGGGACACAGGGACAGGGAGTCAAAGCTCATGTATGGACAGACGAGTCAAAGCCCACAAACAGGCAGGAGAGTCAAAGCCCATGTACGGACAGGAGCAGTGTGAGGCGGGCGTGTGCTGATGCAGTCTCTCTGAGCCTCTAACGGCAGAGTCAGCAGGAAGTGTCTCAATGACTGAGGCTGACGTGGCTTTGACACCACAGCTGTCAGGTCCAAACGGGCCCTTCTGAAAGCTGGCCCGTGTTTGACCCCGAGGGAAGACGCACACACACCTGTAGACTGAAAGACGCCAGGGTTGCACTGGCAGTACCGCTGAGCAAAGGCCTCCATCATGCGGTCAATCTTCTGAGCCTCTCCCGGCAACCGGAAACTCCACAGGAACTGCCTGCAAGGACACCGTCGGCCAATCAGCTGCAGGCATTCCCATCACCCACTGTGGTACCGAGAGCATTGCCATTACTTTGCCCATAGGGGGCGGAACACTTCGCCGTTTCAGCTCCTACCTTAGGGCCTGTACCAGGTTCAGGTCTGTGAATTCGTGCAGCTCCACAAAGGCGTGCAGAACTTGAATGTTGAACTCGTCCCTGTAATGCAAGCGAACGGCATTAGTAATGGGATGCTATTTACACAATGAGGCACGTTCAGCTCCATTTCCCACAATGCCCTCACCGTACACCAGAGTTCCATTTCCCACAATGCCCTCACCGTACACCAGAGTTCCATTTCCCACAATGCCCTCACCGTACACCAGAGTTCCATTTCCCACAATGTCCTCACCGTACACCAGAGTTCCATTTCCCACAATGCCATCACCGTACACCACTTCTTGACATTGGCCCATGGCTTTTATCATGTATCCGCACACGTTTTCCTTTTGTTTGGATACTCTAATGTTATTCGGTCAACATGCAAGACCAGAAAAAACATGGGTGGGCTGCGTCTCTCTGCCCTGTGATGCCTCACCCCTTGGCCATTTATAAGGGCTATAATTTGGGCTCCTCCTATGATTCACCTAAAATGGCATGACTGGTTCTGACCCTCTGGAGTGCAGTAGAGAGAGACTCAGAAAAACAAAATTCCCGGCTCCTGACAAATGGAATTCCCGGTCAGTAGACAGAAATGCTAGGGTAGGCGTGAGGGCAGGAGTGGGCAAACACCCCATGAAGCCCAGTCTTTTCTGGGTCTGTCGCAGCTGCGTTTACGCCCCGCACTGCATTTATCGAGCTTTGAGGGCTGCGAATGTACTAACCTATTTCGGAATGCCGTTATTCCCTCTTAAAAGACACTCCATCGGATTTGTGCCGCTAACATGAGGATCTGTGACTGAGGGCCTGAGAAGAGAAGGTGCTAGAATCCCTTGGAACACCACGTTCATGCACTGCACGTGGGGGGGGAGGTTTAGTCATAAATATTTGACAAATGGGGAACAGCATCCGATCGCTGACCTGCTTTGCAAAATTTAAATCCGGCTAGACGGCACACAGCTGACATCTCTGCAGCTAAGCCAGAGGCAGCAGGAGCGTCCGCGAGGATTAGTGTGCGGTTTCCTGTTGTTGCCATGACAACCTGCAGCACTCGGAACTCCTCTGTGAAGACTGCCATCGTTTGGCAGAGTAACATCTTCACGCGGACTGGGGGAAACGTGGAGCAACACCAAGAAGCCAGGCTAATCGCGAGCACGCCGACACGTGATGGGAGCTCTCGGGTTTCTTGATGCGGGGGTGTCACGGCCTTCACCTCTCGCCCAGGTAGTCGCCGATGGCCGTCTTGTTGAGCCCCTCACCCTTGTAGAGGAACTGGGCGATGTCTTCGCAGGTGTTCTTCAGGAGGTCGTTCTCCATCAGGAACTGGATCCCCTGCGGGGGATGGAGCAGACGGAGCGTCATCGACCCCGGCGGGCCATGGCACCAGAACCTACCACCAGGGGGCGCCCATGGGTGAACATGCCTACCTTTTTGGGATCCATGTTGAATTTTTTGCGGCCCACGGCCACCTGTTTGTTCCTCTGCATGCTTTTCCTGAAAAAGCGGCGTCAGCGTGAGACGCATGTGGGACATTTCCAGAAGTTTCAGTGATGAAACCCACAATGTACTATATTGCTACCAATCAAAACATCCCCGTTAGGGGGGTCTGCACCCCCACAAACCCCTGCTCTGTGGCCTGGTATTCTAGAAACAAAACAGACAGGGTCACATGGCAGACTCGTGCCATGACATCACGAGGGTGGGGTTTACTTGCACCACTTCTGTTTTAGTCATCACCATGGTTACGTCACTCCTGGAGAGGAAGAGCAATGACATACAATGCCTTGTGTCTCACCCACACACCCTGAACAACAGCTATTCTGGGTAACTGATCCAGCTCTAGGACAGATTCACAGGCTGATGAGGAAGACGGTTCCGCAATATCCACCAGGGCGCCTTGCACACCCACAACATTTCTACTCTGAAGTCACACAGCGTGACCCACACTCAGCATGGTCTCTGGCCTCAGCAGGTCCCCCCCTCCATGCACCCCCACCCTAATCATGTGACCCGGCTAGACATGTGGAAAAGGAGAATCCAAGAAAAAGAAAATCGACGCAGAATCCGTTGGAAGCCAGCATGTAATACGGGGTGATGTCACATCATGAATCCTTACAAGCTGAATAAAAGGCTTAATATCCGACCCTATGATACGGCTAAGATACCCGCCTGCAGAGCGGGCCGTGGTTAACTCCGGGATGAAGGTCCTACAGCACTCAATTATTCACCGCCAACCCCGTCTCCGAACGGGACGGTGCCATGAAACATTTACGGCGCCTCCTTAAAGCCAGACCCAGCCCGAAATCCCAAGAAGGGCTGAAGATTAATATTTAACGTGGCTGAGATCCGATGGCCCATTTTAAGTCACCAACTAGCCCCCCACCCCGATAAGGAACCCGGCTGCACCGAGCTTCACCACCCTCTGGGACGTGCACCCCCCTCCCCACACACGCCCCCTTGTGGCAGGTCACCTTTCTTCAGTGGAGCCCAGGTTCTCAATCTCGCTGGTCACCTCTGCTATCTCATCCTTCAGGCGCTGGAACAGGAAAACAAAAGGGAGGGGGAGCAGGGTGAAGATGGGCCTGGGGAGAACACTGCCAGCGATCACCCCCTCCCCCACCCACCCAATTGCAGCTGCGAGGACCCTGGGTGGGACTGAGAGGGGAGGCCCCTTGTGACACGGGACAGGGGGGTGGCACGGCAGGGTGTGGCCTCCTAGCCGAGGCTCAGAGGCAGCAGCTGGGCTTAGAGCAGCGTGAGGAGCAGAGTGGGGGGGTCACTGGGTAAGTAGGGGATGTATGAGAGGAGATGGAAATGAAAGATTTGAGGAAAAGGGATGACTAGACAGGATTGGGGGAGAGTGTTGACAGAGGGCTTCTCTCCACGGAGCTCTAAAACAGCCCCTCCCTCGCTATCTCGGCAGCCTATGGGGGATGGGGGGGGGCTCATTTCTGTAACCCCACAGGGACAGACGTGCTTTGATCCCGCCGTGAGTGCGACCCTCTGATCGCACCCAGGGCCAGGAAGGGGGGGGGGGGGGGGGATTCGACAGCAACAGGGTCAAAGAGCCAAGGGAACTGGACCTAGTGTCTGTATGTAGCAATTAGCCGAAGCAGACCGGCTTAATCAGCAGCCAAGCAACACATGGCGTTCCTAGGCTCAGCGGCGCTTCATACTCCTCCGCATGCGTACTAGCGGACGTGTCCGCTGAAACGTTTATGACGCGTTTGGCGTCATTGTGCGCCTCCGCGGACGAACGCCGGCTGCACTGCAAATTTTGCACAGCGGCGTATGCGCAGGTCTGGACACACTGTGCACTGCACGTGATCGATTCACTAGTGTCCACTTTAAATACCTACATAGATGCTTTTCACAAGTGTTGGGGCAGTGAATATTAGAATAATAATTTATATCATTATTAATAAAATATAAATACAACACATATTTTTCACTATTATATATATATATATATGACTATTTTCATGCAGGCACACGCAGAGTGGATACGCGAGTGCTGCACTTGTGTGGAGAAGAATGAACCAGCCTTATGACCCCCCTTAACCCCCACCCAGCCCCACCCTTAACCATAAGCAACCAAACAAAATTCAAGACTTTTGGCATTTTTAGTTTTTTGATTGCCTTCACAGATCATTGTGGGGACCTGAATAATGGTCCTCACAACATCAGAATAACATGTTTTTAATGTGTTAATGTGTTTTGTCCCCACAATGTAATAAAAACATAATCCACTCACACACTGACATACACACACTCACTTTGTGAGAATGAGCACTAACAGCCCCAGAGGTCGCCAGGATCCACGCTGACTGCCCGACCCCCCCGTTCCCTCTGAAACCCAAAGCCCCAGTTACACAAGATGCTCAGAAGAGCGCCCCCTGCCGGCCATCTCACTGGCCCCGCCCCAACCCCCACCTCTCACCCTGCTGGTGGTGTCTCAGGCCCCCATGTTTAATCTTCGGGCCTTTGTTGTGAGCCGGATACCTGACCTGCCTAATGATGGAGTGTGTGCCCCCCCCCTCCGATCCTGAGAATCTATGGGCATCCCTGGGGGTGGGGTTAAGTGGCAACAGGAGAAGGGTGACATCGCAGCACAGACGCCAGATGGTCTTTAATCCGGCACCCCCCCCCCCTCCGGCTCTAGCAAGTAGCACCACTGTAAGCCACAGTGAGTGAAAGTGAGATAGGAGCGAGAAGAGGGGGATTGGGAGGGCGATGCGGGGGTGGGGGTGAGGCAGATGTCACCGGACGCGTTGGCACTGTGTGTTTGTCAGCGGGGGGGGGGGGGGGGGTTCTCCATGTCCTTGAAGATGCTGAGAGAAGCACAGAGAAAGTGCGGGTGTGGCGAAACTGGAGTAATGGGGTCACCATCCCTGGGAGTTGGGGGGGGGGGGCGTATCCTCTGGCACCCAAGGGGGGGGGGGGATGATAGTCCCAGTAGGTGACCGCGTGAACCTTCAGAGGAATTATGGGAAATAGTTGCACCTGCAGATCAGCAGAGCATGGGATGGGAAGAACAGTGCAGTAACTGCCCCCCCACCCCCCGAAAAAAAACTACCCACAAAGACACCCCTGAGAGACACCACAGCACCCCCCAGACAGCCCACCATCTTCCAGGTCACTGTACTTTGGGGTTCCGGGTAAATCCGTCACTGCTCCAGCCAATCGTGTGGCTGCTGGGTGAGGGTGTCTCCCTTAAGCTAACGCCCCCAGCCCGGACACCCATTCAGCTAAACTGGGTGAGCAGGTGACAGAGCGTAATTGGAAAAGAATGCAGGAGGAATGTGCTATAGGCTTCTTACTCAATTTGTTAATTAATGACCTAAAAAAAGAGATTGACCTCCCCAGCTGCTTAGACAATCAGTGTAATGAGATTAGGAGGCCCATTTGCACCCCCCCCCCCCCACCGCTCCTACCGCAGTCGGCTGGGGTGTGCCAGAGGTGGCAGGGATGTCAAGTAGGCGCGGCTAAAACAACCAAATCAACCAGTATGCTTAGGTCAGGTGACTGTAACCTACAGCATGTGAGTATGGTAGCAGGGGGAGGTGGAGGGCTGGTCACTGGCTTTCAGGAGTTATCTTAGAGGGCCTTTATGGTTGCCAAAGAGGAGGATCAGTGAAAACGAGGAGGAGGAGGGATGACATCGCCTGGAAAAGGTTAGATGGGAGTGACACAGAGCATCTGAGGGCCTGGGAGGCCATGGCCAGGGGACAGAACAACAGCTACGGGTATATGGAAGGTTATATGCAAGCTGGTACCAGTATGGGGATACAGTAGTGGGGTACAGGTACAGAGTATTCTAAAAACACACCTGAATATCCTCTAGCAGCTCCTGCTTGCGTCGACGGATATTTTCAAGCTCCTGCCTCTCCTCTGGGGTGAGGTCGTCAGGCACTGAGGGACACACAAAGGCATCAGTTAGCATTGAGGTTAGGGTTCCGGTTAGGTTTAGGGTTAGGTTTAGGGTCCCGTGTTGGTGACACCTCATCCGTATCATTTCTGACCATCGACACGTGCTGAGTGAAGAAGTGCGTCAGGCTCACTGCTGTGTCATCAAGGGAGAATCACGATAACGTTTCATTACTGCTTTCCTGCATGTCACATTCATTTCAACACAGAAACTTCAGTTCCCCCCCCTCATACAGAGATGACATCATATCTTAAACCAAGAACGACTACAGTCTGCGACCACAGGAAGTATCATATTCCAGGAATGGAAAAGCCAATTCCCTCTGGGCCTCTTTAATGGGGCCAACCCTTCTGATGCTGCAGTGTCACATGGAGGCTGTGTATGTGGCGCCGCCCTTGTGTCAGTGAGCAGCGGTGCAGGGACATCACTGGGCGTTTTTCCACCGCACCAGGTACCGTACTTTCGGTACTTCCATAAAGTGCAGAAAGTTTGGTACTTTCATGTCGGTTTTCCACTGGCGTAAAAAAATGGTACCGGCGCCAAATTACATCATCAGTGACCGCCCCTGACTGACAGCCCAAAATTAAAACTAACAGTTGAGGCTGGAAAATGCGGTTTATTGTTATGTCAGCTTCTATCACAGTATAAGATTCAGTAAAATCCAAATCATGCTGCCATCAATTACATTTACGTACGTACACTTACTTTGGCTATGCCAATCAAAGCAGTAAGAATTAGCTTACTGCTAATTCAGTCTTTTGAAAGCAAACAAGTTATTTAATTATGTTTTTTGATTTTCAAGCGGCATTGTTCGGTATTTCGCGTGTGCCCCATTTCTTCCAAGCGGCTTGGTATTACGGTGTTCCGGGCAATTCAGTTTCCCTATGTTTCTCCTATCAGGAAATAATGTTTCCCCTAATATTAAAGCAAAGAGGTATGTGAAACGTCTGAAAATCATTCAGGTACATTATTACATGTGAATACAGTAGATTGTCACACATAATATAGTCTTATAAGCAATACTATACCGCTTTCATCAAGAAATATCTCTATCCAGCGAATTAAGTAATTTCATTTATTATCTGTAAAAACAAAAAACATAGAAAAGGCATGTGATGTTTTAAAATTAATATATGGCTTGTTTACCTCAAGAGCTTCATAAAAAGACATGAAAACAACAGCGAAACCGTGTATGTTTGGTGTGCGTGCGCGTCAAATCAAGAGGCCAAGGCGCAGAGAGAGCAAGCTGGGAGTCGGGCCGTAAAATCGATGACCTCCTCCCTGGATGACTAGGAATGGCGGCTCCCCCTCCACATGTGGCCCATCTCACTATGTGTGGGGGGGGCATGACCTCTGACTGACTGCACTGATCTAATGGGAAGTCTGTCAACACAAAGGTATACAAAGGTATATATAGATATGATCTGTATCTAGATTTGTGGGATGTGATGGTTATTTTCATCCTGCCTACACAGAGAAAGACATACATTAACCATCATGCCTATGAGGAAGTGCATCCTGGGTAATATCACCAGCAGAGCCACACGATACCCTGCAAAGGCTTCTGGGAGGACACATATCACAGTCAGCAAAATGGAGGTCACGGACACAATGGACAGCCAAGGAGCAAACGATCTTCCAAAATTGCGGGATCGAGACGCGCCCGACGCAAGCCCGTTTGCCAGGCTGTGTCATCACCATGGTGACCGGCTGTGCCATCAACACGACACGTGCGATGAGATGTCGTTGGAGAGATTTCCCCCACCCGCACTCAGCAGGGCACAGCCAACACATTACAGCTGCCAAATTTCAGCGAGATGAAGCACTCCGGGGTGACGCAGGTGACAGGACACTGCTGGTGTGACACAAACCCCACCGGCACCCACAGCGGCCGCTGAACATTTAGAAACCTGTCAGCCTGAACGCTCTGTGGCTGTGAACGTGCTCATTCAGAGTGCCAGGCTAGCTTACTGCTACGTCGCATATCTTAGCATGTCGCAGGACCGTCGCATTATTTAGCCTGCAGTGGACCTTAGCACACACTGTTATTTACCATGCAGGATAGTTTAGCGCGTAGCATTATAGAGAGCGTAATATAATTTAGCATGCTGCTTTACCCATTGTGCACACAGCATTTTTTGTTACACCTTAATATTGAAGACACTTTTGTCTTCCCATAGTAAACACTAATTAAAGTTTTTCACAGAGTAAACGTTGACTAAAGCTAATTACTGAGCTGTACACCAAAGGCTACGTTAGCATGTGACTGACAGCCCAATGGTCTTCCAGCCCGTTACTGTCCCACGTAAACGCACGCAGGCTGCGTGAGGCAGACCTGCCAGTTTAAGACGCCCGATCACATGATTTGTGGGAGCTGTAAAGTCATGTTAGCTGGGGCTGACAGGAGGGGTCAAAGATGACAAAGACTGACCCCCCCGCCTCCGACACACACGGCTCGGATAAGCAGGGACCCCGGGAAAGTACTGGAGTGAGTCAGTCAGAGCCCCCTCCAGAGGGAAGAGAGAGTCAGTAGATGCAGAGGATGTGGTGTCCATCGGGCCCATCAGCAGGTGATTGTCCTGCGAGCTGGTTTCAAGACATTTTTGTGGTGACTAAATACCCCAAAGCTGACATGAAAATCCCCCCCAGAAACACAGAGCAGGAACGCTGGAGCACATAATCAGAATGATGATGTGCCGTGTTATGAGCTGGGGGGGGGGCACCCTCATATGTAAGGGGAACAGGAATCAGCGGTGCCTCCTCAGAAGCTCTGAACCTCCTATCTGAAGCTCCACTGAAGCTCTGAACCTCCTGTCTGAAGTTCCTCAGAAGCTCTGAACCTCCTATCTGAAGCTCCTCAGAAGCTCTGAACCTCCTATCTGAAGCTCCTCAGAAGCTCTGAAACTCCTATCTGAAGCTCCTCAGAAGCTCTGAACCTCCTATCTGAAGCTCCTCAGAAGCTCTGAACCTCCTATCTGAAGCTCCACAGAAGCTCTGAACCTCCTGTCAGAAGCTCCTCAGAAGCTCTAAACCCCCTATCTGAAGTTCCTCAGAAGCTCTAAACCCCCTATCTGAAGTTCCTCAGAAGCTCTAAACCCCCTATCTGAAGTTCCTCAGAAGCTCTAAACCCCCTATCTGAAGCTCATCAGAAGCTCTTCCTCCAAGCTATGCTGGAGATGGCTTGCACCGAGGTGGACGCCCAGCATCTGTTATCTGTCGGCCTGGACCTCCATCACCAGTGTTACCATGACGATCCGGCTGCTCAGATGAGCTTAACCCTATGGTACAAAAGCTGTCACCCTCCTGAACTCCAGCCCCGTGGTCAGGTGCCTGTCCCACTGTCTCCTGGTTTTTCGTTCTCTCTCTGTCATGTCTAACCCTTCCGTCTACGTACCACAGAGACTGCCAGTCCATTTGGGACACAGCATCACTGATGACGTCCTTGACAAATGGGGCATCTAGTTGGCACTGTGTGGGACATGAGCCCCCCCCCTCCCATGTTGCAGCTGGGGATCTGAAGTAGGCAGTGAGGCAACCATCAGGGACCTACACAGGACACTCACTTTGACGCAGCCCTTTGGGCGTCGAACCCCCAGCCCAAAAAGTACAACACTGTTCCATTTCACATCACAGACGTCATTAGCGAGCGGCGAGGGGACTTCAGAGCACCCTGGGGGGGTGGGGGGTTAGCTTTTCTCGTAACCAGAACTTACAGAACAATCCACTGTACGACCCACCGTGCTGCACTAGTTGTAAGACGTTACTACAGAACTCTGTACAGTACTGTCTCTGTCATCTTCTATCCATCCATCCAATGAAACTGAGCCCACCACCTCAAGCAGAGGGGGGCGCTGAACCCAAATGGGGGGAGGCTGACATCACATTGTACAGACACTGTGAGGAATATCCTCACTCCCCCCATCCAGCAGGAGCCCGGAATGTCACAACAACAGCAAGGGATACGGGGGTTGCCATAGAGACGGCACAGGGTCCTTCAGGGTGAGCATGGTGACCTCGAGGTGACCCCCCAGGGTGGGGGAGCGTTGGGCCACACAGGGGTCACGCTGCGAAGATGCCTCCCTGCCGATGCAGTATGGGACGAGCTCATAAACAAGGGGCCGCTGGCTGTGAACCACCGGGGGACAGCATGGGACAAGTAAGTCCATCTCCCATCTGCAGGGTCACCACATCTCTGCCAGAGTTG